>NW_024425341.1:15065088-15066601 GCF_017311325.1 Ursus maritimus
TCTCTCATGGTTCATTCCCCCTTCTATTTAAGGGACCTCCACACTGTTTTCCAAAGTGGCTGTACCAACTTGCATTCCCACCAACAGTGTAAGAGGGATCCCCTTTCTCCACACCCTCTCCAACATTTGTTGTTTCCTGCCTTGTCAATTTTTGCCATTCTAACTGGCATAAGGTGGTATCTCAATGTGGTTTTGATTTGAATTTCCCTGATGGCTTATGATTTTGAACATTTTTTCATGTGCCTGTTAGCCGTTTGTATGTCTTCACTGGAAAAGTGTCTGTTCATATCTTCTGCCCATTTTTTGATTTGATTATTTGTTTACCGTGTATTGAGTTTGAGAAGTTCGTTGTAGATCTTGGATACTAGTCTTTTATCTGTAGTGACATTTGCAAACATCTTCTCCCATTCTGTGGGTTGCCTCTTAGTTTTTTTGACTGTTTCCTTGGCTGTGCCTAAGCTTTTTATCTTGATGAAGTCCCACAAGTTCATTTTTTCTTTTGTTTCTCTTGCCTTTGGAGATGTGTCATGAAAAAAGTTGCTGTGGCCAATGTCAAAGAGTTGCAGCCTATGTTCTCCTCTAGGATTTTGATGGATTCCTGTCACACATCGAGGTCTTCCATCCATTTGGAGTTTATCTTTGTGTATGGTGTGAGGGAGTGGTCAAGTTTCATTCTTTTGCATATAGCTGTCCAATTTTCCCAGCACCATTTATTGAAGAGACTGTCTTTTTTCCACTGGATGTTTTTTCCTGCTTTGTCAAAGATTAGTTGCCCAAAGAGCCGAGGGTCCATTTCTGGGTTCTCTATTCTGTTCCACTGGTCTATGCGTCTGTTTTTGTGCCAGTACCATGCTGTCTTTGTGATCACAGCTTTGTAGTATACCTTGAAATCTGGCAATGTGATGCCCCCAGCTTTGTTTTTCCTTTTCAACAATTCCTTTGCGATTCGGGGCCTTTTCTGGTTCCACACAAATTTAAGGGCTGTTTGTTCCAGCTCTTTGAAAAATGTCATTGGTATTTTGATCGGGATGGCATTGAAAGTATAGATTGCTCTGGGTAGCCAGCAATTGCACTTCTGGGTATTTACCCCACAGATACAGACGTAGTAAAGAGAAGGGCCATATGCACCCCAATGTTCATAGCAGCATTGTCCACAATAGCTAAATTATGGAAGGAGCCGAGATGCCCTTCAACAGATGACTGGATTAAGAAGATGTGGTCCATATATACAATGGAATATTACTCAGCCATCAGAACGATTACCCAACATTTGCAGCAACATGGACGGGACTGGAGGAGATTATGCTAAGTGAAATAAGTCAAGCAGAGAAAGACAATTATCATATGGTTTCACTCATTTATGGAACATAAGAAATAGGAAGATCGGTAGGAGAAGGAAGGAAAGAATGAAGGGGGGTAAATTGAAGGGGGAATGAAGCATGAGAGACTGTGAACTCTGAGAAACAAACTGAGGGCTTCAGAGGGGAGGGGGGTGGGGGATTGGGATAGGCTG
>NW_024425341.1:15066609-15130889 GCF_017311325.1 Ursus maritimus
TATTAAGGAGAGCACATATTGCATGGTGCACTGGGTGTTATATGCGAATAATGAATCATGGAACACTACATCAAAAACTAAGGATATACTGTATGGTGACTAACATAACATAATAAAAAATTATTATAAAAATATAAATAAATAAATAAATAAAATCATAAAAGAAAGAAAAAAAAGATACTCATGAATTCAAATTCTGGTACCACCTTGACACCTCTGTGACTTGGATTAGTTGTTTAATGTTTTAAGTTTTGTTTCTTCCTCTCCTTATAGGTCTGTTATGAGCTCTGGCATAGAGAAAGGATTTAAGAAGTGGCAGTTGTTAATCTTATTACTGTCTACTTCATCTATCACCAATTCCATGCTTTTCTCCTTCAACACTAGCTGACATTTGTGAAAGTAAGGGTGAATTCTCTACTGTGGCTCTTAACCTGGGTGGGCCTTTGGAACCAGGGAACATTTGTGGATGCTTTGAAGGAGTGACTATTTTTGCTTGTCACAAGGGGGATTCCACTGGCACTTAAGTGTTCAAAGATCAAGGACAATAAATATCCCGCAATTTGTGGGTCAGTTTTGCACTCTGAATTAATCGTCCCACCCAAAATGTCATTAATGAGAAACGTAGTATGCCTCTCAATACAGTGAAATAAAGCAAAACTAAATTAAGCAAAAATAATTCACACAAAGCACTCACTGTGAGCTTTGAGTTTAGAGTTTCCAATGACAAGTGAAAGTTCTTTTTTTTTTTTCAGCTGAAAAAGATGAACATAAAGTGATTTTCCTGGGTAGTGTCTCTCATGTCATGGGAGAGACAGCCTGAGGAAGGTATCCATCTCAGCGGTACCATGTGCACTTCGCTACAATCCGGTTTGTAGGAGATAACCCTTCTTGGTGCCATGGGCACTGTGTGTGTATATGTATTTTTATAGCTTCTATTTATAGAGATAAATTTATATCGAAAGATTTTTCACTCTCCATAGTATTCTGTTTGATACTAATTTTTTTTTTTTTCAGAAAAGGTGTTGCTTGAAGGATGAGGTGAAAGAGTGAAGGTAATACCTTGACTTACAAATAACCTACGTGACTTTAAAACAATCTGCACTTTTATCTAGTCCATAATGATGACCCCAATTGGCAGACTCTGAACTTCTACTTACCAGCTGGTGAACACACATTCAGAGGTGTCTCACAATGATGTATCAGCCAGGTAACATACTGCTTTATTTATTTATTTATTTTTTATTTATTTATTCGACAGAGAGAGAGACAGCCAGCGAGAGAGGGAACACAAGCAGGGGGAGTGGGAGAGGAAGAAGCAGGCTCCTAGCGGAAGAGCCTGACATGGGGCTCGATCCGAGAACTCCGGGATCACGCCCTGAGCCAAAGGCAGACGCTTAACCGCTGTGCCACCCAGGCGCCCCAACATACTGCTTTAAACTAAGCTATTTTTTTTCCTGTTTTTTTTTCTTTCCCCCATAAAAATCCTTGAATTGATTTGATTACATTTCGGCATTATTATAAATAATTAATAATAAGAAAGTGATACCAGTGACATGAGAATTGGAGCAGATGTAAATAATTAGCCATGATCAGGCATTTAGCTTTAGTTATAAGCAAGTATTTTTGAACTAAGTCTGTCAGGTATGTATTAAATTATGAAGGAAAATTTTTAAAAATGTACGAAATGCTAGAAGTAGATCATTGAGGTTCACATGTGATAGTTGAAGTGTGCTAATGGTGGCAGTGGAAAAATCTTTAAACTTCAGGATTGGGAATTAACATCGAAAACACTCCAGAGATCCGAAGGCTCAGGGAAGTTCCCAGAGCCACTGCCAACGCTCTGGCTTGTGGCACCTTCCTCTTCCAAAGCCCAAAGGCTTCAGGTGTCCAATTTTCATGCAATAAATATTTTAATGCAGTCAATGAACACTGTCACATTCTCCTGCTGGAACCTAGGCAATTTGTTTTCTAGTCCGCTTCTCTTAACATTAAAACAAAATGCTTCGTTTCATGTCAATGCCACCTCAAGTAACCAAAGCGAATTGAGATATAAAATTACTTTAGAAAAGTCTTTTTTTGTCTCTATGTATTTGCCCTATGTTTTGGTGTTTAGGGTAAGCATTATGTATCCTGCGTAGAAACCAATAATATGAATTTATGCCACTACTGGGAATTTTGTAAATTTTTTAAAAGATTTATTCATTTGTGTGAGAGAGAGAGCGCGTGTGTGTGCAAGTGGAGGGAGGGGCAGAGAGAGAAGGAAAGGCTCTCAAGCAGACTCCCCGCAGTGCGAGGAGCCCTATGTGGGGTTTGATCTCATGATCTTGAGATCGTGACCTGAGCTGAAACCAAGAGTTGGGTGCTTAACTGACTGAGCCACCCAGGCGCCCCAAATTTTGTAATATTTTTAGGCTTTCTAGTAACGGAAGCTCTATTTTTAGTCTCTTGTGAGTCTATTGTCCTGCTTTGGTTTTGAGGGACTGTGGACATACGAAGGTGGGTCACTAAATATAAGGTCATGGGGAGTCGTTGTTGAGAAACCCCAACCCCTCCCTCTTCTCTTGTGTTCTTTAATTCAAAACTTTTAGAGTTTAAACAATGCTTTCAAAGCTGGACTGGGATATTGTCAGTTAAAATGGATTGATCAGTTTTTCTCAATTTTCAAAAAAAAATTAATAGAACTATCTCTATTCAAAATTTTTTTGAATTTTTGTTCCCAAGACCAAAATCAATGAACAAATGCTAATAAATATTACCATAAAATTCAGGTATGGATGAACTGAAGCTATGAAGTGGGTCTTTTATTGACACATTATTGTAGTTGAGATATTCTGCATATGACTGCAAAAATGGTTACATACATAGTTAAATATATGTAACCTTATATCCTGGTAGAATATTGTTTCGTAGTCTGCAAGACCATGGAATCTCCAGATGTTCTTTAACCTAGCAAGCTAAATGAGAAAGAGTTGAGATATTTATCCTCACGAGAAGTCACCTCTGTTGACTCCCCTCTCACTGAAGGCTGCTGGCCACTACTATTCCTGGGCTTGTGAAGTGCCCCCTTCTGCTTCTAAGGTGGAGGGAGGAGGTCTGTTTCTTTTTTTAAAATTTTTATTTATTTTTTAAATTTATTTTTTTAAAAGATTTTATTTATTTGATATAGAGAGAGCATAAGCAGGGGGAGAAGGAAAGGGAGAAGTACGCTCCCCGCCCCCCCACCGCCCCGAGCAGGGAGCAGGAGGTCTGTTTCTAAAATTCATGGTCAAGCCAGTCCCTATGTGTTCTGATGTAGATATCATGTTAGAAGTAGAAGTTCAATACAGTGTAAATAGTAGGACAATTAGTACCATCGATTGCATCACCTTCTGAGGGATGCCCCAGAAATCTAGGCATTATTTGTGAAGACTGAGCACTGTGCATCCTGCTTACCACATGACTTCTGGACTAGAATTCATTCATCAGTCAGTGATTATCCAAGGGGACTCCCTGCAAAATGGTAGAATGACCAGGGACAAACACTGAAAATAAACTTCATCTGTGGTTCTACCCGAAAATAATGGGATTCCTATTCCGTGCTATGTTCAAGCTGTTTTGTGCATCGGCGAGGCAGTCTGTGATGACCGCCAGATCTAAACGCGAACATAGGTGGTTCTCAACAAGTGCAGTCCAGAGCAAATCCTTGTTAGTTCACCGTTTTGAACAAATCTTGTTCCCTGCTTTTGTTTACAAAAATGTTCTCTCTGCCAAAGAAGAGAAGAATTTTCTTGCAGAGCCATCATTCAGAATTACTCATTATCTCCACGAGAAACCGTAATGCAACCCAAGAACAACTCTTACATTTGTTGGCCTGGCTATGAGTTCCCCCTTCATACACATTTTGCCAATATTTAGCATCTGTATCTAAATAAAAAGAGGGAGGAGATTAAGGTCGGTTTTATTAATTATGTAAATCCTATGGCCCAAACATCAAAGGTGCATTTCAGATTTTTACTAAAAGTTAAAGATCAATTAAGTCATTTTTACACATCATTGGCTTTGAAGCACCACAGAACATTCCTACAAACTTGACTACACTTCATAGAAAAAATTTTGGGTTTTTTTTTTTTTTTTTGGTTGTAAAAGCAGCACTGCCAAGATCCTGACAACTCAATAGGGAGCACCCTCCTCTTTTCTTTTTCCAGCTATTGTTTTACAACAGGGATATTTGCTTTTATTATTTCCTCATGGAGAATAGGCCTGCTTTTATCCTTAAAAAAGGATTACTTCTCAGAGAGATTATTTTTGAATTGCAATTTCAGGAAGTATATACTTAGAAGGTCTCTCAACTCTTCAGTATCCAACTTATGTTTTGCTTTAAAAAAACAAAATAGAGCTTATTCTCCACAAAAATATTTGCTTCGAGTCACGACACTATGTCATGATTATTGATGATTAGTTTTGACTTGAAATGGCCTTTTAAAAATCATGTTCTTTACAATTTATTAAAATATGCACTGTGAATATTTATAAAATATATTTTTTAATTTAAATTTTAGTTAACATACAGTGCAATATTGGTTTCTGGAATAGAATTCAGCGATTCATCACTTACATACAACACCCAGTGCTCATTACAACAAATGCTCTCCTTAATAGCCATCAGCCATCTAGCCCATCCCCCCACCCACCTCCTCCATCAACTCTCAGTCTGTTCTCTATTGTTAAGAGTCTCTTATGGCTTGTTTCCCTCTCTCCTTTTTTTCCTCCCCCTTCCCATATGTTCATCTGTTTTCTTTCTTAAATTCCACATATGAGTGAGATCATATGGTATTTTTCTTTCTCTGACTGACTTATTTTGCTTAGCATTATACTCTAGGCTGTATCCACATCATTGCAAATAGGAAGATTTCAATTTTTGATGGCTGCATAATATTCATTATATATATATTTATATTTAATTTATATATTTAATTATATTTAATGTATATATTTAATTGTATTTAATATATATATATAAATATCATCTTTATCCATTCATCAGTCGATGGGCACTTGGGCCTCTCCATAGTTTGGCTATTGTTGGTAATGTTGCTATAAACATTGGGGTGCAAGTACCCCTTTGAATCTGTATTTTTGTAGTCTTTGGTATACCTAATAGGGCAATTGCTGGATTGCAGGATAGCTCTATTTTTAACTTTTTGAGGAAACTCTATCTCCTAGAGTGGCTGCACCAGTTTTGTAAAATATTTTTTAAAAATTAAAATCACCCACAAACTCACTACCCAGATGTAATTGCTATATCTGTATATTTCTTTTTACCATTTTATTTCTCTTTATTTTCACATATATATACACGCACACACATGGATTTGAAGCACACCTCAAATCACACTGTATATATAGTTTTGTATCTGGCTTCTGGGCTTAAAGTGTTGCTAGAAGCATTTTCCTGTCATTAAATATTCTTTGAAAAAAAATTTAAAGCTCATACAGTATTTCATATATGGCCACACATTTTATTTAATAATTCTATTTATTTTTGATATTTGTTGTTTCTAATGTTTCACTAATTCAAAATGTGACCAGGAATACTGACTGGCTTGGCACTGGGGCCCAGATGCTTCCAGATTGTTAGGTAAGGCAAATCCTGTCCCTTAGGGGTCCACTGGAAAATGATTATTTCCGTAGGAGCTGAAGAGCTTCCTGAATTACAAAAACTTGAACCTTGGACAGATATTCACTAACGTCTAAAGAATTAGGGAAGCCTGTGATGCTGGCTGAGTCCAAACCTACCCCCCAAATGCACCCAACAGAATGCACAACTGAAAATGGGATAAAAATGAAAAGCCTATCCCCGGACCGCAGGCAAAACTGGTTGGGGTCCTCGCCAGTTCATTCCTGGATGAGCCGAGCCCTGTGCATCTTTCCTGATTAGGGCTGCTGCATCTTCCAGTGCGTTTTACCTCTGGACAAGGCAGTGCCACCGAGGACATGTTCCAGAGGCTCCCTGAGTTCCAGACAATCCTCAGCACCTCCACTGTTTAGCAGCAGCCCTGTTTCCCTCTGGATACTCAGGGTCAGTCTCCAGGGCTAATGACGTCGCTCTTCTTTGGTGTGCCTTTGGTTTAATGGCATGACGGGCATCACAGCAATCTCAATTGCCAATTCAGTAAAACCATTATTGTGTCCCCCAGTGGAAGTATTTCTACCTTCGTTTTTACAACCTCTAAACCAAAAAAGTCCAAAATTATAGTGTCAGGGAGCAACAAATAGTAAGTCTTTGAACACGCTTCACAATAAGAGGTGCTATTCCCATTTCCACTGCTGGTTTCTCGGACTCATATAGTCTACCTATCGGAAACAGACTATAATGCTGGAAACTCATTCAGAGCTTACACTCCATCTTGTAAGACATCACCCTACTCTTTGAAGGTGTTTATCTCTTAGCTGGTGTCATAACAGAATCTTTAATAGGTCATTCTGTGAGTTCAGGAGGTCAACAGCTACTGAGTAAATGCATATATGGCAAAACAATGAGTCCTCTGGACATTCGCTCATTTCTTACTTTTGTGTAACACATTTTGGGGAGGGTGCAAAGAGATATTTTGTGGGATACTGTGAGAGTGAGTAAGCATGAAGTAAGTCCAACAATGAGGTGCTGACAGAGGTATTGTGGGGAGGAAAGACAAATTCATTTTTAAAGTAAGTGTTCATTCTATTGAGAAAAAAATATCTGCTCCTTCCATAGTGAGAGGGGTTCAGTATAATCAACCTACCACACGGGGCGGGCTGTTTCACCGGGGATGGTGTCGTGGAGGATAAGGGGAAGGGAGGGGCTCAGCCGCGGTCTCTGCTATGGGTAGACTGGGCACCCAGAGATGGTGGTACTCAGATCAGAGTCAGTGAGGGAAGGCCACGTTGCAGAGTTCATATACAACCTTGATCCCTACCACGACTGTCACTCATATATGAGTCCCTAAAGTAGGCTCTGCCAGGGCTGGGAAGGTCTTGAGTGACTGACAATAAAATGGATCATCTTGTCCATAACTTATTGAGAATGTCGCAGTGTCACTGAGTCAGAAGACCTACAGTATTCATATAGGACAGTAATATTTTCATTCTCTGGGCTCATCCTGAGACATCAGTCCGTAAATATTTTCCTTAGTTCCCATTGCCAATCTCCAATTTTTTTCCTTCCGAGTTCCTGACGTTTGAACAAATTGGTGGTCACGTGCCTTAAACTGGCATAGATCTGTACACCTAGCCATCTGTCCTCGAGGCATATGAGGTTCCCAGGAAAACTGCACAGAGCTCTGTCCCCTGGAGCAAGTGCCCTCCCCTCCATTCGTGGTGGCTGGGGCCTGGGGCAGGGGGTGGGAAATAGGAAGTTACTGTTTTATGGGTACAGAGTTTTAGTGGCACAGATAAAGAGTTCTAGAAATGGACAGTAGTGATGATTGTATAACAATGTGAATGCACTGAACACCACGAAGCCATACACCATATACTTAAAGATGGCTAAGATTGTAAATTTTGAGTTATGTGTGTTTTATCAGAATTAAAAATAAATGAAAATGTTTTAAAATTAGTGCAAAGGCACCGTGGTGGGCCATGCCGGGAACCACGCGTGATTCCTCAACTGCAGCTTGCCAGAGGCTCTGTACCACATCCCTATCTGCTGCCGCAGGTGCCTTGGGCATATTTGGATCTGCTGGGGTCAAAGGCCACCATGGTAGGTGTGTTTCCACTACAACCCAAACCAGCTGAACAGCCTTTTCTTGCTCGAGGCCCCACTCAGAGCTGGCAGCTCAGTAATAGGTTCCAGCAAGAAGTGGTCGGGTTGCAAAGTGAAGCAACGTGCCTTTCACACTGGAGAAGCTATTTCAACTTCTGGGAAGTGACAGCTATGTCCCAGACCACTGCATCTCTCCGGAAACTTCACTGACGTGGCAGGCCCCTGAATTTTCCTAGGATGTATCACCTACCCTCTGACACATGAGTGCCTTGCTTGGGCACCTAGGGCACCTGCTACTTTCTGCTTATCAGATCTAATCAGCATGATGTTGTCAGTGCAGCGGGCCAGCGTGGGTTTCCTGGGAGAGTGGACCAATCAAGGTCCTTCGTGGACAAGTTGTGACAGAGGAGTATAGAAGCACGCTTGTAGATGAAAACAAACTGCTTATGATAATCTCTGCTTATTGGAATGAAAAGCAAGAGCTATCTTGGAAGAACTGCATCTGGAGGGAATACTGAAGTGAATTTGGAAACTTCAAAGAATTTGACAGATGGGAACCATAAGAGCAAAGACACAGAGATAAGCCGATACAAGATACAGAAAATGGTTGACTAATTGATACATTCAAAAAAATATTGGTGGAGCACCTACTAAGTGCTTTGTACAAGAGAAGGGCAGGATGTGGTCAGGCCTGAAATGACAGAGTAAGGAAATGGTACTTAATTCGGAAGGCCACTGGAAACCTCTCGAAGGTTTGTCAGCTGGAGAGGGCCATGATGGAAGTGGCTTTTTACAAAGATGAATCTGGCAGCAGAGGCTACCATTCCAGCCAGGATGAAGCGGTGGGACCTGAACTAGAGAAATGACTGGAAATTCAAGGAAGGGGGAGGGATCCGCTGAGGAAATGCCTGTGCAGGAGGGAAGCTACATAGATCCGGACATGGGGGCCAGCGAGAGGCATAAGCCAAAAAACCACCAAGCTTTCGAGCTTGAGTGATTGGGATCAATACGAGAAATACTGAGGTCAAGAGGAGGGTCTGGTATTAGGTAGAAGGTAATAAAATAGCTGGTCATCATTAGACTGAAGCATCTTGGGGGCAGGGGCTGTGACAGCTTTGGTTCATATTTTTATTCCCAATCTTTGGCTCAAGGTGAGCACTCAGCAAGTATTTGCCACAAAATATGTTAAATGCTCGATCTCACTGAGTTGTCACATCCACCCTAAGAAGGAGGTGTAATTCTCTATTTTTTTGCTATTATTTTTTTATTTTGAACCATTTAAGGCATATAAAAATATAGTAAATACAATAAACATCCATATAGAGAGAGATCTACTCCTCAGCTTGAGAAACAAAGTAACACAGGTTTTATCATTATGCCCATCTTACAGCTGAGAAGCCTGAGGCCCAGAGCGGTTAGAAAACTGGCTTAAGGTCACACAGCCTATACATGCCAGAGCTGCGACAGGAAAATAGGCCTGTGCACCTTGAGAGCCCATGTTCTCTACCACACCTAGTTTGTGGCACTGGTGAAACCTCTGGGTGGAGGCACTTAGTACGCGGATGGAAACGTAATACAGAGGCAGAGAGAGAATTGAGGCCTAAAAATACCGATACGGGAATTACTGGCATCAAGATGCTGGTCGAAGGGATGGCCGTGGAAAGGCAATACACAGTCATAAGTGGTCTGAGGACAGCCTTGGACTTGAGCAATGTGTCTTCTTGGAAGGAGGACAAAATGCAAGAGACTATTTTAAACCTTGCCTGTTCAGAGAGTAAGTGCTGTTTTTATGCTGTTCTAAAGTTTCCTTTTTGGTTCCTAGAAAAAGGGCCGCGCTGCCTGCAATCCACAGAGCGCTTCCTCTCTGTAACTGGCATGGGGCGAGGCCAAAGAAGGCAACAATATTTTGCATCATTGAGTTTCTCAAAATCCTGAAGGGGAAGATGCTATGTTTTTGTTTTTTGTTTTTTTCCACGCAGAACCCCCACCACAGCTCTGCTTCCGCATTGGGGTCTAATACATGTCTCTCTGAGACTGGGCTTTTCGGAAATATGTGCCCTCCTCCACACAGAACGTGGACCACGGAGATTCGACAGTGCTGAAGAGGACTGCATCGAGCTTGTGATCATTAGCAGTACTACCCCCTGAGGAAACATTTTTTTGTCTTCACTGCCAAATCAGAAGTTTGAGTTGCCTCAGGAGAAATATAAGTATTCCGGAAAAAAAGTCTTGCAAGTATTTGATAAGTATCCAAATCTCCTCAGGCCACTGAAGATCACAAGATTTTGGGAAAGTTCCCAGTTAATATCAAGTATTTGTTTAAAAATTCCATAGCAATACCATTTACAATTAGAATATCTATGTGAGAAAAATTTCTTAAGATGTTCTCCAGAAGTTTGGTGATATACAGTAGAGTACTTCAGGTCTTGGCATATGACATACGTCCTTAGAGGTCTCTAAGGACGTTTTCAAGCCCCTTAAAAATATCAGAAACTCAGAAGGTGGAGACAGGATATTATGCTGACTCTCTCTGTAAAGCCAGGCTAGGCTAGTCTAGGCACAAAACTTAAACCCTTAAATCTCAGTGGGTTGATGCAACAACCACCACCACAAAAGCACGTTCTTTTCACTCAAAAGAATCTGCTGTGACTCTTGAGAGTAACTACTTTCCAAGTAATGAGTCGGGCAAACAGTCTTTTTCTTTCTTCCTTCATTTCACTCTAATGCTGAATAGTTTTGGGTCATAGTCACATCATATATTTAGTGTGAATTTACTATCATTCTTTTCTCTATAATCTTAAGATGTGATCTCCAAATACCAAGAGAGGGAAGAGGGGGCACCTGGGTGGCTCAGTTGATTAAGTATCTGACTCTTGATTTCAGCTCAGGTCAGGATCTCAGGGTTGTGGGATCAAGCCCTTCACAGGGCTCCATGCTCAGCGGGGAGTCTGCTTGAGATTCTCTCTCTCGCTTTCCCTCTGCCCCACCCCCTGCTCATGCATGCTCTCTCTCTCTCTAAAATAAATAAATCTTAAAAAAAAAAAAAAAAAAAGACCGGGCAGAGGAAGCTGAAATGCCTCACCCAGGTTTTGCAGAACTTTGGCTCCAAAATGATACATGTCACTTCTTAAAACACACTGGACAGAAATAGCCGCATGGCTCCAACCAAGAGTAACAGAGTTGAAAAGTATAGTCTCCTATGAGCCCATGACGAACAGGAGAATTAAATAATGATGCAAACAGTCATATTGCCCATTTTTACAAGGTAAAAACCACTGAAATATGAGACACCAATGATAAAATGAGGACAACCACGTTGTGCCTTGGCAAGGGAAGAAGTAGTCTGATGAATACGCAGGTAACTAGATCTTAACCCTACTGTCTGATTTTTAGCTGGATGATGACAAGAGTTTTGCTGAAATACGCTTATTTCCCATTAAGGATTCACAAATACTATAGAAAAATGGCCATTTTTCAACCCATTGGGCAAAGGCAGATGTAGTGCAAATCTAGGTGTGCCTCCATCCATAAATTATGTAGCGTTTTAAGAGTAAGTTTTTTTTCTCCCCTTCTTACTTCTTGGTTCTGGGGCCAGATGGAGAGATCGCTGCTTCTTGAAGACTTACAGATGCAGCATTCACCCAACACTGAGGAAATGAAAAGCAGACCAACAAAGATGGCAACAGAGCAGGTGGAAATGCCAAAAGAAACTTCAAGAAGATTGATTCGCTTTCTGCATTTTCTATATTGATTATACAGAAAATAATGGGTAGACTCAGAATCATAGACTTAGCTCTTGAAGTTTGATATTTGGTGTAGATACCATTAGTTTCAGGTGTACAATATAGTGATCCAGCAATTCCATGCAACACCTGGCACTCATCACAACAGGTGCACTCCTTAATTCCCATCACATATTTCAGCCATCCCCCCCCCCCATCACCTCCCCTCTGGTAACCATCGGTTCTCTATAGAATCTGTTTCTTGGTTTATTTCTCTCTTTTTTTCCCCTTTCCTCATCTGTTTTGTTTCTTTCATTCCACATATGACTGAAGACATACAGTATTTGTCTTACTCTGGCTGACTGATTTCACTTAACATAATACTCTCTAGCTCCATCCATGTCAGTGCAATTAATGTCAATATTTCTTAAGTAAAGGAGTGACTAGTTTCTCTTTTTGCCCTACTTAGGATCAACATAGTTAGCATTTCAATGATGTACTCTACATTCCCTCATGTCACTGCCCTCTAACTCTTGCTGTTTTGTTCAATCTCTTCTGCCTCACTGAGCGGGAGTTCAGAGAAGCAGTGAAACTTGGGGCTATGAGGCAGAGTAGGAAGAAAGTGCAGAGTGGCCCTCAAGGGTCAACACAGTGTGTGATCTAGTAATCTGAATACTGACTGGGCCTGAGGGACAAGTGGAGGGTTGGGTTCCCCCAGAGAATTTTTAGGTCAAACTAAAATGTCTACTTATAGAGATTTNTTTCCCTATTATTTAAAATTATAAATTAACATAAATTATAAATTAACATAGCTTGTTCTATGCTAATTCACCCTGATAATTTGAATATAATTTTTGACTCACTTTAACCTAATGCTGATTTTATAGCTATGATAATGGAAGATGTATTTTTGAACTAATCTGGAAGTTTTTTCTTAAAATTAGGCCATTTCTATCATTCAGATTTATGTCTTTTCATGTACCAGTTAGTGTTATGGGTGCTTAAAAAAAAACCTGTGCTAATATGAAGGTCAGTTGTATGCAAAAATTACTCACCAAGTAAACTCTTGATTTGTCTACCAGTAGAGGGATAGAAGAGCCCTGAAATCACATAATTCCAAGATTATTATCCCATTCAGAATGCAAACCCCAAATCGAATATAGAATTCCTAGTACTTATGGAACTTGGAGGTGGAAGGTCCCTTTAAGATCATTTAGGCAGATGACTTTCATTTTACAAATGAGGAAACTGAGGCCAATGAGTTGGGATTGGAGTGTTCCTGACTCTATTCCTGGTGTTCTTTCGTAAGGCAGAAATTATACCCTGGGTCAATTTTGTCAAATGCAAACATCAGTTTATCGGTTTATCATTCTCGTTCTAAGTGTCTCCCAGGGCGGTAGGAGGTTGAAATGCTACAAGATAGGTGAAAAATATCTGGAAATTTTAAAATAAATGTAACACTCTATTGATTAACCATTTATTTGGAAAGCTGCCATGTGCCTACCATGCATTGAACAACAAGAGCTAAAAAACAGAATCTCTACAGTTAAAGAATTTACAATCCAATTGGAAAGAGAGATGAATAAGAGCTAGGGAAAAAACTGAATGGCCATTATTCCAAGAACTATGTTGAGTCCTGTGAAATTTTAGTTATAGTGGAAGGTTGTGCACTTAGGGTTGTAAAAAAAAAAAAAAAAAAAAAAAAGGCTGGGGTGGGGGTTAGTGGTGGCATTTCTTCTCTGGCTTTTCCCCGATAGCTTAATGCAAGCAATAGCAACAACTACTCTTAATACAAGTGGAAAAATGATACCTTATAATGGATGTTTTGTATCTTTACCTTCTAGTTCAGTTAGAGCTAAGTGAAGGCGGCAAATGAGCAGCCAACACGGTGCCAAGAGAAGGCATCTTTTCCAACAGTTAAGTGGCAGGTTGGTGTGAGATTTCTGACTTCATAGAACACCTCCTAAGGATCTAACACTGTTGCTATTATTTCCACCCTTATCCCAAATGCTACGCCAGCTGCTCACGTGCTCAAACATACAGACAGAGCCCACTAGGCCGTCCTGGATCTGGAGTGCAAGTGGCAGCCTTTTTCCTGCCCCACCCTGAAGTCCTACCTATGCTGGGACGCTCTGAAGGAAGCCGATCAATGGGCGGTGCGGAGCTGCGCGTACTCCCCAGCAATCCTCCAAGAGGCCACGCCCGACACAAGGCCCCCATTGTGTCTCGGGGAACAGTAGCCTCACAGTATTACGCTGGCTGCCCCTCTTAAAAAGCAGCCAGCGGCTCTTGGTGACCCCAACTGAGACTGGGCCGGGCTGCCGCACGCAGGGAAGGTGGCAGGAGCGCGGAGGCACGCGCGCTCTAGGGCCGCGCTGGCGCCCCGGGCCCACACGCCGGCCTCGCGCGGGCGCCGCCGCACCTGAAGGCGGAGCCAAGCCCTGTGGCCCGCCCGCTCCCGGGCGCGAAGCCCCCTCCCCGCGCCCCTCCCACCGCGCTGCAGACGCGCGCAGGTGCGTGAGGCCGCGGCCGCCCAGGACCTTGCAGAAGTGGGCCCACCATGGAGCACATCCGCACGCCCAAGGTTGGTGGCACGCGTGCGGGCGGAAGAGGGAGAGCAGGAGCTGGAGGAGGGATGCTGAGCGGGCGGGAGGCCCGGCTTCCCTGCGGGGGCTGGCGGGGCCGGCACGGCGAGCGAGGGAGGAGGAGGCAGCGCTCGAGCATCTCTGGGTTCGCTGCGAGGCTGGTCTTTCTCTTGCTGCCTCACAGGCCTAGCTCTGGCTGTTGCTGGATCTAACCTCTTGTCCTTGAGAGTGCGCATTGGACATGAGGGTGAACGGGAGGGAACTCCAGTTGTCCGTTGAGTAATAGGGCTGCTGATAAGCTGATAAACGCTCCCTTCTAGTCTGGCACCAGGTTGCTGCCGCTACTTCCCCCTCCCCAGCCCTCCGCCAATTTTCTGTTGGCTGCTCTGAGCAGTTGAAAGAGAAACAAGCCTTCCTGATGACAGGTGCAAGGGAAGGAGTTACGTGCAGGTGAATTAAAGGCGTTCCGGAAGCTTGTTGACTCTAAGGGTTCAGACCTACAGGGCTCGCCCTTCAGCTACCCCATCCTCAGGCTATCAGCTGCAATGGACCTTACACAGACGGGATGATCGATATTTGCTGGGGTGAATGTTATTATCAGTCCTTCCATCTTCTTGCCTTTTCCCCCAATTTTCGTTCATTGAGGAGGGTGCAGCTTACAGATTCATTCACTGTTGTGTTTGAAAACAGCACCAGCTTTTGCCGCTCAACAAAAGCGCCTGGTCCCTGGTCATTCCAGAAAAATTACACTGGAATCGTTGACGGCTGCACCAAACTCTCCCACTCATAGTTGCACTAGTAATATAATTTAGAGTGAAAACGATGATCAACATTCCTGTCTGATAAAAACCCTAAACTAGTGAAAGAATATATTTCAAGCCAGTTGGCTATCTCGCCTTGCAACCACCACAGCTCCTTGTGTTTCCAGGACGATCTCACGTTCAAAATCTAGGCCCTTGATAAAGTCAAAGCTGGGTCTGTGTGGTCACAATTTAGGCGGCCCCAGGAATCCCACTCATTTCATGCAAGGAGGGAGGGGTGGGCAACGCTTTGTTATAAGTCCAGTAAGAAGAATTCATTCCTAAATTTTGGAATGGTTCCTAAGTACCTCTTTGTAGAAGCAGCTTTACAATGATCTCATGTCAGGGGAAGAATAAATCTTTTAGTTTGTTAGATAGTGTCAGTTCCAAAAGTAAATTTAAATTGTATTGATTTTGCACTATGGAATTAAATTGTTGCTTTACTATTGGGAAATTGTAAACATAGAAGAAAGTGGCATAAACCACAAGGTAGGTGGCTCAAAGCTTTCAGGATTTAAGTGGTGCTAAATAATTTATTTCAGAATGACAGATTTAACTCATGGACTCCCTTTGTCCTTGCCAAGGGCATCTTTTCTTTGTCATGATGAAGGGGGCCCTTTATAAAAATGATACCTGATGTGAATGTCAACAACAGGAGTGATAGAGTGACATGGCACCATAGAATATGAATTTGGGGAGTAAAGGCCTTTTCTAATCTATGTTCAAACTCTGTACAAAGCCATGTGTGTAAACCTGAGCAGCAGACAATATTCTACTTATTCTCATAATTGGTTTTCATGAACACCCTCTAAGCAGTGTAGTACCTCAAATCAGAAATCTCCTTCTATCAGGAAATGGCAAAAAATGGAGAATCATCTGAAATGTTATTGGATTGAGGGTCATTAACATTTAGGATAATGCAGGTGGAAAAAATTAAATACAGAGATTGGGTGGATCAGATTCATTTATTCATTCATTTCATTTCACAAGCCTTTGAGAACCTTTCATGTGTGAGCATCAGGGAACCCTTGTCTGGAAGGGGAGGCAGTTTTAAGTCTGGACAGAGATATATACAAGAGACAGTGGGCAGAGGAGAGGATGGATGAGAATGAGCTCAACCGTAAAGGGTGAGGGAAGTCTTCTTAAGGAAGAGTGGAGTCTTGGGGCGCCTGAGTGGCTCAGTCATTAAGCGTTTGCCTTAGGCTCCGGGCGTGATCCCAGCGTTCTGGGATCGAGCCCCACATTGGGCTCCTCCTCTGGGAGCCTGCTTCTTCCTCTCCCACTCCCCCTGCTTGTGTTCCTTCTCTCACTGGCTGTCTCTCTCTCTCTCTGTCAAATAAATAAATAAAATCTTAAAAAAAAAAAAAAAAGAGTGGAGTCTTAACATGGAAGGAGTCAAGGAGGACCAGGAGCACTTGAAACAGCTGTCATGCAATTGTGTCAATATGATGTATTGTAAGATACCATTACAACCTCAAAGAAGCTGAAACCTTATGAGTGATAAAGATGGAAATGATGAAATGATAGCTTGAGGCTACCTCTTTTCATTTTGCATTTTAAGTGCAAAACTAATTTTCACAGTATAAATGAAAATTAGAACACAGCTACTTACAGAGTACGTGTTGCAAAGTGTATCGTTAGTGATGGTCGTATTCATCTTTATTATTTGCTTCCAGTATGCTCTGGGGGAGCTGGATTGGTAGTTGGCTTTAGATTTCATGATTCATGTCTTGGGCTATAAGGATATAAGGATATTCACAAATTTTGTTTTTCTGACCCACTGTGGGTTTGAAGTGATATATGCCATGTAGATAGCAGGTTTTTAAGAGGAAAAGAAATGCACGCATGTATGGGTGTATAATGTAGAGTTGCTTTGCTACTACAATGAAAGTCATTCATTTACTCTTTATAAGCTGCGTGATATCCATCACAGCCTTTGTGTTCTGCTTCAGTCTCTGGAGTGCAATTTAAGGAGACAGATGCACATGAATAATCTGGAATACTTTGCACATATTTCTTTCTGTGTGTGTGTGTGCGTGTTTAACTGAAGCCTTTAACAGAGCATATGTTAAGCAGGGTGTTTCTCTCCCAGAATGGTTCCTTTATAGAAAAATGATGTTCCAAGGACAAGCTAGTTTGCAGTTGGGTCAAAGTGAGGACACCACGCATTACCTGTACTCATCACAGTAATCTGAGTTTTTGCTTCACTGTCTGGATTTATTTTTATTTATTTATTTATTTTTATTTTTTAACCACTCTAAAAGCTTGCTAGTAAGAAAATACCCTGCAAGAAGCTTAGGGATAATTTGGATTCAGTTATATGAAAAGGCTTCAGGACTCCTGGACATACCTTGAAGTGTTTTGTAGGATTTGGTTTGGTATTGGACTGAAGCTAGTGTGTCTAGGATTCTGGCTAAGTAATGTCTACTTTTTATGCTTTGAGCTTTCTGGAAGAAATTTACATCAGTAAATTTTAGTTGTAAAATAGAGTATGTGATGACCTACCAAATTGAAAAACTGACCTTGAAAATGTCTTCTCTTTCCACCTCATCCCCTTGTCTGAGTCATTACTGGAATAGTCTACTAACTGGTAGCTGTCCTCTTCGCTCTTCTCTAACCCCTTCTCCACAAAGGGAGCCTGGTGACGCTTTTATGGCACAAGTTGATCATGTGACTTGCCTGCTGAATTTCTTAGGTGACTTCCCTTTGTTTTTGTTTTTTTAACATTTATGTATTTATTTTAGAGAGGTAGTGAGAGGGTGTGAGCACAGGGGTAGGGGGCAGAGGGAGAGGAAGAGAGAGAATCTCAAGCAAACTCTGTGCTGAGCTTGGAGCCCGACACAGGGCTCAATCTCATGGCCCTGAGATCATGACTTGAGCCGAAATCAGGAGTCAGACCCTTAATCGACTGAGCCAACTTCCCTTTGTACTCAGTGTATAAAGTGAGAATGCTCAGAGTGACCCGTAAGTCCTTGTGTAGGCTGACCCCTCTTCGCTTCCCTGCCTCATTCTGCGACAATCGTTCTGTTATTCACTATCCCCTGGTCACAACTAGCCTTTGTCAGTTTCTCAAATATGAGTTCTTTTCCACTTCAGGACTTCTGCACTGCTGTTCCATCTGGGGGATACTCTTATTCTCACTCTTCACCTGGCTAAAACTCATCTCTCTAGTTGTAGACCAGATAGAATATCCTCAGAGTGGTTATTGCCCAGTTTCTCCTGAGTCAGGCTTGCCCGTTACAGTGTATCACCAAATGTAGTTTTTCACCTTATGCCCCTTGTTACAAGTTGTAGATTTGTTTAAGTGATTGTTTAATGTCAGGCTCCCCTGCTAGACTCAGAGCCCTGTGAAGGTGAGGATCATGTCTTGTTCACCCCTAACACAATTCCCGGCACCAATTAAGCATATAGCAAATAAATTAATAATGGAATAATAGAAGGAGTGAGTGATTCTTGGTTTCGCTATTTGCTTTAGTGATCCACGCCTTGTGCGCTGTACCCATGACTAGGGACAGTATTGTGAATCCTCTAATAGATTGTGTTGAGTACTTGTAGATGTCAGTATTTATCTTACATATATATAAGGATATGTGTTTTGTGATTATATGTAGTTTTAATGAGAATCTAAATACCATGAAATTCACCATTTCAGTCATTTTATACAATTCAGTGTTTGTTAGCGCATTTACGATGTTGTGCAACCATCACCAGTTTCTAATTCAGAGCATTTCATCACCCCCAAAAGAAGCCCAGTGCCTGTTAGTAGTCAATCCTTATCCCCTCATGCCAACCATTAATTTACTTTCGGTCTCTATTAGATTTGCCTATTCTGGACATTTCATATCATAATCTAAGATATGGCCTCTTGTGACTTCTTTCATTTAGCATGATTTTTTCTAGGTTCATCCAGCTCGTAGCATGTAATGATACCTCATTCCCTTTCTGCAGGCTAATATTCCACTATGTGGACATACCACATGCTGTTTATCCATTCATCATTTAATGGGCTTTGAGATGTTCCCACTTTTTGGTTATTATGAATAGTGCTGCTATGAACACTCCTATGCTTGTTTTTGTGTGTGTGTGAAATAAGTTTTTTTAAAAATTGGAGTATAGTTGACTCACAATGTTACCTTAATTTCAGGTGTACAACTTAGTGATTTGACAAGTTTATACTTTATGCTGTCCTCACCACAAGTGTAGCTGCCATCTGTCCCATTACATGGCTATTACACTTCATTGACTGTATTCCTTACGCTCTTTTATTCCCACGATTTACTCATTCCGCAACTGGAGGCCTGTATCTCCCTCACCCCTTCACTCATTTTGCCCAATCCCCCACCCCCTGAAATAAGTTTTTAATTCTCTTAGGTGTATCCCTAGAAGTGGAATTACTGGGTCATATAATGATTCTATGTTACTTTTTTGAGGAAATTATGACATGTATTTTATAACTAAAACCTTTCTTTTCATGTGTTTCCAACAATATAGAATGACTTGTACAGTATACAAAACCTAAATACTTTGGAAACAGTTGTTTAGATGGTGTGAATAGATAGGTTTACATCAAAAGGGAATATGGAATTGTTAAACACTTCAACAATTCCTTAGAAAACCAACCCAGTGAGCATTAAGTTATATTTCTATCATTCCAAATTCAATTCTAATTTGTGACAGTGGCCCTTTTTACATAGTCATAGTGTGCTTTTTCTCTCATACTGAGCATTTGGCCCACTGTTATTTTGTATGTATATTTTATATTCAGAATTCACTCACCTATTTATTGTTTTAATAGTGCATATTTTTCATGTGACTATAGTTTGTATAACCTGTCTCTACTCTTAGGGATTTGGATTTTGAGCCCCTATGAAAATCCCTCGTATAATTTTCTTAATATATATTGCTCAGTGTAGAAAGCCTTAGAGTAGGAACAATCTTATTAGGGTATTACACGGTATCTTTCAGTATTCGAAAGATTCTCATATGGCCCAGTATTTGGACAAATTCTTTATAGTCTCAGCAGAAAGAAAGGATAGAGATGGCAGAAAAGGTCTTGCTGGATATAGAGAAGTTGTTTCCCACAATTATATCTGTTTGTATAAAAGACACTAGTTTATCTTTTAAAGGAATAGAGGCATCCGAACAATTGGTTTTTGGCAGTGAAGATATAGAGGTATTGCAGGCATCTGAGAAGAGAATGATTAGAATCATTTTTTTTTTTTTAAATTGAAGTGTAGTTGACATACAGGATTATCAGTTTCAGGAGTATAACATAGTGATTCAACATTTACATAATTACGAAATCACCATGATAAGTGTGGTCACCATCTGTCACCCTACATGGTTACAATATTATTGCCTGTTCCCTATGCTGCACTTACATCCCTGTGACTTATTTATTTTATAACTGAAAGTTTATACCTCTTAATCTCCTTCACCTACTTTGCCCATCCACCACTCCGCCCCTCTGGCAACCACTCAGTTGTCCTCTGTACTCGTGAGTATGTTTGAGTATGTTTCTACTTTGTTTTGTTTGTTTTTTTAGATTCCACATATAAGTGAAATCATATGGTGTTTGTCTTTCTCTGTCTGACTTACTTCATTTAGCATAATATCATACCTCTAGGTCCATCCATGTAGTTGCAAATGGCAAGACTTAACTCTTTTTTATGACGGAATGATATTCCATTTCATAAATATGCCATATAGTCTTTATCCATTCATCTGTTGAGGACTCTCAGGTTGCTTCCATATCTTGGTCTTTGTAAATAATGCTGCAATATACATCTATCTTTTTGAATTAGCATTTTTGTTTCCGTTGGGTTAATACCCAGTAGTGGAATGGCTGGATCATATGATAATTCTATTTTTAATTTTTTGAGGATCCTCCATACTATTTTCCATAGTGGCTGCATCAATTTTCATTCCCACCAATAGTGCGTGAGGGTTTCCTTTTCTCTACACCCTTGCCAACATTTGTTATTTCTAATCTTTTTGATACTAGCTATTCTGACAGATGTGGGGTGATATCTCAATGTGGTGTTGATTTTCCTTTCCCTGATGATTAGTGATGTAGACCAACTTTTCCTGTGTCTCTTGGCCACCTGTATGTCTTTTTGGAAAATGTCTGTTCAGGTCCTCTGCCCATTTTTAAAAGGGATTGTTGCGGGGTTTTTTAGAGTCAGATTGTATGAGTTCTTTATATGTTTTGTAAATTAGTTCCTTATCAGATGTATCATTAGCATATATCTTCTTTCATCTAGTAGGTTGTCTTTTTATTTTGTTGATGGTTTCCTTTGTTGTGAAAAAAAGCTTTTCAGTTTGATGTAGTGCTATTTGTTTATTTTTGCTTTTGTTGCCCTTGTCTGTGAAGATAGATCCAAAAAAATATTGCTAAAATTGGATCGGTGTCATTGAGATTACTGCCTACGTTATGTTTTATGAACTTTATGTATATATAAGTCTTTAATCCATATCGAGTTTATTTTAGTATATGATGTAAGAAAGCGGTCCAGTTTCATTCTTTACATGTAGGTGTCCGGTTCCCCAGCACCATTAATTAAAGAGACTGTCTTTCCCCCATTGTGTATTCCTGCCTCCTTTGTTTTAGATTAATTGACCACATAAATGTGGGTTTATTTCTGGGCTCTTGTTCTGTTTCATTGATCTATGTGTCTGTTTTAGTGCCAGTAACATACTGTTTTGAGGACTCTAGGTTTGTAGTATAGTTTGAAATCTGGGAGCTTGATACCTTCAGTTCTGTTCTTTCTCAAGATTGCTCTGGCCATTTGGGATCTTTTGTCGTTTCATACAAATTTTAGGTTTATTTATTCTAGTTCTATGAAATATGCCATTGTTTTTTTGATAGGGATTGCATTGAATCTGTAGATTGCTTTAGGTAGTATGAACATTTTAACAATATTGGTTCTTCCAATCCATGAGCACAGTATATCTTTCCATTTATTTGTGTTGTCTTAATTTCTTTCATCCATGCCTTCTAGCTTTCAGAGTATGTCTTTAACCTCCTTCGTCACGTTTATTTCTAGGTATTTCATTCTTTTTTGATGGAATTGTAAATGGGATTGTTTTCTTAATTATTCTTTCTGATACTTTATTAGTGTATAGATTTGTTAGCAACAAATTTCTGGGTATTAATTTTGTATCCTGCAACCTTACTGAATTTGTTTATTCTAATAGTTTTTTTGTGGGGTTTTTAGAGTTTTCTGTATCATTTTGTTGGCAAATAGTGACAGTTTTACTTCTTCCTTACCAACTTGGATACCTCATTTCTTTTGCTTGTCTGATTACTAGGTCTAGGATTTTCAGTACTATGTTGGATAAAAGTGGTGAGAGTGAGCATCTTTGTCTTGTTCCTGATCTTAGAAGGAAAGCTTTCAGCTTTTTACTGTAGAGTGGGTTTGTCGCATATGATGTTTATTATGCTGGGGTATGTTCCCTCTATACTCACTTTGTTGAGAGTTTTTATCATTTTGTTAATGTAGTGTACACATTGATTTGCACATATTGAACCAACCTTTCAAAAGCCCACTTGACTGTGCTGTATGATCCTTTTAATGTAGTGTTGAATTTGGTTTGGTAATATTTTGTTGAGGACTTTGGTGTTTGGGTTCATCAGGGATATTGGCCTGTAATTTTATTTTTTTTGTAGTATTTTTGTCTGGTTTTGCTATCAGGGTAATGCTGGCCTCATAGAATGAATTGGAAGTGTTTCTTCCTCTTCTATTTTTTGGGGACTAGTTTGAGAAGTACAGATATTAACGCTCCTTTAATATATGGTAGAATTGACCTGTAAATCCATCTGGATTTTTGTTTATTGGGAGTTTCTTGATCACCTACTCAATTTTATTCTAATACTTGGTCTGTTCAGATTTTCTGTTTCTTCCTAGTTCAGTTTGGAAGATTATGTGTTTCTAGGAATTTATCCGTTTCTTCTAGGTTTATTCATTTTTTTCTAGGTCCAGTTTGTTGGCATATATTTGTTCATAGTAGTGTCTTATAATCCTTTGTATTCTGTGGTGTCAGTTGTACCCTCTCCTCTTTCATTTCTGATTTTATTTATTTGGGCCCTCTCTGTATTATTCTTATTGAGTCTGGCTAAAGGTCTTTCAATTTTGTTATCTTTGGACAGAACCAGCTCTTAGTTTTGTTGAACTTTTATATTGTTTTTAAAATCTATATTTCATTTATTTCCCTTCTTATTTTTATTACTTACTTCCTTCTACTAACTTTGGACTTTGTTTGTTCTTTTTATAGTCCATTGGGTGGAAGTTAGGTTGCTTATTTGCGATTTTCCTTCTTTTTTAAGGTAGGCCTGTATTAATTAATGTAAAATTCCCTTTTAGAAATGCTTTTGCTACATCCCATAGAATTTGGACCATTGTTTTTCCATTCTCATTTGTCTCAAGGTATTTTTGGATTTCCTCTTTGATCTTTGTTGACCCATTGGTTGTTTAGTAGCATGTTGTTTAACCTCTATATACTTGTGGGTTTTTTCCTAGTTTTTTTTTTATTATAATTAATTTCTTATTTCATATCGTTGTGGTTGGAAAAAATGCTTGATTTGAGTCTTCTTAAATTTATTGAGACTTTTTTTGCGGCCTAACATGTGATCCATTCTGGAGACTGTTACATGTGCTCCTGAAAGGCATCTTCTTCTGTGTTTGAATGGCATGTTTTTTATTTATCTATTAATCCATTTTGTCTGATGTACCATTTAAGGACTCTGTTTCCTTATTGATTTTTCTCTTTGGATGATCTATCCATTGATGTATATGGGGTGTGAAAGTCTGCAATATTATTGTATTGCTATCAGTTTCTCCCTTGATGTCTGTTAGTATTTGCTTTTTATATTTAGGTGGTCTCATGTTGGGTGCATAGATATTTACAATTGTTATATCCTCTTGTTGGAGTGATCTCTTTATCATTTTGGAATGACCTTCTTTGTCTTTTGTTACAGTCTTTGTTTTAAGGTCTGTTTTGTCTGATATAAGTATTGCTACCCCAGGTTTCTTTTCATCACATTTGGATAGAATATCTTTTTCCATCTGTTCACTTTCAGTCTGTGTGTCTTTAGGTCTGAAGTGATTCTCTTGGAGGCAGCAAATGGGTCTTGTTTTTTTTATCCAATCAGCCAGACTGTGTCTTTTGATTGGAGCATTTGGCCCATTTACATTTAAAATAAGTATTGATGGGTATGTATTTATTGCCTTTTTTTAAAAACTATTTTCTGATGGGTTTTATAGTTCTTCTCTGTTCTAGAATCATGTTTGAGCTTCCTCTAAGCCAAGTGCCTGGGTACTCCAAGTTTCATAGTTCTCATGCGCAGAACTCACTGTGTCTCTTTGGCAGTCCATAGTGACCATGGACAGCTCTAATCATTAAGAGGTTTTCTTCATATTTAGTAAAAATATGTTTCACTTTAGTTTTTAGCAGTTAGGTCTAGCTCTGTTCATTGGGATATTGCCCAGTACATCAGGCCTACTTCTAGGAAATGGCCCTTTAAGCATTTCATTTGATGCTGCCATCCCCCTAACGCTTCCCTCCTACCTAAGTAGTTAGCTTAGTGCCACTTATTCCAGCAACCAACTAGTGGCTTCGTTTAAGTCCCTTTACCATCCTAGCTACTTTACTCAGTGAGTTACAAAAATATGATTACTTCAGGTTTTGTTGAAGTGGGAGAGAGTATAATTTAATAACTATTTTTAAATTGTGTGTACCACAGAGCCACATCTCAGTGCCCTTTTTGTGAGCTGACTGTGGAGGAGACCCCTTAAGTTAGCTCCACACGTTGTGCTGTGAAGTCAAGACTGCCCTGCCTTTTCCTTGAATGATAGCGTCTTACCCTCATCTTTGTTGAATACAGTCTCATTGGATTTGGTTTATTGCTTAATCCCTTCTTCTGTCTTTTGATCCTGGTACATTTCTGCTGCCTCTCCCGGTTTGTACCATTGGCATTTTAACAAGCTCACCCCCTGTTACCTCATCCACAATTTCATCCAAGAAAGAAACTAGATTAGGTGGATGTGGCTTCCTAGTAACCAAAACTGCTTTGCCCCCATCTCCAAGGATCTCAATCCTGATAGCAGATTAACTTGTTCTTTCAGTTTGGTGCTATCTACCATTTGAGAAACTTGTTCTTCATCACCTCTCCAAAGAGCTTATTGAAGGAAAAAATGAAGTTGTCTGTGATGATGACTGAGTGAATCCACAATGGTTCTGCTGATTGATGGTTTCCTTTTCTAGGTTCATACAAAATTCCATTAAAGAAGCAATTTTAGAATCTTGCTTTGAATTAATGTCAAACTTACCAACTTAAAATTACAAAATTCCATGTCCCCCATTTGAAAATAGTGATTTGATTCTCAAGTGTTCTCTGTGATTGAGAGAGATCAATAGACTCATGAAAAGATTCTTTTTCTGTGTCATTCACCACCAGTATATTATTAGCATTAAATGTTATCTCTTCTTTCGATTTTATTTAACAAATAATAATTTTCAGGTTATAGAAGTGTTATTTTTGAATCTATATTAGAATTGATATAGAAATTAGCCACTGTTAATATTTGAATATGTTTCCTTCTGCCATTTTTTTTCTTTGCATGAATGCTCAGCCTTTGTATTTGTTTGTTTAGAAATTACGGGTCACCCAGTTCAATTTTGTAGTATGCTTCCTTTAACTTTACCATATTGTGGTCTTTGAAAACAGGCTTTTAGAGGACTATGTGATGTTTTATAATATAGAAATATCGTTATCACATTAACCATTTCCCCATAAGACTATTACAATAATGTCATGATAAAAATCTTGTTTATTAGTTATTATCTGCATATGTGATTACTCCCTTAGGATAGAATCCTAGATGGAATTACCATGTCACAGAAGGTGAACAATTGATATATATTGCCAAATGACTTTACAAAAACATTATATCAATTTTTAGAAACCAGGTATAGTGTCCTTCTCACTGTGCCATTGCTTTATTATTTAAAAAATATTTGCTATTGGGTATTATATAAGACTGATGAATCACAGACCTCTACCTCTGAAACCAATAATACATTATATGTTGTTAATTAAAAAAAAATAAAGGCAAAGAAAGCCTATAAATAAATAAATTAATTAATTAAAAATTTTGCTAACTTAAAGAAGGGGAATGGCACTTCATTCTTTCATTGTATTTTTTTTTTTTACTAGTGATGTTGAAATTTTTTCAAACATGTTTTTTGACATTTTGTTATTTTTCTGTATTATCTACTTATATCTTTTTCCATTTTAATAATTGAAGATTTTATTATGTGGGTGATATATATATACATATGTAAATATATATAAATACATATACATATGTAAATATATATTTAAATATATATGTGTATATATTTAATAACAACCTTACCCAGAATTCACATACTATAAAATTAATTCTTTCAAAGTATATAATTCTGTCCTTTTTTGTATATTCACCAACACAATTATCTAATTCCAGAACATGTCATCACTCCAGAAAGAAAGCCATACTTAGCAGTGATCACTCCCATTTCTCCCTCCTGCTTACCCGTCAAGCACTAATGCACTTTCTGTCTCTCTGTATTTGCGTTTTCTGGACATTTCGTATAAATTGAGTCATGCAACATGTGGCTTGCGTTTTTCACTTAGCAAAATGTTTTCAGGGTTCATCCAAATTGTAGCATATATCAGTACTTCATTACTTTCCATCCATTCTATGGATATACTAGATTTTGTTTATCCATTCATCAATTGATGGATATTTGTCTTGTTTCCATTATTGGGCTATTGTGAATAATGCTCCTATGAACTTTTGCATACCAGTTTTCGTGTGGGCATATGGTTTTCCTTCTCCTAGGTGGAATCTCACTTCTCTAAGAGTGAAATTGTTGAATCCTATGGAACCCTAGGTTTCACATTTTGAGGAACTGCCCAACTTTTCTGAAGTGGTTGTACCGTTTCAAAGTTCTACCAACAATGTATGAGGGTTCTAGTTTTTCCATATCCTTGTCAGCATATGTTACTGTCTTTTTCCTTTTATTCATCTTAGTGGGTATGAAGTGGTATTTATCATGGTTTTGATTTGCATCTCCTTGATGACAAATTTATGTTGTGCATCTTTTCATGCACTTAGTGACCATTGGTTTTATCTTCTTTGGAGAACCATCTGTTCAAATCCTTCGATCATTTTTAAATTGCATTATTTGTCTTTTTATGTATTTACTTATTTAGTTGTAAAAAAAGTTCTTTTTATATTCTGGATACAGGTCCCTAACTAGATATATGACTTGCAAATGTCTCCTCAAAAGATTTTTAATTCTGATGAAGTCTAACATATACATTTTTTTCTTTTATCACTTGTACCTTAGGTGTCAGTCATATCTATGTATATTTTTGAAATGCCTTTTTTTCTGTTTATAAAAGTATATCGCAGAAAATTTAGTTCAAAAGAGTAAAAAGAAAATAAAAATCGTGAGTATCTCAACACCCAGGAAAGTGCTGTTAACTCTGTATAGATTATCAGCCCTTTCTTTACATATAAATAGAAAAGTAATATAAAAAATTAAGTTCATTTTCTTTGTGTGTGTATATAATTTTAGGGAATGAGAACTGTTTTTTTTACATGTCAATATATTATCACTGTTTTTCTCAGTTTAGTAAACATTCTTCTGAAACGTGATCATAACTATAGCATCTCACATTGGATACATCGTAAAATTATCTCGTGTTGGGAGGAGATTCTCTGTGGCTTTTAAATGTTTCTGCACTTTTGCTCTGAACTACCTTCTCAAGGATGATTTTATTGCAAATAGCCTTGGAAGATACAAATAGTTTCTCCCTCAGGGGCAAAGGGAAAATTTGTTTGCGGGTCCAAGATAATAAACATGTTTTCCTTGGAGGCAGATGTTGGTTAGGGTTGCTGGCATACCTCCTATGAGGCTGACTTTTCTTAAACTCTAAGCTCTGAGTTTGTTCATCTGTGACACAGATCTGCTCTATGTGCAGCCATCATCCGGGCTGCTCCATCTTGCCCCTAAGACTTGGAGTTAGGGTGGGGGCATGGGGAGCTGATGGAAATGAGGCTTATGCTTCTAGGTGTGCAATGAGTAATAAAGTCCTTTGTTTCTGACCCAGAAGTCTAATGTTTTCTGTCAGCATCCATGAAACTGTGGGAGGTTAACTTATATGTTACAAGTAGGTTAACATCTCAGGCACTTCATAGTTTTTGACAATTTATCTCCTAGTATTGAATACTTAATTTGTCTTCATTTTTGTCCCTATAATAAAGAACTGTGATAAACATCAGTGTATTTAAATTTTTGTGCAAGCCCTGCTGCGTCAGATTAAATTTCTAAAGTATATTGTCAGGTTCTTTTTCTATAGATTTTTATTTATTTATTTTTAATTTTTATTATTGAAGTATGATTGACATACAATGTTATATTAGTTTCATGTGTACAACATAGTGATTTAACAATTCTATACATTATTCAATGCTCACCATTATAAGTCACTATCTGTCACCATACATGTTAGTACGGTATTATTGATTGTATTCCGTATGCTGCACTTTTCATCCCGGTAATTTATTCATTTTATAACTGGAAGTTTATAATTCTTAATCCTCTTCACCTGTTTTGCCTATCCCTCCACTCCCTCATCTATTGCAACCACCACTTTGTTCTCTGTATTTGAGTCCGTTTCTATTCTTTTGTTTATTTCTTTTGTTTTTTAGATTCCACATGTAAGTGAAATCTTATGGTATTTGTATTTGTGTCTGACTTATTTCATTTAGCATAATACCTCCTAGGTCCATTCATGTCATTTTAAATCGTAAGATTTCATTCTTCTTTATGACTGAGTAATATTCCATCGTGTGTGTGTGTGTGTGTGTGTGTGTGTGTATGCACACCACATCTCCTTTCTCCATTTATCTATTGCCGGATACTTGGGTTGCTTCCATATCTTACCCATTGTAAATAACGCTGCAGTGAACATAGGGATGCATACATCTCTTCAAATTAGTGTATTCATTTTCTTTGGGTAAATACCCAAGAGTGGAATTATCAGATCATATGATATTTCTGTTTTTAATTTCTTGAGAAACTTTCATACTATTATCCACTGAGGTTACACTAATTTACATTCCTACCAACAGTGTACAAGAGTTCGTTTTTCTCATTCTTATCAACACTTGTTATTTCTTATCTTTTTGATGCTAGCTTTTCTGACTGGTGTGAAGTAATATTTCATTGTGGTGTTGATTTGCATTTCTCTGCTGATGAATGATGCTGAGAATCTTCTTGTTTGTCAGTTTGCTATCTGTATGTCTTCTTTAGAAAAATGTCAATTAAGGTTCTTTGCCCATTTTTAAGTCAGATAATTTGCTTTATTGGTGTTGAGTTGTGTAATTTCTTTATGTATTTTGGATATTAACTTTTTATTGGACATATTTGCAAATATATTCTATTCAGTAGGTTGCCTTTTTGTTTTGTTAATGGATTCCTTTATTGGGCAGATGCTTTTTACTTTGGAATGGTCCCAGTAGTTTATTTTTGCTTTTGTTTTACTTGCCTGACAAGACATACCCATATATCCATAAATATGTTGGTAAGGCCGATGTCTAAGAGATTACTGCCTATGTTATCTTATTGTAGTTTTATGGTTTCAGGTCTCACGCTTACCTCTTTAATCCATTTTGAGTTTATTTTTGAGTACGGTGTAGGAAAGTGGTCCAGTTTCCCTAGCACCATTTATTGGAGAGACTCTTTTCCCCATCGTGTGTTCTTGTCTCCTTTGTCATAGATTAACTGACCATATAAGAATGGGTTTATTTCTTTTTTTTATAATAATTTTTTATTATATTAGTCACCATACAGTATATCCTTAGTTTTTGATGTAATGTTCCATGATTCATTATTTGCGTATAACACCCAGTGCACCATGCAATATGTGCCCTCCTTAATACCCATCACCGGCCTATCCCAGTCCCCCAAACCCCCCCCCCGAAGCCCTCAGTTTGTTTCCCAGAGTCCATAGTCTCTCATGGTTCATATATATTTTATAAAGACCTCAAATCTTTTTGAAAGTAATCTGATGAAATAAATTCAGTCAATAGATATACACTCGGGAAAATTTTCTCATAACACCTATGTTTGTATGTTTGATCATAGTCCCCTCTGGATTCCATTGTTTTTAAGAACTATTTAATGTTGAGTAGTCTATTATATATCATGTACATAAATAATATATTTACTTTCAATAGTTTAATCTTTCTTCTTTACTGACTTCACCAATAACCCATCAACATGGACTATAAACAAATACATTTCTTATCATGAGAGGTGTGTAATATTTAAAGGTATGCTGGATGATTCTTTTGTAATATGCGAGATCCTGCTTTGCTTCATTTTCTTTGGTTCATATATTTACCTCTGTTTTCAACAAACAAGTACATTTATAACTTATAAAACAACAGAAAAGCAGCTCAATTAAAAAATGAGTGAAGGTCTTGAATATACATTTCTCCAAAGAAGATAGACAAATGACCAACAAGCACATGAAAAGATGCCTAACATCACTAGCTGTTAGGGAAATGCACATCAAAACCATGATGAGATACTTCATACCCATGAGGATGGCCATTATAAAAGTAATGAAAATAGCAAGTGTTGGCAAGGTTGTGGAGAAATTGGAACCTTTGGACATTGTTGGCGGGAATGCAAAATGGCGCAGCTGCTGTGCAAAACAGGTTGGCGGTTCCTCAAAAAGTTAAGCATAGAGTTATTGTATCACCCATCAATTCCACTTTTAGCTACACACCTAAAAGAATTAAAAATGGGAAAACAGATATTTGTATGTCCATGTTCATCACTGCATTATTCACAATAGCCAAAGGGTGGAGACGATCCACGTGTTCCGTGAGAGAAGAATGGGTGAACAAACTGTGGTGTATACATAGAGTGGAATATTATTCAGCCATAAAAAGAATGAAGTTCTGATACATAGTACAGAATGGATGAACTCTTAAGACATTTTGCTGAGTGAAAGAAGGCAGACAAAAAAAAGGACAAATATTGCATAATTTCACTTATATGAGGCATCTAGAATGAAAAAATTCTTAGAGACGGAAGTAGAATAAAAGTTATCAGGGGCTGGGGGTAAGGGAAGTGAGAATTACTGCTTAATAGTTATAGTTTCAGGAGATGAAAACATATGGAAATGGTTATATACTAAGAATGTACTTAATACCACTGAATGGCACACTTAAAAAGTGGTTAAAATGGTAGATTTTATATTGTATGTATTTTGACACAATAAAGAAAAAAGCCAGCAAATAAATTGCTTGGCACATACCATATGCTCAATAAGTTTTTATTAACTGAGTGGATTTGTTGAAGGAAGGAAGGGAAGAAGGATGGAAGGGAAGGAAGGAATTCCTGCTATCCTTAATTGGGCAAATGTACATCAACTATTAGCCTGATAGTGGGAGACAGTGTGGCTCTGAAGCCAGGTGCCCACAGTTTAAATTCTGATTCTGCCACTTACTTATGGATACATCTTTTTTTTTTTTTTTACTTTTGGCATAATTTTAAAGATGAGAAATAATTTGCATACTATAAAATTCACTCTTTTAAAATGTACAGTTCATTGCGTTTTGTTGCCTTTTGTGGAATCATCATTACTAGCTAATTTCACAACATTTTCACCACCCACAAGAGAAACTTCATACCTGTTAGCAGCCGGTCCCCACGTATCTCTGCCCACACTCCTGGCAACCACAAATCTACTTTCTATCTCTATATGTTTACCTGTTCTGGATGTTCTGTATAAATGGAGTATGTGGTCCATTGTGACTGGCTTTGGTCACTTCATTTGCAAGTTTCATCTATATCGTAGCATATATTAGTACTACATTCCTTTTTGGAGCTGGATAATATTCTGTTGTATGGGTACACCCAACATCCATATTTGTTTATGCATTCATCAGTTGATAGATACTGGGTTGTTTACACATTTTGTTTTTTTTTGTGAATAAAGCTACTATGAACACTTATGTACAAGTCTTTTTGTGTGAACATATGTTTTCAGTTCTCTTGAGTATATACCCAGGATTGAAATATTGGGGTCATATGGTAACTATTATGTTTAACCTTTTGAGAAACTAAAATTGTTTTCCAAAGCAGCTGCCCCATTTTATAGGCCCAACAGCAATGTATGAGGGTTCTGATTTCTCTATATTCTGGCCAACACTTGTTATTGTCTGTATTTCTGATTTTAACTATCCTAATGGGTACGAAGTGATACCTCATTGTGATGCTTTTCATTTCCCTGATGGTAAGTGATGTTGAACACCTTTTTATGTGCGTATGGGCTATTTGTATATCTTCTTTGGAGAAATATCTATTCAAACCCTTTGCTTATTTTTTAAGCACGTTTTCGTTTTTTTAAAGCGGTTTTAAGTTCACAGCAGTATTGAGCAAAAAGTATAGAGATGTCCCATATACCTCCTGCCCTGATACATACGTGTTTTTCCCCATTATCAACATCTGCATCAGAGTGGTACATTTGTTACTAATGATGAATCCATGCTGACACATCATTAGCACCGAGTCCATAGTTTACATTAGGGTTCATTCTTGCTGTTGTACATTTTATGGGTTTGAACACATTTATAATGACATATATCCGTCATTATAGTATCATATAGAATGGTTTCATTGCCCTAAAAATCCTATGTGTTCCACCTGTTCATCCCTCTTTCTCCTCCCCGTCCCCACCTCGGAACCTCTGGCAACTACTGATCTTTTTAGTGTCTCCAGAGTTTTGCCTCTTTCCAGAGTATCATATAGTTGGAATCCTATGTTATGTAGGTTTTTCAGATCGGCTTCTTTCACTTTGTAATACACATTCAGGTTTTCTCCATATCTTTTCATTGTTTGATAGCTCATTTCTTTTTAATGCTAAATACTATTCCTTTGTCTGGATGTACCACATTAATCCATTCACCTACTGAAGGACATCTTAGTTGCTCCCCAGTTTTGGTAATTGTGAATAAAGCTGCTGTAAGCATCCTGTAACATGTTTTTGTAGGGACATGAGTTTTCAGCTCCTTTGGGTAAATACCAAAGAGTGCATTGCTGGATTGTATGGCAAGATGATGTTTCGTTTTGTAAGAATCACCAAACTGTTTTCCAAAGTGGCTGTACCAATTTACAGTCCCATCAGCAACGAATGAGAGTTTCTGCAGCTCCACATCCTCATCAGCTCTTGGTGTTGTCAGAGTTTTGGATTTTGGTCATTCTGATCTCATTGCTGTTTTAATTTGCAATTCCCTGATGATATATGAGGACCATCTTTCCATGTGCTTATTTGCCATCAGTGTACCTTTGGTGAGGTGTCTGTTAAAGTCTTTGGCCCCTTTTTTTAACCAGGTTGTTTTGTTTGTTTGTTTTTGTTTTTGTTTTTTAATGAGAAATGTCTTTTGCAAATATTTTCTCCCAATCTGTGGCTTTGCTTTTCACTTTCTTGGCAGTGTCTTTCACAAAGAAGTTTTTAATTTTAATTAAGTCTAGCTTATCAGTTCTTTTTAAATAGATAATGCCTTTGGTGTTGTATTTAAAAAGTCATTTCCAAATCTTAGATCATTGAGATTTTCTTCTATGTTATGATCCAAGCCTTTTGTTTATTTTAAATTGATTATCTTTTTATTGTTGAGTTGTAAGTCTTTATATATTCTGGATTCTAGACCTTTATACATTCTAGATACCAGATCCTAGTTAGATACATGAGTTGCAAATGTTTGCTTCTGTTCTGTGGGTTGTTTTCCTCACTTTCTTATTCTTTGAAGCTCAAACAAATCTAATTTTGATGAATAGAAGTTTGTCTATTTTTCTTTGGTTGTTTGTACTTTAAGTGCCTTATCTAAGAAACCATTGCCAAATCCAAGGTTACAAAGATTTACACTGTTTAGGTCTTTGATCCATTTTGAATTAATTTGGTGTGAATTAGAGGTCTAAATTCATTGTTTTCATGTGGAATTGCAGTTGTCCCAGCACCACTTATCAAAAAGCCTTTTCTTTCTTTTTTTTTTTTTTTTAAAGATTTTATTTATTTATGTGACAGAGAGACAGCCAGTGAGAGAGGGAACACAGCAGGGGAGAGGGAGAGGGAGAAGCAGGCTCCCAGCCGAGGAGCCTGATGTGGGACTTGATCCCGAAACGCCAGGATCACGCCCAGAGCCGAAGGCAGACGCTTAACAACTGCGCTACCCAGGCGCCCCCAAAAAGCCTTTTCTTAATTGTCTTGGCACCCTTGTGGAAAATCAGTTCACTAGCGAGTTGATTTGGCATAGACCATAGATGCCTGGGTTTCTTACTGGACTCTCAGCTGTATTCCTCTGATCTTCATGTCCATCCTTACCTTGTACATACAGTCTTGGTTATTGTAGTAGATATGTGATTTTGATGAGTCACCTGAGGTCTCTCTGAGCCTTGATGTCCTCATCTGTAACTAGTTAGGAGACCCAACCGGAGAATACATTTAAAGCACATAATAACTTGGCATTAAGCACATTATAGCTGCTTTTGTTATTTTTGTTATCATCTTTATTGCACAAAGAGGTGGCCACAGGTTTGTATGCTGAAAGAACTTCTATGAAATTTGATCAGAGAAAACATTTTGTTAATCCAAACATTTTATTTGACTTACTCATTCACTTCCCCGTTATACAATGGGTGACATTGTTTCCTCTGAAGGCACTCTACAAAGACTGCCTTCCCATAACCCTACTCTACCCCATACCCATACTTGAGAGCATATTTTTTTATAAAAACATTAATTTATCAAACATGGATGAAAGTGGATCAGCATGAATTTTGGGAAAGGTGTCCATTTTTGTTTAGGAAGCCTTTGCGGTGGCCGGTGTTCCTCAAAAAAGCCTCAGCGACATCACCCGGGATTGCTGAGGGAGATGGGTTGGAGTGCATGTGTGCAGAGAGACACACTTTGATTTTTTTGTGGATGAAAGTAACATGGTAACATTAAAGTTTTCAAAAGGGATATAATGGAGGCATTATATACCTTAAAACTTTGGAAACCTTGTGAGGAATGACAGACATGAAACTGTAACGTTGTATATGTGTCTGCTTTATTTAGCTCTTAGTAGATTTCAGTATTTGTCCTTGAACTGTCATCATTAACTGATTCTATTTGGTTATCACTTCTGTCCTATCCCCACCAGAAAAACAGTGTCTGGAATGTTTGTTTTCACAGAGCAGATGTACATATATTTTCTCATCCTTATTTAAAGCTTATTTTTATTGGCTTTTCTATTCTGAACAGGACAAGCTGTGAAATATGCATGAAATTAAACCATTTGACCAAACACTCAGGATTCCATGACTTTGTCCTGTGTGATGGTTCAGTTTTGTATTCTTATGTTGCACTCAGAATGAGTTCAAGCAGCTCATTTTGTACCGTATTTCTTAGGCCAGGAACAGTCTAAACTTTTTTTTTAGTGCCCTTTCCCCTGGTGGACAGCTAAGTTGAAGCCTTTGGGAGTAAAAGTACTTCCCAGGACATAAACCCAACCCTTCCTCCCACAGCCATTTAAAATAGTTTAAAAATAACCCCCACTTAAAGTTTTGTGGCAGGCTATGACAACTTTATAAAAATTGTGTGTTTACTTTTCTCCACTGCTTATCACAGATTCCCGGAGGAATAAATTTATTGCCAATCTATGAAAGAAAATGTCATCCCCTAGGGCATGTAGCAACCTATAAGTTAGTTAGAATATTCCAGGTGTACTTACACAGTAGACTTACGTGTTGAAGTGAACTCTTCAGCCAGTTTGGAGAGTGGAGGTTGGAGAAAGGGATTCTGCCTTCTTGAGCTAAGTGGGTCGATTCAGAGACCCCGTTCGTGCATTTAATCATTCATGTGTACCGTCATCAAATATTTCTTGAGTGCTTCCTGGATTCCAGGTACTGTTTTAGGCTCCAGAGATCCAGTGTTGAACTAGAAAGACAGGGTCCCTAGTTTCGTGGAACTTATATTGTAGGAAAGAATTAAATTGAAAACTATTGCCATATTCTTTAAACACATGTGTATAATCATATAATCACTGTAAGCCAAGACCTTAGAAGATCTTCCATTTTTTAGATTTTCCAAATCCTGTTACCCTTCCCCTGGGAACCCCCTGGTGGTTTCCCACCCCAGTCAGAGTGAAAGCCAGAATCCCCACATTGTCCCGGAAGGTGCCACAGATCACCCTGGCCACTGGGGCCCCTCCTCTCCTGCTCCTCACCCCTCACCGACGCTGGTCCAGATGTCAACTCCTTGTAGACCCTTGAGCATGTCCAAGCTGTTCCACTTCAGGGCCTTAACTTGGGTTCATTTTGCCTGGAATGCTCTTTCTTCAGATTTCCTTATGGCCGGCTCTCTTACTTTGGTTCTCTACTGAAATGTCCAATTATTTGATTCGAGGGGACTTTCCTGCTGTTGCTGATGCCTCTCTACACCCACCTGCTTGTCCTGTTTGACTCCCTTCCCTAGCATCTTCTGGCATGCATGTGTGTATTTGTTTTACTTATTGCCTGCTCCCTGCCCGCCCATTCCCGAGCTGAATGCAAGCTCCCTGTGCACAGTGCCTAAGTCTTGTTCCTGCTCTATCCCCAGTGCCCAGAGCACTCTGTGCCTGGCGGAGAGGAGAGCTGCACGATAAATCGTCATTGAATGGATGAATCCAGGGAATGGCTTAAGGTGATCTTGTGTCCAAGTTTCCCTACTTTTCTTTCTTTTTTTTTTTTCCAAGTGTATTTTCTTTTTTTTTAAATAATTTTTATTTTGTTATATTAGTCACCATACAGTACATCCCCGGTTTTTGATGCAATGTTCCATGATTCGTTATTTGCATATAACACCCAGTGCACCTGCAACATGTGCCCTCCTTAATACCCATCACCAGCCTATCCCAATCCCCCATCCCCTCCCCTCTGAAGCCCTCAGTTTGTTTCCCAGAGTCCATAGTCTCTCATGGTTCATTCCCCCTTCTGTTTACCCCCCTTCATTCTTCCCTTCCTTCTCCTACCGATCTTCCTATTTCTTATGTTCCATAAATGAGTGAAACCATATGATAATTGTCTTTCTCTGCTTGACTTATTTCACTTAGCATAATCTCCTCCAGTCCCGTCCATGTTGCTGCAAATGTTGGGTAATCGTTCTGATGGCTGAGTAATATTCCATTGTATATATGGACCACATCTTCTTAATCCATTCATCTGTTGAAGGGCATCTCGGCTCCTTCCTTTCAACAGCCTTGTTCCTTCCCATTTTTATTCTTATTTGTGTACACAATTATGCTACTATTTTGTTAATTCAAAATAACTTTATGAGAAAATAGAAGAATGGCTTCCAGTAAAAATGTTGTATCTGGACTTGGTATCAACCTCCAGATTTTAGTTTTGCAAGGAAAATCAGGCTTTAAAGTTAACATTGTAACCAGAACTGTAGTCCCAAGGATTTTCACAAAGCATGTTATAAATGACAGCATGAAAAAAAACTGTGTTGCACAGTGACTGGAGGCTCAGCTCCGTGGTGTACCCGCAAACTGGCAGGACACTGGTGTCTTGATTCGTCTCAGCTCGATAAGGAAGGATGTTATGAAGACCTATGCATATACAGCACTCACATAAGGAGCTTGTGACCTAAAGCAGAGGTAAACTAACTTTCTTGAAACTTCTCGGATTCAGATATATATCTGCCCCGTGTGAAGACTAGTGGACTTAAAAAAATTCTCAAATCTACTTTGATGGTGTAGCTTTTATTTTTATCTGTGGGCTTGGGTTCACAGTAGCTTTTAGAGACTGATTTCTCATCGACGGCTGCATACCGTATCCCAGCTATGGAAAAAGGTAAAAAGTCTTGTTCTGAGTTAGTTACATGGCACATGTGAAAGTTTTCCCTTTCACAAATGAGGTTGGTTTTTTTTTTTAATCTCTGTTTCTTGTTTTGTACTTGCAACATCTTCCATGCTTGAAGATTTCTTATCTTCTTCTCTGAACATTCAAATTCAGTAATAAAGCATTCCTTGTTAATCTTACCAGATTCTACCTACAAGCCCTCACATACTTTGTTTTTATGATAATGTTAATTTTAATTCACTGGAAAATATGTTAGTGCATACCTGTGCTGGGAATCAGGATAGAAAGGTGAAAAGGGCGCAGTGCTTGCCCTCGGGTCGTACAATCGCAGATTGTGACGTTGCTCTGAAATCACTTCTGTGGTCTCTATTTTGGGAAACCAGTAAGCCACAGACTGTGCCTCCTTCTCTTTTCCCACAGTAAGTGTGGACCTAGCGTTGTTCATGGCGCTGCAGAGGATAGAGGAAATGAAAGAATCCATGCTTTCCTTGACGAGATACATTCTCAGAAACAATGCAGGTGGTCCAGTGAAAATAGCAGGCAGCACAGGGTAAATGCGAAATAAATAGCAATGACCAGAGGGGTCCCAGCAATCCAAAGGGTAGAGAACGGTCATGTGGAGTGGAGTGGTCAAGGAAAGGTGGGGTTCCGGAGGGGTCTTGGGTGTCCAGCTAGAGGGGCTATGCTATGCTGGCTGAGTGGGTCCTCACTGTCCTCGGTAGCCTCAGCTCATTGTGATAGGACAGCAGTGCACCCTTTTTTCCTGGGCCCAGAAGAGGCCACCACATCTTTGTGTCTGCAAGGCATTCTGCTTTATCTTTATTTCCCAGAATGACAGTGTTGGCCTTCAGAGGGCCATGCTGTAGGAGGAGAAGGAAAAAATATGGTGTGGATTATGGGTCTGTCCTCGGGGGCTGGGAGCCCTGGGTGAGGCATGGGAATGTGTAAATGAGCTGGAACCTGGCCTTGCCCTGGGTTGACGGCTGTACCCCTCTGTCCTTTGGCCAGAAGATGGTGGGCGGGGTGTATACGACTTGGTTCTCTCCATGACCGGCTGTCTCCTCTCCTTTGACCAGCATTAAGTTCCAACTGGCACAACTTGCCCTTGGAAAAATGTTTTCCCATAGAGCTATATAAGTAGATGGTCTGTGCTTTGCTAACAGTGCCTTTGTCAAAAAGATGTCAACTTCAGAAGGATTTTAGCATTTTGGAAGTACTTTTGGAGGAAAATCAGCATCGAAATAAGCCTTTGACTTTCTATAATGCTTCATGGCAAGGTCTCAGTCTCCTGAGACTGTTTTATTATTATTTTTTTGAATGATTATTGTTTTTAAACCAATGATCTTTAATAGATTACTCCATACATTTATTCTTTGAATTACAATGGGCCTAGCCTCTGTTCTCCATTTACTTTCCTCATAACATCTATCTTCCTCTTTTTCTCTTCTTTGAGTTTGTTGAAAATGGTATTTTTGGTTGAGGTTATTTTAAGGTGGTGTTGAAATAAATCCTGGGACTGTCCTCTTATTCAACAGCACATGTTCTTTTAAGCCTACACATCCAGGGTCATCCTACCAAAATAAATTATATGGACCCTGTACAAACTCTCAAGTGCCTGACTTTTTATTTATGAGAGTTGGCTGCTGGCACAACATTTGTAGTTTCTCCTGAGCAAAAATGGTCTCCCCTTTTCTTGCCTCTGCTTTTCCCAAGAATCCCTAGCAGCTAAGTAGCTATGGCTCCGTGTCTCTACTATTTTAGCTTTATTATCCCTCTCGGGGAATTTTTTTTAAGCTTAGTTAAATTTCAGCCAAATCTACTGTTTCAACAATTGTATAGGTAGCTGGAACTCAAGAACCTGCCCATTTATGGGCATTCAAGGCTATCTGAAATCATCAAGATGTTTCCTTTACCTTGACCTAAGCTGGGTAAAAATATCCTTATCTGTATAGGAAATTTGACTGATTTTTTTTTTTTAATCTCTTAAAAGCAAAGTTTGCAAAGCTTATGTTTTCCCTAGAGTATAACATTCTTTGTTGGAATTATCTGGAGATTTGTAGGTGGCTTAAGAATCTGCAGAAATAGGTCTATCAAGTATCCAATTTCCCATGTGGAAAAGGGACTTAAATTTTCCAGAAATTGGGGAAATATGTAGATACTTGAATTTGGAAGCTGACACACTAAATAAATATCCTTCTAATGTGCATATAATTCCAGAATCTTTATTCATTTTCAGTGTCCTTTTGTGCAACCACCATAACAAAATAGTCTGGGTTGACATATCTATCCTTTTCCCCCTTATTTTTGAAAATTAGATCAAGATTACTGGATGAACTTTTCTGTCAATACCTACTCATGGGTCTGTCTAAACCCCTTGGATTATGAGTCTGTTTCAAGCTGGGTTTTCTTCTTTCCAAATTCGAACCCTCTTATTTCAGTTAAGCCATTTGAAGCTGGTTCTATCCAGAGAGAAGTTGGTGCCTGGGGAGGTAAAGTTGAAGATGAGAGCTTGGCCGGCTAGATGGTAGAGGAAGAAACGGAATGAAGGATTATCCTCACATGCATAGACTCTGGTAGATCAATGTATCTTCAGAGAATACTCAGTGGCATCTGGCATGGGATGCTGGTAATGGTTTGGGATATGAAAAAAGGAACCTGCTGAAAAGGCAAAAGGGGGGACAGGTTGTGGAAAGCTCAACAGCAGCGGAGAGCCACAGGGGATTTGAGAATGGAGTGACATGACAGGAGTGTGTGGTGGGATGACTGCTTGGGCGACAGCCCCGGTGGGCGTGCGCTGGCCTTGGCTGCTCACCGTCCATTCTCACCACTCCGTCTTGGGGACATGCCCACTCTGTTCTCAGTCCCTGTGTCTGTGGTATGTCTTGTACCTCAAATCCGGCCATCACTATGTCATTGCTGGTTTAAGGATAAGCATGTGACCCAGGGAAGGGCACTGAGTGTTTGCCTGGGCCTTTAGTGCTTTTCTTCACTGGCTACGGGTATGGTGGGAGGTGTGGCTGGGTTTCTGGAGCTGCTATGAGCAGAGAGCCAAGAGCCAGCAGAGGGGACCACTGAGAGATGAGGGTGAGCAGCTGGGTGTTTTGAACCCCCGGCCAGCCTGAAGTCAGCCCCACCACAGATGTTCATGGATGCATACTTCAGTACAATCCCTTTTGGCTTAAGCAATATGACGTTGAGATTTTTCTCTCTTGCTCCTGGAAGATTCCTCACAGAGGTGGAGTCAGATAATCTGCAGGCAGTGTTACTAGTTAGAAGCCTCTTGATAAATAGTCTGGGTGCTTGGTACAGAGTAGCCACTCAACAAATTAATAACATTAATTAACAAATTAAAAGGACTTAATTAAATAAAAAGCTGATGGATGGCAGCTAATTTTCATGGGGTTCTTTCACAGGTACCTTGCTTTTTACTATATCTAACTATATTAACTCCGTTTTAAAAAAACAATTTAGTCTCACAACAGGATACATGTTTAGGCAGCTTGGAAATAGGATTATTTTTATGCAGTCTCAATGTGTGTATGCCACTAGCATTTGTCTCTGTTATATCAAAGATAGGGGTTTTATGAAGGGCAGAATGTCCAAGTATTTCTTCTGGTTACATGTCATATATTTTCTTGGACTACGCTTTGTGATTTTTGCCCTTAGTTCTCCAATATCTGACCTCTAAATAAAATGGTCCTGGGAAAAGACTTTCATTGGTTTAATAGTTTTAAACAGATTAAATCTGCCTTTTGGGAGAAGGATTAGTGTTCCTGATTATTCTATCAAATGGCTAGATTAGAAAACTCCTGAAGCCTCATGATTAACCCTTATTATTTGTTTAAACAACTTTATGTCAGTAGGAAAAAAAAGTGCTTTTTATTTTTAATTTTTTTTGCAGACAAGTTTATTACATAACATTTTACAATATGATTTTATTTTTCCAGTTTTACTGAGACATAATTGATATGTAGTATTGTATTAGTTTAAGATATACAACATAATGACTTGATACACGTTCCCATTGCGAAATGTTCACAACAGGTCTAGTTAACATCCATCCCCTCATATCGTTGCGAATTTTTTTTCTTGTGATGAGAACTTTTAAGATCTATTCTTTTAGCAATGTTCAAATATACAATACAGTATTAGAAATGCTTCTTTCTAGGTTGGAAAAATCAAATGCCTTTTCTTCTATTTTAAGAGATTTGAAATGGTCTGAGGAATGTTTTATTGCTTTACTTTTTCTTCTTCATCAAGGTAACTTTGCAATGATATCATGTAGCCCACCTTTCTTTTTTTTTTATTTTAGAGATTTTATTTATTTATTTGACAGAGAGAGACAGCCAGCGAGAGAGGGAACACAAGCAGGGGGAGTGGGAGAGGAAGAGGCAGGCTCATAGCGGAGGAGCCTGATGTGGGACTCGATCCCATAACACTGGGATCACGTCCTGAGCTGAAGGCAGACGCTTAACGACTGTGCCACCCAGGCGCCCCGTAGCCCACCTTTCTTATATATTCTGTTGCTCCCACTACTTTAACAGGGGAAAATGAAGTCGCAGACATGAGGTAAGCATTCAGTGGGAGCAAGAATTAAATCTCTGAAGTCTCTCTTATGGATGTGTTTATCCATTACTGTTTATTATTAATAACCACTGAGGTACACACTTTTTTTTTTCCCCTTTTTCTCTCACACATGCATTTACATATAGGTGGGATCATTCATTATCCTGGAGCTCTGGCTTCAAACTTAAAGCATCTTACTTAGCAACACAGGGACACCTTACCATAAATAAAACCATTCAGAATTTCTAATAGGGTAGATGGTTCTATAATTAATGCATGGCTGGCTAGAAGAAATGGAACTTGATTTCTTAAATGGTTCTCCTGATGCTGTAGGATGGCATTACACCTTAGGATGTGAAACGCGCCAATACTCATTTCAAGACTGTCCAGCTAGTCCTGGGACCATTTGGGGAACCAGGCTCTCTAGGCTGTAATGACTGCAGTACCATGGGGGTTGGCTCCTCCAGACAAGATGGAGTGAACAGGGTTCACTGGCCAACAAACTGCTCTATACTGAATTCTCAATGCCTTAGCTTTAGCCAGAGCTTTTTACTTGTTAACTATATAACTCTCTAATTGAAATTTTAGGGAACATAGAGGATAGGCTTTCAGCCATGATGCCTTCCCTTGTTTACAATATTCGTTCTGGACTGAAGAGGTAGAGTGTGGGGGGGGGCTCGGGGAAATAGATGTGGGCATCAGATACTTTCAGTTTAAAATCTGGGTCTGCCACTCTCTAGCTGTGACTCCATGGGCAATTGGTTTACTCTTCATACTTTTATTTTATCATTTGTAAAATGGGATAATCACATCTACCTTTCAGCTAGGGTTAGAAATCGTATACGGGACCACACTTAGTACAATACCTGGCACTTGCTAGCTGCTCAGTAAATCATAGTATTGCTGTTCTTATTATCCTTCCTTCTTTCTCCCTCTACTCAAGGGAGAAGTTGAAAGGAATCTGTCATAATTGTGCTTCCCCCTTTACCGTTGGCTTTTCTGGAAAAGTAGCCCTGGATTGGCCTGATTGTGGTTCTCAGCAGTTGGCTAGTGGGGGAGTGAGGGAGTAGACACTGCTTCAAGCCAGAGCAGCCCCAACACCCAGGACTGTGGATGCCCAGGGATGATTCCCCAGCCTGGGGGCTTCCATGTCTCAGCTCTGGGACATGTACCACTTTTCATCACTGTGCTAATGACTGTACAATGTAATGGACCTACGTTAACTATTGTGTATTTCAAACTGAAGTAATAATGCACGTTTTTGTCCATCCTCACATCTTGTGGGTCATAGGAGCTGGCACCCTTTAGGAAAAATGAAGTCTGCCTTGACTTTTAGCTTTTCCCTATTGTAACGGCCTCAAATTTGGTATCTGCTCAAGTTCCCCCTTGTCACCTAGCCACTTCCTGGCCAGTGATGTGGGAAGATGATGGGTGGGCAGTTAGAAGCCAGATTGGTCTGTATGCTGTGCAGCCTGAATATCGCCATTAAAGACTATAGCAAAGTGGACGGCTAGATCGATAGATTTTAAAATATGTTTTCAGAAATGACATACACATACGCTGTATATGATGTTTTCTTTCATTTTATCTTCAAGAATTTTATGGGCATTAAGATTAAATACAATACTTTAACAAAGATGCAGTCTGGTGTCGTCTGTTAAAGAAAGGCAACCAGAATGCTTTCTTTTAAACACTGCAGGAAGATACTTCATTAATTCAGACTGGAAACCAAATGATACTTAATTATCAGAAGTAGAAATAACCCAGGGAGGCTTACCAAGTCCTTTAGGATTTGCAGGAAGCCAGGTCCTCAGAGGGAAAGGGAGCCTGGAGACTGGGAGTGAGCCAGTCACGGTGCAGGTGGCTTCTCCCCCAGGCTAGTGGGCGGGGTGCTTGGGCTTGCCCTGTTCCTCTCTCTCCTTTGGGCCCCGAATGCTGGGTGCCAGTGCAGAGTCTGGTGCTTCCTTTCCTTAGGAGACCCCAGGGGTTCTTTTGGCCAACCATGTTACTGAGTGGCTGAATTTCTGGAGAATTGAATACGAAGTCATTATGGTTTATACCTTCACAGTCACTGTTGCGTGGGCTTTCTGGCCTCTCTGTAAAGGACCAGTACCACTGAGTTCTAACTGCAGCCTGGTAGCGTGGAGAAAGGCACTAAATATCCATTAGGTTCTTTATAGAAGTGGGAACCTGGAGATGGTGAGTACACTGCCCAGGGCCCCACAGTTCAGGTCCCAAACCAGAACCAGCACCAGAGCCCAGGCCTCCTGACTCACAAATACTTTACTTTTCATGTTGGTAGAACTAGAAAATGTCATGATACCAAATTTAGCACGACAAACTATTTATCTAGCTGCTTTTCTTAGATTAGAACATAAACTTGTCCTAGGTTTTGGCTACTGCAGGCATTTTGATTTCTCCCTGTTCAGCAACCTCTGGATCCCTTCCCCCAAATGATTGGCAGTGACCTTCAGCCTAATTTATGTGGTATTGAGGACTTGGTCTTTGGTCCAAGCAAAGCTGGTGGGCAGTGACTTTTGCCTTTCTTCTTTTTCGGTAGAAGGTAATCCTATGCCGCACTGTGGACTGCTGTCCCGCAGAGCAGCTTTACCTTTGTAAAGAGTCTGGTACGATTCTGGAATCCAGAATGTTCCACAACCCAATATTCAACCGACAGGGTAGAAGGTCAAGGCTCATATTGTATTAGGACTGAAAATAGAAGGTGGTGTGATGGAGAGTTGCTGATGAGAGGCTCTGTGTCTGTGATTTCCAAGGTCCCCCTGACTCCCACGCGGCGAGGGAAGGACGGAGCAGGGCTTGTGTTCTACACTGGGTGTCCTGTTTCAGGCCTGGCAGTGACGTGGCAGGGCCCAGGGTTTTCACTGAAGCTTTTCAGCCTTGGCCTAGAAAAGCTAATGAAACCTTTTCCCCCTCAATCTAAAGCCAGCAGAGCAGGGATGGGAATGAAAAGGCCGTTAAACTGGGGCACAGGCTCCTCCCTTGAGTCTGTAAGATTCGTGAGGATAGACAAAGGTTCACTCTTATTCACCTTTTTGTTCTTCTCTGGACCTAACACTGGGCTCCACATAGGCATTTTGTTGAATGGAATTGGATGTTTGGTGGTTTTTTATTAGTTCTGAGAACCCTGAACGTCTCCTCCTGCCAGCGTTTGGGCTCTTGTATTCCATGCTCAGGCTTTCTATCTTTGGGTTAATCTCGAAGAATATGCTGAAGTGGTTTGTGAATATGGTTTTATAGTATAATTTTGTCTGAAAGCATTCAGTTTTCACATACTAATGTTCATGTATAAAACTGATTAAAATAATTGTTTATCGGGGCACCTGGGTAGCGCAGTCGTTAGGCGTCTGCCTTCGGCTCAGGGCGTGATCCCGGCGTTCTGGGATCGAGCCCCACATCGGGCTCCTCTGCTGGAAGCCTGCTTCTTCCTCTCCCACTCCCCCTGATTGTGTTCCCTCTCTCGCTGGCTGTCTCTCTGTCAAATAAATAAATAAAATCTTAAAAAAAATAATTGTTTATCAATTATCCTACATATATTGATGTTGAAGAGCAGGACTAAAATGACCTCAGAGGCACTCACCCGTGCCCACAGCCTCGGTGCATGATGAACTTGGGCTCTGAGTTAGGCAGACCATAGCTCTGGGCTGAGCCTTGCCGCACCCTGCGTGAGCGGCCTGGGGAAGCTAGTCCCCAGTAGCTGTGAACTGGGGACTATGTAAGGACTGAACTCATGGCGTTTTTGTGGAGATTAACTGAGGTCACTTATGCAAAGTGACAGCACAGTTCATGGCATAGAGAAAGTACTCTAAAAATATTTGTTATTATTTTTATTATTATTATTTTGGTAATTTTGACATAAACCAAATGACAGCTGAGATTGGCCTGATCCATGAACTATCGGGAAGGCTATTTTGAATACTCCCATTCTTTGCCCGTTGGAAATCCAAAACTCTCCCCGGAATTCCTGCCAATTCCCATGGAGGTTTGCACTTCCACAGTCCTCTCTGGCATAATGTTCTGCTCTCACTGAGGTAGTCAGGTCAGAGATGGTCTCACCATCAACTCATGTGTCTATGTTCCATGACCCAGCTGTGGAGAATTAAAACATGCCCCTTACCTAGCTATACTGTCCTCATTCAACCCATCAAGACATCATGCTGTTTAGCAATTGTCCTGAAGATTTGGGGCAAAGGCAAGGCTCAGAAAAGCAAACGACTTTTCCTTCCCATCCCTGGAATTATTTCTTCTGGCACCTCACTACCTAATCAAATAGTGCTTAAATGCAGTATAAATATTTTCTAAAATACACAAAAAAATTAAAAGTGCTTATGTTTGGATTGTGGGACTAGGGGTAATTTTCTTTCCCTCCTTCTATATTTCTGAAACTTTAAACATTACGTAAGTAAGTACATGTTTCGCAATTAAAAAAAAAAAAAAGACCAGTTTTTAAGGCTGGGGGAGAACTCTTTATAGGATTAGGGAAGACTTTGGTATTAGGAGAAATAAATCCTTGCCCAGCAAACCTCGTCTCCTTTTTCTGATCCTTTAAAATGTATTTCTCACGAGTTCCTCCTAATGAGAGTTGTTGTATTTTCTGTGAGTATCACAGCTCCAGATGCCCCCTTGTTGGCAGCAAAATAGGGTTCTTTCTTTAACATGCCTCGACGTGCCAGTTGCTTCTGGAAGGCTCTTCCTATCCTTTGGTCTTCCGCTGCTTCAGGATGGAGTTTCAATGGTCAGGCTGTCCCACTCTGGCTTCTGCCCAGTTGCACCCTTACTTCTACAAAGAGAAGAGTCTCTACTTTCTCAGCTCCTGTGGAGTTCACTTCCCTGCTGCTGTGGTAAGGTTTCTGATCCCTGTGCTCCCGGGACCGCTCCTGCTCAGGTCACCAGCATCTTCCATGTCACTGAGTCCGGTGGGCAGTTTACAGTTATCGCCTTACCTGATCTCTCAGCAGCATTGGCAGTGGACACTCCCTTTCTCTTAAGCCACTCCCTCTACACATGGTTACTTGACAGCACACTCTCCTGACTTTGCTCCTCCAGCTGGATTCCCTTCTAGTTTGCTTTTCTGATTCCTCTTCTTCTATCAGATCTTTAAGGGTTGGATTTCCTCAGATTTCTTCTCTTCTAACTCTACATGTTCTCCCTGGGTAATCTTTTTGGGTCTCATGCTTTCAAATATAATTTATGTGCCACTGGCTACAAATTTAACTGCATTTCAGCAAATCTAAGGCATCAATGATGGTAAGATACCCCAAGATCTTATATCCTGCAAAGACAGACAGAAGCACCGCCAGTTACATGACATAACGGCTTCTTACACATTAACTGTAAGATGAATTCCATTTTCAGAAATGTCAGAATGTGAAAAAGGCACACCTGAGAATTAATGATATGCTGTGAAATGTTTCGCATAGATGAACTGCTATTCGCAGAGTACGAATACCTAGTGTGTCTTAAACGTGGTGTTCCTGGCAATGCACAAATGGATTGTAATAACGTTGTCTAGAGAAGCTGGTAGTTTCCTGAGTCCTGTCTCTCCAGGCATGAAATAGGCCTTATTACCATATAGCTTATTATATGTCTCAATAAGATAGAATTAAGTTAGCTGAACAAGGAGGCAGTGTTATTGAACCAGGGCATCATTAAGATGGTGCCCAAACTCTTGAGATTTGTTTCATTTTATCTACAGTTCACTGAATCTAGAGTCGTAGTCAGGAATGTTCTGGCTATCTTGGTGTAAACCATGTGGTGGTCCCTGAGCAGTGCTCCCTATCATCACAGAACTTCTCAGACAATTGAATTTTAATTTTTATTACTCATTTATTTTGTTGTTACAGATCACTGGGAAATTATGCTCTTCTTGTTTCCCTCATTTTTTTATTTCTTTTTTTTCTCCCTCTACTTCAAAACTACTTTTAACAGCAGTGGGACCTATAAGAACTATTGCCAAATTTTGAAATGTAATTTTCCTGCAACAGCAGCCAAAGTTAACAAAAAGACACAGAAAAAAAATCTCATTAAGTATTCTAATCTACCACCATCTGCGAACCTCGTTCTGTTTCACTGAGGCTTTCTAAAAATAATCTGAGTGGTATAGCTTCCTTCACTTCTATGGACGGAATAATCCATATTAAATTATTTTTGCTTCAAAATATTACCTTATGTTCAATCTGATTATCCCAATAAAGTTTTGTCTCCTTAGTCCTAAGGGCAGGGAAAATCATTTACATTCCATTTTTAGATACTGCTAACTAGTGTATCACCCCTGAACCTCCACTTAATTTAGGTAGTTATATTTTAGCATGCAAATCAGTATTTTCCCATAGAAATGTTCCAAAAATAATATATCCCCTTGCTTTTCTTCTCCCACAACTCTCTTCCATAAGACCTTTCTTGTAGTTAGTTCAGAATAGAACATTTAATGACAAAAGTTTAAATAAAATAATCTGATCATGTGGGAATTGAAAAATTTTCTTAAATACTCCTGGGTCAAAGAAGCAATAAAAAAATACAGTTATAGACTCTTCTAGAAAGGAAGAAGAACAATAATACTGTAAATAAAACGCATAGGTGCAGCCAAAGATTTACTTGGAGGACAATGATTGGACTTTAAGACTTGTTATTAAACAAAAAGAATGACAATGAATGAGCTGACTCAAACCTGAGAGTTCAGAAATGAACAAAGAAACAAACAAAGCCTCATGATAGACCAAGGAGAGCTGAAATATTACTAACAAAGGAGCAGAAATTAAACAATTAGAAAAGAGAAAAATTATTAAATCTGTAGATCCAAGACATTACTTTGAAGAAAACCCTTTGTCTACCTAATGACAAGAAAGTAAAAACATAATTCATAATTTATGAATGCAAGAAAGGATAAAGAGGGAAGGATTCATCCATAGATAGGAATTAAAAGTGTCTAAGAATTTGAAAACCAGGGATTAGAAGATAATTTGTAAAGAAAATAGATGTCAAAATGAGATTTAGTAAAAAATGGTAACATTGAAGGGAAGCTGGCTGGCTCAGTCGGCAAAGTGTGTGACTCTTGAAATTGGGGTTGTGAGTTCAAGCCCCATGTTGGGTGTAAAGATTACTTTAAAAAATAAAATCTTTTAAAAAAATGGTAGCATTGGGTAGATACATAACCACATAAGAAATGGAAAGAATTATTAAAGAATTACTTTGTATAAAGAAGTGCCTGTATTTGTTTCAAAAAATGATGTGTATGTTGAAATCTTCCTGATTAATGAGTGTCATCATAACCATGATGCATAATTCGCCTGATAAAAGTAGAACAAATAGGCTGGTACATGTCAGTTTCTTTTAAAAGTACAGATGCAAAAACAAAACAGAAAACAAAACAGTAATAACAGGTAAAATATAAAAAACATTAAAACACCAATCCTGAGAATCCAAGACTTCTTTAAAGATTAATAAATCTATTGCTATTATTGGTAATATAGGGCTAGAGTAAAAAAGGAAATATTCATCCAAATACATATTAAAAAAGCAGTGTTCATTCCTGATTTTTTTTAAAGATTTTATTTATTTATTTGACAGAGACAGCCAGTGAGAGAGGGAACACAAGCAGGGGGAGTGGGAGAGGAAGAAGCAGGCTTCCCAGCGGAGGAGCCTGATGTGGGGCTCGATCCCAGGATGCCGGGATCACGCCCTGAGCCGAAGGCAGATGCCTAACCACTGAGCCACTCAGGCGCTCCTCATTCCTGATTTTTTTTTTCTTTCAGAATATTTTAATATAATTATATTTAATAAAAAGACAGATACTAGTTTCAGCTGCCATATTTATGGTAAAAAAATCATGAACCATTATTGTCTACTTGTTAATAGTAAAAAACAAAAGCATATCTAAACAAATAAAACATTTCTTTAAGTTATATAAAAAGACTTTTTATCAGCTTTATAATTTAATTACAATTGTCTATGTACCTATCTAGTGTTATATTAGTATTGAAACATGCTATTTCTATCAAGTAGTTTTTCTTTGCTCATTCCTGATTTTTAAAAATCAAAATTCTTAGTGAAGAATAGGTCACTTCTACAATGTGATGGAAAAAAAGTATCAACATCAAACTCAATGGTGAAATATTGGAAGTGTTCCCATTAAAAACAGAGGTACGTGTGAAAATGTGCTCAATGTCATTAATCATCAGGGAAATGCAAATTGAAATCACAGTGAGATACTATCTTACACCTACTAGGATGGCTGTAATCAGAAGGAGAGATTATAAAAAGTGTTGTCAAAGATTGGAACCTTCATGCATTGGTAGTAGCAACGTAAAATGATACAACTGCTTTGGAAAATAATGTGGGAGTTCCCCGCGATGTGAAACAGAGCTAGCATATAACACAACATTTCCATTCCTGGATGTATGTGGGTGAAAATATGTGTATACCCAAGAGAAATGAAAACAAATGTCCTCACAACAACTTGTACAAGAATGTTCATTGTAGCATTATTCATAATAGCCAAAAAGTGGAAAAAACTCGAATGTCCATCCACTGGCAAATGGATATATATAATGTGATATATCTCTGTCTTTATAATGGAATATTACTTGGCAACACAAGGCAATGAAGTACTGACACATTCTATAATGGATCAACTTGGATTGAAACATGGACGGAAAACATGATGCCGAGTGAAGGAAACCAGTCACAAAGTACAACATATTGTAGGAGCCCCTTTATGTGCAATGTCCAGAATACACTGATAGTTGCCTAGGGCTGAGGTGGCTGGGGAGGAAGTGACGAGTGAATGCTATGGGGTGCAGGGTTTCTTTGTGGGGTGATGAAAATGTTTTAAAATCGATCGTGGTGATGGTTGCACAAGGATGGCATGCACAACGCTGTGAATATGCTAAAAACCACTGAGGAGCACACTTAACATGGGTGGATATCTCAATAAAGATGTTATTAAAAAAAAGAAACAGATGAAAACATGAATGAGTGCCGTTGCTGCTATTCACTGTTAATCTGACGTTACTGCCAGTAAACAAGGAAAGGAAAAGATGTCTGGATACTGGAAAAGAAGGAACAGATTATTACAGAAAATATTCCTATCTACTCAGAACATCCAAGAGACCTCACTGAAAAAATTACTAGAGGTAGTAAAAGTTTGTAAGAGGAAGTTATAAAGCAATAAACCAATAAAAATTCGACTGTAGGCTATTCTCCTTACTGATATAAGCAGTTCTTAATGAGCACATAAGCAATGATGGTCACCTAGTAGGAAAGTAAACCAGTGACGTGAAGACCATTTACAAGAGACACAATGATGAATAATGATATGAAAGGAACATATCAGTAACAAAAGAAAAACTACTTAAAACTATGAGCTGGTAGGTAAAGACCCTTCTGTTGAACGAGTATCTTTTACATAGACATTCACGGGGACTCAGGAATTACGCAACCACCTCATAATAAATCATATGAATAAAAACGTATTTTAAATACCAGACATTTAACTCATCAGATCCCTGAAAACTTGGCGGAAGTGGGATGGGACCCTCCAGGGCTCTTCTCAGAAGGCTGCCTTGGTTCTAGGGCTCAGAGAAAACTGAGGCAATGCAATGTCTGGAGTGCTGCTTGACCTTGGTGTCCTGAGGGGTGCTCATTAGGTCTACTGTCCCCCAAGGTCTTCCCTGGAGCAAGGGGAAGCCCTGTGCTCTCCAAATGCATCATCACCACAGCTTCCATATTAGACTGAAGATTGGAGCAAATGTGATTCACTAGTCCCTGAAGCTTCCTCATGAAAGCAAGTAGCCATCTTGACTTGAGGGGTGAGGGTTGAGCCAGTGTCTATCTGTAGATGGTTGATCGTCAGCTGTGTAAGTAGCTTTGCCAAGCCCGTCATTGTTACAGGAGTGTTCGTCTGGTGGTTGCAGGTGGCCTGTCTTGTCAGAGTCGTAGTTCCCTCAGTTTCCGCTTGTCTTGCAGAGACTTTTCTTAGAATTTCCATTATATTTTATATTAGAATGATCCCAATGCACATATCCTTGAAACTGCTCTGCTTATAAGAAAGGTATGCTCGATAAAAATTTGTTTCCAGAGATCTTTCTTAACCATTTCAAGGTTGGTGGTGAAAATTCCATTTATTAGAGAGATTTTATTATAAATGAATGTGAGCATCTTAATTTGGTAGGTTTTCTTTTTAAACATGCAAATCATTTCTCTGATACTTTTTGCTCCCATATGTATATTTCCTGCTAGTTTATGTGAAAGCAAACTGCTTTGAAGATGTTTCTACTACTGAGAAATACATAGGGAAATACATTATTGTCCTTTTAATAGACATAATTCATACACGGTTATTGTAAAAACTCAGAACTTTGATGTATACACTTCCTGCCTTGAATTAGAATTATATAATTGTAGTGAAATAAAAATGCTGACTTACTGAAAATACAGAAAGGGTATTCTTAAAGAATAGGGTCTATAAATCTTTTGTGGTACATTTAAAATTATATTTTAAATGGTGAATTTTTATCTTTTGATGTACAGAATCACATATTAAGATCTAATTAAGAGGATGAGTTTTGGGTTTTATTACTGGGAAAATCCTTGAAATGATATATATTTTGGATTAAATCTAAGATTACCTACTTACTATTTATTTTTATGAATAGTCTTTTGCTTTATGATAACTCTGTCAAACTGATTTCTCTAGGTTGAAAATGTCCGCTTGGTAGATCGAATATCTTCTAAAAAAGCAGCCCTAGGTACTTTGTATTTGACGGCTACTCACGTCATATTCGTGGAAAATGCACCTGACACAAGAAAAGAAACATGGGTATGCATTCTTTATTTTTGGCTTTACACGTTTTCTGTTGCTTTAAGTAACAAGTTTTGACCCTGTGGGTGGGCTTTTGGTATTTGGGTGTTCAGAGGACTGTTTTTGGAAGGTCAGCTTTGCCTTTTTTTGCACAAATCCACTAGATCTGCTTATTCATTTTAAACACTAATTATTTGAGCATCGTCAGAGACAAGCCTAGAAATAGCCAGAGATGTAAGTGCTTCATGTCACAGCTGTCAGGTAGAGATTCGAGAACATCAGTGCTGGATACAGCACTTAGGTATTGCCTTATTTGCAATACATTGTAGGATCCAATAATGCAGACCATTTAGTTATTTTATTATGTTGTCTTCACTTTTCTGCTAATTTGAAAATGAAGGAAAGGAAAGCTAGGGAAGAGTCCCTTGTCAGGTAGTTCTGCTACTTAGTAATGAGACCACTGGATACATTTTATTTTATGTAGCCACCCAGTCACCATACTCTGACTAGAGCCAGAATCCTTGAATTGTAGATTTCCCCCTTTTCTGTATTCTGTAGACATTGTTACATTTTCAGCAGAAGGTGGCAGGCAGTACTGGGTGGAGAGGAATAGTGACAGATGGTGACTACACTTGGGAGCATAGCTTAATGTATGGAGTTGATGAATCTCTCTATGGTACACCTGAAACTGATGTAGCAAGTGTGTCTCAACTATACCCACATAACAAAAGATAACCAATGCTCCCGTTGACCGAGCAGAGACCTTCCCCCACCGCCCCCCACTGCCACTGAAGCACCAGAGAGACATACTTCAGCCTGATTTTCCTCAACATAAATCTCTTCTCCAGCCTGCCTGACCACCAGCAGCTTAGAAAACAACCTCAAGTTGCTATTGAACTTGAGCATTCCATGTGGAATTGAGGAGCATGGTGGCACCTCCCAGTGGAGCCATCTCTAACTTTTGCTGATTGCGAGGTTTATTTTACTAACTTCTCATGACCTTATTTAATTTTAGCCATTAAGCGCATTCACCATTTGACTACCAAAATGTTCCCTCACCTGGACTTGTACAAACTTGTATGCTGAAGAGTTGGCTCTAAATAATTAGCCTGGATATCAGAAGGTGTGGTATTGAAAAATAAAATGACAAGCTTAGATGTTTCTTTCCCGGAACGTTGGTTCTTGTCATCTGAGCATAGGTGTTGAGCTAGGTAAAGACAGGGACAGTTTCTTGTCCATGTTCCTTCAGAGATCTGGGTTGTGCTTGTCTCATTTATCAGTCCTGGGTGCTTAGCTTCTCCACATGACTTTTGGTTGTAGATTCTTCACAGTCAGATTTCCACCATTGAAAAACAGGCAACAACGGCTACCGGATGCCCTCTGCTTATTCGCTGCAAGAACTTTCAGCTGCTACAGCTCATCGTCCCGCAAGAGCGAGACTGCCACGATGTGTACATCTCTCTGATACGCCTTGCACGGCCAGGTAGGGTGGAGGAGCTCAGCATTTCGTATGTCGCACCCTGAAGTTCACAAACCCTCTTCAAGAAATATGCGTTGCTTAGGAATTATGGTGTTTTAGGAATTATATGTTATCCCAGTCCTCCGATGAGGCCAAGAATTCTGAATGATTCATTGCCTTTTAGGGGCTCTCCCTGAGCTGTTTACTATATGAACCTCTTTCCTTATTCTTAGTATTATTCACTTTATCTTGGGTAGGGGGTTTTAACAGCTTTTCCTTTTGGAGTCAAATCGTATTAATATTATGCCCTTCCCATACTATGATAATTGAACCACCTTGCTTGAAGCCTAAGATAAAATCCACAAATTGTTTTGTGTGAAAAACATTAATATCAAACAGTTTAAGGGCACTTCCCCTGTTGGGGCTTTTAAGGTTTGGTTTCTCATTGCTTTGTGATGCTCGTGTAGGTTTCCCAAAGTTGGTATAACTAGACCTTTGTTAGAATCCGTTGTATTCACCGTGTGGCTACGTTGGTTCTCCTAAACAAAACCTTAAGTGTCGTGGGAAGAATGTTTAGTTGATTTGAAAAATCGATGCTGTCAGTTACTTTCCTGTTCTGTCGCTCAGCTTGGGGTCTTCGGATTTACCGCTTCTTCTAGAGAAGCGTTTCTTGTCTTTCTGTGTGGCTTGTATGGGTTGTGGTGTCCTTCTGCTTAAAAGAAATAGACGTCTGTGTTTCTGGGGAGAATTCGGTAAAAATAAATCTTTTATATAAGAGTAATCTCCGTGGTAGTGTTACACTGAAATCGCTGACAAGGGAGACGGAATGTATCTTTATAGTGACTGTGCTAAATGCTTTTTGATTCAGGACAAGAAGTTTGTCGCCTCAGCAAAGGGTTTGGTTGGGTCCTCCATTTCTTACGGTGTGACCGTATCATCTACAGATAGGGAAGAACTCAAGTTATTTCTTCAAAATGATGCCAGGGAGCTGTCAAAATCTGATATTTTGACTTGACTTTGCTCCCCTTTCAAAGCAGCTGGTAGAGGCTTTTCCATCTCCGTGTGTTGCAAAGAACTGCAGAGTTAGCCAGAAAAGCAGCTGAACTTTTTAGAGGGTGCACTATAATTGGAACAGAAGTTCTGGGAAGATGTATGTTAGGTTGCGTGCAGCAGGGAATGCGGAGAATTGTGTGCCAGCAATTTCTGTGTCACTGATTAATGGCTGCACTGGATAATAAATGTGCTCTGACCGGATTAATAGGATTTAGGAGTAGCCCAGAGAACTGGGAAAGAGCTGAGTGGCTGAAAGGGCAGTTCACAGTGACTGTGAGGGTGGTGGCCGTTGTGGACAGTGAGCGCCCGGACTCTCATGGCGAGGGCCCCTGGGGAGGAAAATCTCTGTGTTCCTCACTTTTTAAAACACACACTTTTTCTTAAAGATGACGTTTGGGAGGTAGGTATTAGACATAGCCAGAGAGCCAAAAAAGCAATCAGAGTAATTAATTGAATTAAACCTATTACCTTAGAAGATTTTTAGAAAGCCAGCAGCATTTTGAAACACTGGAATTAGAAATGTCAGTTTACATAAAACATAGTACTTTAATAAGTGTGGGAAGATGAAATAGAACCCGGACAGTTTCACAGTTTAATGTTAGAGGCAGTGCTAAAATTAGGACCCATTACAGCCTATGACCTTGGAAGCAGGCTTGAATCTGGGTGGAGGTAGAGAAAGGTGGAGGGGTCCCAGCTGGGAATAGGGGTGGCTTATCAGAGCCATCCAAGGATGTTTTACAAAATATACCTTCCCCCTCCTGTAGGTCTGTCGGAGTAGGTGTATGTGTGTGTGTGTGTGTGTATTTTTTTATTTTTTATTTTTTTACAAAAAAAGATATGTTTGGGAGTCCATTTAAGGCAAGTCCTATGAAGGAGATTTTTCAGAACTTTTGAGATTCTCTTCACTGAATTAGGATTTCTAGGATAAGGGTATATCAAACTACTAAAACATTTAGCAAGATTTTATTGGTTGGTCTTTTGTATGAGTTCAAATTGGTAAGAATGAAAAATTAAAGTAGCCAAATTCAGTAAGCTCTTTAATTCTTAAGAAAGAATAATTTAGGTTGAAGTAAAGCTTCGGCCCCACTGAGAAATAGATCCAGTGTACTAATAAGGATATACATTTTTCTGATGAAAAGACCCCTCTTTCTCAGAAAGCTCCCATTTTTCCCGTGTGCACTCTCCTCCCTCTGATTTGCCTTCTGCTGTTTATTTTTCTATTATCTTTCCCTCTGTAGTGTTCGTGGGTCCTTTAACATTTAAACCATCTTTGTTTATTTTCACATTTCTTCTAAATGATTGTTTTTTTTTTCAATTCTTCTTAGTCCCCAGTTCTTCTGCACACGTATTATGATTTTAAAAATCTTGTGATTGACATCATCTTATTTGTTCAATGTCACTTTTTTTTTTTTTTTTGCTTAATTTCACTTTTGACGTCCTTGTCTAAGTCATGGCTGCTTATGCAATGTCTGCAGCGGTAATTTGCTTTTTATTGACAACACTAATCTCTGAGTCCAGAAGTCCTTTTCCACTAAGAGTTAGCTTCCACAGCCCTGGCATTTCATTCAAACACTTACTTGTTGAAAATAGACAGCAGACATCTCCTTATTTTTATTCTTAATCTGCAAAGTCCAGTAATAGCCGCGCTGTCTTCTCACCCCGATTTCACTGGTTTTTCAGCCCCGTTTATTTTAGGTTGCCTGAATTAAGCAGAAGGTTGGGAGCAGCTGAGCTTTTACTTGTTATTTTTGGTTCTAATAAACCCCACATATGTGTGTCCCCCTGATAAGTGCTGGTAACTTTTCCCTTCCCAGACCCACCTCCGCATTCTGCAAATGCCCATTCGTGTTTGTTCTCTCCTTTTGATTTTTAAAAAATTTGCAAAAGGGAAACGATCAGTAACATAACTGTATTATTATTATTCAGGTTTTACATTGGTCATTGCAAGTTTGGTTTTTATTTTTAAGGTATTTGTTTTATTATAGTATTAAGTTACCTGTTGTTTCTCCCAATTAGTCTATCATGGTAATTCCCCCCTAATTTTTTTTTCCGAAAATATTCTGTTTTCATAACCGTTTAGCCTGATACCTGGGAAACAAACCAGGTTGTTTTTCTTTTTTCTCTAATTGCTTTGTCTTACCCACAGCTGCCTTATCTGGTGGAGTGAACACCCTTTCCTTTTTTATGGGAGAGAAGGAGCACGGGTGGGGTGCAGAGACCGGGTCATTTGGAGGCTGGGTGGTTCCAAGTTGAAAATTGCCACTTGATGGCGTAAATCTTCTCTGGGAAGTAGAAAGTGGGATTGCCCAAGAGCTAAGGCATTGATGAAAGCAGTAGCTACAGAACCCATCACAGCGCTGAGGGCTTCCCTGTGTTAAGGAGTCAGATGAATAGTAGTGCTCAAGGAACAGCAAGTCAGTCAACACACGCATCTCTCAGGCCATCTCCTGAGTCCTGAAACACCAATTTAGCTTCCCTAGAAATGTCCCCCAAATGCTACCCATTCTTAATTTAATGTAGTATTTTAGAAATTGTTCTTTTTCTTTCTGGATAGCAAAACCTCCAAGACTGCCTCTGCTTGCCAAGTGTAAGAGTTAAGTAGGTAAATAAAGTAAATTCTAGGATGATTTCTGCATAACTTTTTCTGAAAGATTTTTTTTTTTTTTTTTTTTTAGATTGGAGGTGCACATTCAGCTTACTCCCACAGTGCAAAGGCACGTGGGGTATTTGCTTATGGGAACAGCTCTGGGGGCGAGGCCTTTGGTGCACTTCCTGTTGAACCCTGCCGTCACTAACAGCAAAAGACATTTGATGTTGGTTGTGATGGCTCAGACTGTGTGGGGTGAGGAGCCAGTGGAGTATGTATCATGTCCGTTTTAAGAGATGGGGTGAGGAAGCAGGGATCTGACCTTTCCGAAGCAGGCGTGTTCTCTCCGTTCACATTCTGTAAAGACTAGAGATTTCTCTAGCCCTACTTTTGGTGGTGTTTTTAACTCACCTCCTTGCTGATTACTAAGAATTCTGCTGTATATTTGGCAGGAGATGGAGGTGAGGGGAGCAGAATGTTATGAATGGGAAATATTCAGCAAAATTTACATCTATGTTAATGGTACTTCTTAATTTCTCAGAGTAGGTAGTCGTCTGCTGAAAGCTTCCCCTGGGTTGGCCTTTGGGTAAGAAGCTTGTCTACGTTAATAAGACCGAGTTGTGGCTGACAAAAATGTGGGTTTCTTTGCCCTCATGTAGAATTTTACTTAAATTGGGCCAGAGCTATGGTTGATCACCCTTTTGCTTAAAAATAACTCAAAGAAAACATTTCACAGTTTTAGTGGCAACCAATCCTAACACCTCCCAGTTCAAGAATGGTCTTCTTAATGTCTGCTATAAACTGCTTTTGCTTTGATTTCTGTTCCATGTGCTTGACTCCTCCCAATGACAGCAGGCGTGAGCCCATACACAGAGAACCATCCATAGTCCTAGAATGGTTTTCTACTTCTCCCTTTAAACCTAGTTGTAAGTATTCAACAAAGGGAACTTAACGTCCATTATTAACCCCATATTCATAAGCTCTCCTTTCACTGAGGGAACTGAGGCTTTCTCAAGAGATTCTTTTGGCCTCTTAGACAAATTACATTTGCGGTTAACGTTATGATATCAGAGGCCTGAGTCATGTAATGGTACTGAGAGATGGAAAAGATGTGTCAGTGTCCAGCCGATGGTTCCCAGAACAGGATCTCAATTTCATAGGCTGCCTGCTCCAAGAGCTAAGATTACAAGAGACAGTTCCTACTGAGAGCATCTACTCCATGTTGGTGTGTACAGACACCTGGGGCAGGGGTGTGCTTTCTTATTGGTCAAAATCGTCCATGTTCTAAAGCTTGAAGTTTAGAAATATATCAGGAGAAACTGAAATAGAACATTGTTTATCTAACTGATAAACTTACTTTTGCTTCTTTTCTACAAGAAAGAGTGCATGTCTAATGAAAAAGTCTCGTCCTTAAAATACGACCCTTATCTTTCTTCTTCCTTGTAGATGAGTCATTTCCATAATAATTACAGCAAGCCTGAAACAGAGTTTAGATCTCAGGCTGAACTTTTGTAATTCATAAGGCTGTGTGTTACTGTGGCCTTTTGCTGGGGGTGAGATCCTTTATTGGGCCTCCGAACACACAAGGAAGAACCATTAAATTAGCCACATCTGAATGTCATCAACAGATTAAGGAATAAATGGGGGGACCTATGAAAATTGAGGAGAAAGAAATCTATTGGAGAAAAAAAAGATGATTCTCAGGGGATGGAACAAGGAACGAGAAGACACAAAAGTGGTCCATCTGGGGAGAAGGCAGATCTTTCTGCCTTAGAGGGGCAATACATGTGATTAGGGGCATGCACTCTACAGCCAGATGGCTTAATTTAAATCCAGAGTCCCTACTTACTAGCCGTGTGGCCCTGGTGATGTTCCTTAACCTCCCTGTGCCTCAGATTTTTCATCTGTAAAATGAGGCCTGTCATGGGTTAATACATTTATTAAGAACAGAATCTGGAATGAAACAAGGGTTCAGTGAGTATCAGCCATGATTTATCTTTACCAGAAGTGCTTGGATCTGCACTATCCAATATGGTGGCCTTAACACTATGCAATATGGCTGCGTGTGGCTGGTGGGCACTTGAAATGTAGCTAGAATGAATGAGGATGTGCTGTCAAGTGTGAAATACACATGGAATTTCAAAGACATTATGAAATAAGATACATAAAATATTTAAAAGTTTTTTATTATGCACATGTTGAAATGACGATATTTGGTTATATAGGGTTTCTAATAAAATATGGTAGTAAAACTAATTTCATTCTTTCTTTTTAATTTATTTATGTGGCTACAAGGACATTTTAAGTGACACACGTGGCTTGCTTGTATTTCTGTTGAACAACACTGGCCTAATCGCTTCCTTCAGCATAACAAGATCAGAGCAGGAAAATCAAATACTAGCTCTAAATGGGGAAGGCTGTTGAGCCTGGCCTCACAAGCACAAAGGGTGATACGTAAAGACACAGACATCCTGGCAGAACTGAAAGCAGACTTTCATCAGACATCCTTGAATTTGCCCCTTGTGACCAGGGTGCTTTACACTATCAATTGATTTTTTTATGAATCCTTTGAATTTTGTATGAGCAGTGCAATTACGACATTGGTGAGCAGTGTAATTACGAATTACAGAAGTTCAAATATTTTCAGGGCAAACACTTGAAAACATTTCACAGCTTTTCAATTGTTATTTCTTTTTTTCATATTGTGATTACCAACATGGGGCAATGGCCTGGGTCTTCGTCTGCCTCTGAGAGGCCATCGCAAATCCAAGCTCGATACCATAAACAAGCTGAGTTCTTGATGTCTAATGATACATCATTCTTAATTAAGTTTTAATGCTTCCTTTCTTATGTGGTCTGGAGAATATGTTCACCTTCAAAAACAACTTAAAAAAAAGTGCAAAATGGAGAAGGCCTTGTTTTTGAAAGGAAAGAAGCTCTTGCAAAGTTGAGTTCGCTTGTTCCAAGGTCTCCATGTCATTGCTGGGAGGAGGTGGGTGAACTTGGCCCCGGAGACAGGGTGCTCCTGGCAGTGTCCCGGGGAGAGAAGCTGGTTTGACTTCTTGATGTACTCCACCCCAGAATGCTTTTGGGGAGATTTGGTTCTGTTTTTGACTTGGCTTGATTAGGCTTTATTCTCCTTTTTCTTGCAGTGAAATATGAGGAGTTATACTGCTTTTCATTCAACCCCAAGCTGGATAAAGAAGAGAGAGAACAGGGCTGGACGCTGATCGATCTCAGTGAAGAGTACAAGCGAATGGGCCTCCCTAATAATTACTGGCAGCTCAGCGATGTGAATAGAGACTACAGAGTGAGTGCGGAGGCATCTAATGAAATCTAGATACTTAATCCAAGGGAACTCATGATTCACATAGCTTAGTTTAATCTCCTTTAGTTTTTACAGCTCTTTGTAGATACAGAGCTGTGGATTTGCAAGTCTCCTTGGTTATTGTGAGCTGCATTTCCTACCTGCATCTAGAATCAAAGAATTTGGTCAAGGGAACCTTAGAGAACTTACCCCCCCGTCCCCCTGCCCCGCCGCCGCTGCCACACACACACACACACACACACACACACACACACACAGACACATATACACCATCCCCTACTGGTTGAGGAGATGGAAACCCACACAAGCCCAGTGGCAGGCCTCATGGCCAGGCGGTGGGTGGGAGAGCTGGCCAGGGCCAAGTTCTCCCATCAGCTCTTTTTATAGTGCAACGAGTGATTAGTGGGGAAGTCGCAGAGACTCTGATGGCAGTCTGGCACCAGCTCCTCTCTGTACTCACTGAACTCTTGATTGGTACACAAGGTCACCAAGAGGCTTCCCTAGAGAAATGTGGAGAAATGTGTCTACGCTTACAGAAAGGCCTATGGAGAGAAAGGGAAGCAGGAGGGGCAGAATCAATCTCATATTGTCCCTAATGCGGGCTTACAAATCAATGTTGGTTTCCTTATTAATTTTTTAAATATTTTAGGTAATAAAAGCAACGTAAGACTGTTGCAGAGAATTTATAAAAGCGAGAAGAAAGAAAAAATACCCACCATCTCAGTGCCCTAACGTTTTTCTATTAAGTTTTAAAATTTTCCTTCAGTTTCTTTTTCTCATCTGTGTAGCTTAATAACTCTTTTCTTATATAAGTAATGCATTTAATGACTCGAAATTGGAAAATACAGAGGAAAAGGGACTGTTCCAATATATATAACAAATATGGAATCGTATTACACATGCCTTGTGTTCTGCTTTTCTTCACCCATCGTACTGTTTTTTCCTGTTAGAAATATATTTGATATCATTTAAAACTGTTATATAACATCACACAGTGTGGCTATATCCTATTCTTTCTACCTAGTCTCCAATTTTAACACATGCAGATTCTTTTTTTTTTTTTTACAATTTTAAGTAAACATAGTGAGAGCATCATGGTAATTATACCTCCACCCATGTTAAAATTCTTTTTAAAGATAGATCCCCAAAGGTGAAATTTCTATGTCAAAAAGTTTACACAAATTTTTGTAGGTATTGTCAAAAAGAACTGAAGAAAAGTACCAGTTTATATAAATTCTCAGCAACTACACCTGAGAATTCCTGATTTTTTGTACCCTTACTGGGGAAAGATGTCAGTTCTTAAAAGGTTTTCTTAACAACTTGATAGTGGGACAAGTGATGTCTCATTTTAGTTTAACCTACACGCTTTGATTTCTTGATTTGTAGATTTGTATATGCTGATTGACCATTTATATCTTATTTCCTGTTAATTGACATTTCTGGTTACATTTTAAAAATTTTTTATTATTGACGTATGGTATACAGTGGCATACAATGTTGTATTAGTTTCATGTGCACAGCATAGTGACTCAGCTAGCCTGTACACTATGTAATGCCCACCACAGTTAGTGAGCACACAATGTTATTACGATATTATTGACTCTACTCCCTATGCTGTACTCTTCATCCCTGTGACTTATTTATTTTATAACTGGAAATTTATACCTCTAATTCTCCTTCACCTCTTTCTCCCATCCTTCCACCTCTCTCCTCTGGCAACCAGTTTGCTCTCTGTATTTATGAATCTATTTCTTTTTTTTGTTTGTTTCTGTGATTTCACATAAGTGAAATCATATGGTATTTGTCTCTGTATGACAAATTTTACTTAGCATAATGTCCTCTAAGTCCATTCATGTCAGAAATGGCAAGATCTCATTTTTTTTATGGTTGAGTAATATTCCAGTGCATGTGTGTGTGTGCATGTGTGTGTGTAATATGTGTGTATATGTATATATATATGTGTGTGTGTATATACATACATACACCACATCTTCTTTATTCATTTATCTACCAATGGACACAAGTTACTTCCATATCTTGGCTATTGTAAATAATGCTGCAATGAACAGAAGGATGCGTATATCTTTTCAAATTAGTGTTTTTGTTCTCTTTGGGTAAATACTCAGTAGAAGAATTGCTAGATCATATGGTAGTTTTATTTTGAATTTTTTGAGGAATCTTCATGCTGTTTTCCACAGTGGCTGTGCCAATTTACATTCCCCCTAATAGTGCCATGGGAGTTCCCTTTTTCCACATCTTGCCAACACTCGTTATTTCTTGTCTTCTTAACACCAACTATACTGACAGGTGTGAGCTGATATCTCATTGTAGTTTTGATCTGCATTTTCCTGAGGATGAGTCATGTTGAGCATCTTCTCATGTGTCTGCTGGCCATTTCTATGATTCTTTGGAAAAACAGCTATTCAGGTCCTCTGCCCATTTTTCCCTGGGTTTTTTTCTATTTTTTGGTGTTGAGTTGTGTAAATTCTTTATATATTTGGGATATGAACCCCTTATCAGATATATTATTTGCAAATATCTTCTCCCATTCAGTTTCTTTTGTTGATAGTTTCCTTTGCTGTGCAAAAACTTTTTATTTTGGTGTAGTCCCAATAGTTTGTTATATAAATATAGTAATAATTAACTATGTGTTTGTGTGTGTGTGTGTGTGTGTGTGTGTATATATATATATATATA
>NW_024425341.1:15130906-15162825 GCF_017311325.1 Ursus maritimus
TATTATTTTTGCTATAATTATACTATATTTATACTATATTACTAATTATTTTTACTATAATTTTTACTAATTATTACTATGTTTTTATATATATACACACACACATATGTGTATATATATAGAGAGAGAGAGAGAGAAAGTATGTAATATATATACAAATGTGTATATTTGATTGCTAGCTATAGGACTAAAAAACAGTATGGTCCTGGCATAAAAAAGACACACAGATCAATGCTATTAAATTCCCTCCAGATCCCCTTCTGCTCCAATGTCACTGACTGCAATCTGGTATTGTCCTTCTCTATAATGTTTCTACATATGTAAGTTGTAAAAATGTAGTAGTATTTTGTGTGTTTTTTATACTTTCTATACATGGTATTATGCTGAATGTAGTTTACTGAAACTTGATATTTCTCTCAACATTGTGAGATTCGTTTCATTTTTAGCAAACCCATCTATAATAGTTGCCATGTGCCAGACACTGTTCTAAAAACTTGACAAATGTTAGCAGTCCCATGTGGTAGCTGTTGTTGTCATCTTGCTTTACAAATGGAGAAGCTCAGGCACAGAGTGATTAAGTAACCGTCTAAGCCATCGAGAAGTGAAGAAACTGTTGAGACCTATACCTCTCATTCCTTCATTCTTCACTATTGTATTATACTGCATTTTACAGATAGACCAGAGTTTTAAAAAATTGTTCTTATCCTTTTCTCTCTCTCCCTCTCTTTCTGTTTTCTCATCACAAAGCTGTTAACTGGCTTATACATGACTCATAGTATATTGAGAGTTTCCATCTAGGAGTAGAATTTCAGAATTAGAGGGTATGTGGATTTTAGCCTCACCAGATATTACCAAATTCTTTTCCAGAGTGTATGCAAGGACTTATAGACCTAAGAGCAAGATATACGAGTTCTCCCTACTGCACAGACTCACTGACATTTGGTACTGCCTTGGTTTGGCAATAGACCTACTCATTGACCCAGCAGTCTTACTTTTGGGAATTTATTCTAAAGAGTCAACAGCATACACACACACAGCGATGTATAAGGTGACTTATTGAAGCATTGTTTGTAACTGCATATATTAAAAGAAACCCAAATTTCTTAATAGAGGATGAGTTAAATAAGTTTTGCTCTATCCATAGAATTAAATTAATGTGTAGCCATTAAAAAATATGGAAGATTTCCATCTACTGGTAAGGAAAGATTACTGAAGTGTATCCTTAAGTTCAAAAAAGCAAGGCACAGAATTGTCTGGCTGGCTCAGTGGGTGGAACATGCAACTCTTGATCTCAGCGTTGTAAGTCCAAGCCGCGCATTGGGTGTAGAGATTACTTCAAAAAAATCTTAAAAAAAAAAAAATCAAGGCACAGTACATTGAATATAATGTGATGTCTTTTATCTGAAAAAAGAGGGAGAAAAATAAGAGTATGTGTGTAATTGCCCAAAAGTGATAACCTGGAGAGTAGGTTAGAACGGGGTGGACAGAACACGAGGATGAGGATGTGCACGTTTTTGTATTGTTCCATTTTTATAACCATGTGATTTCACTAACAAGTCAAAAAGTTAAATTGGAAAAAAAATGCCAATCTTATTGGTGTGAAAAGGATCTCAGTGTGGTTTTATTTGCATCCTCCACATCACTGGTAAGTGAGCTTGTATTTATCAGTAATTCAAGTTGATTCTCTGTGATTTGCCAATTTGTTACTTTTTATCCTTTTTTCTATAAGGTTATTTGTCTTTTTCTTATTGATTTGAGGAAGTTCTTTATATATTCTAGATAATAGTATGTTACCATGTATAGCTTTTGCAAATATCTCCTCTTAGAAGACATTTAAATATTGCCCCTGGGGAATCTTTGGATCCTCAGAAGTTTTGAGTTGTTAGTGTTTACTATTTTGTTCCGTGTTTTAGCATATTGTTTTTTAAAAGAACTCCTGGCCTACTTATGAACTTATGTCCCAATTTGATACTTATATAATTTCCATAATTACATTAGTACTAGTTATGGTTATTATGATTTTATAATAAGGCTTGATATTGTACAGGTCAGTTCCTTCCACAGCATTCTTCTGATATCTTGAGTTCATAGATTATTTGGGGTAGAATGGACACGTTCATGATACTGAATTTTCTTCATAATTACACTTAAATCTAACAACCATAATCGTACTCTGTGAGTAGACATTTGGGGCTTCTTTGTTTCAATTTATTATGAAGTATGTGGCAATGAATTTTTAGCCTTGAAATGAAAGGGAGGAAAATCCAAGTTTACCCAAGAAAATTGGGTACCTTCTAAAATTTTTAAAAAATATGACACGCCCTTGAGTCAGGAAGAAAATGAATCTAAGCTGCGTCTTGTGGAATAATATTTTCTTGGAAACACAGGTTCTTCCTATTTTTGATGAGATTTCCTTCTCGACTTAGTGCCACAAACATGACTCATAGTCACTTAAGTCCTACACGTAGAGACTACAAAACATGAGTTACTCAGCTTTTCTTTTCCAAAATTACACACAACAAACCAAAACTACTAACCAACAAACTGTGTTGAAACAAAAAAGGTGAAAACCTAGGGGATTTTCTTATTTTACTAATACCATTGAAATGGGGAGAGATGATGTACCTTTATTTATTACCAACTTAGACCTATAATAAAAGTTGATTTTCTCAAAAACTTTCTAATAGTCCGTTGAGAAAGTTATGGTGTCATCCATTACTTTTCTTTTCATCTCGTGGTTGAGAAAATATTTGCTTTTTCCTCCCTTCTTTTATAAGATTGATTGATTTCTCCTTCTCCTCCTCCTCCTTTTTTTTAGAGAAAGTGGGGGAAGGGAGAGGCAGAGAGAGAATCTTAAGCAATCTCCACATCCAGTGTGGTGCCTGTGCCACAATCAAGAGTCAGACGCTTAACCGACTGAGTGACCCGGGTGTCCTTATTTCTTTCTTTTCAGAAAGAAACATAGGTTCAGAGCCTTGCTGCTTTGTTCTCTTTGTGTGGTCTTGGGAGGCTAATCTTCATCATCCTCATCTCTATCATTATTACTCTTAGTCCTACTTATAAGACTTGTCTATGATAGTCCAACTTTCAAAGTGAAGATTCCCTTCTGTACGTGACTCCTAAAATTATCTTTCTTAAATAAAATAATTTTCATTCATTACTAGGTTAACTTTTAACCTGTTTCTCTTGGAATAAAATTTAAAGTATAATCTAAACCAGTAATTTAAAATCTTGTTTATTTCAGTTTTCTACAGCTATATTTTATATATTATGATTTTATTTTATTTATATCTAAATCATTTTATGTGGCTCATACCCTCCTTCTTCTCCCCTAATATTACATCATAGATTCCTTGAAATAAATTTTAGATCCTAAATGTTTAAGAAGAAAGTTGTCTGTGTAGACCTATCTCAGTCTCTGACAACTAACTTTTCAACGTGCTCAACTGAGTGGTCTTCAGTAAAATCAGAGGTCTAATTAAGATGCCTTGGATGGCACCTCAGATGGATACGACCCTACAGCGGTAGATGCATTTACTGCAAGACTGCAATGAGGTCAACAAAGATCAACTTTACGGGGAATATAAAGCCCTTGAAGCCAGTAACTCTTTTGTTATTCATTACGGCCCTAGCACCTAACATAATACCCGGCACATATGAAATATGCAGTAGAAACTTGTTGATTGACAACAATATTGTACTGTAATCATCAAACTTACTAAGAGTCTAGAACTTAATGATTCTGACCACTGAAAAGAAAGGAGAATTACGTAACGTGATAGGGGTGCTGATTATCACTACAATGGCAATCCGACTGTAGTATATAAATGGATCAAATTAACATGTGTACAATGGCATATGTCAAATATGTTAAAAAAAGAAAAACACTTGTTGAATGGAAGAATTATCAAAAGAGATTTTTCTTGATGAGGCCAAACCAAGATAGGCAGGCACTCCAGGCAGGCTGATTTACTTAGTGGAGGACAAGGAAAATAATTTCCTCATTAATTAAAAAAAAAGTACGCAGAAATGATTTTAACTTAGTCCACTTTCATTGGCCCAGGCAGTCAATGTAAAGAAGGAAAATTCAGAGGAGAAGGCTTTGTACTTTTCTGAACTTCTCCCATTCTCTCTGAATTTTCTTATGTGATTTGCCAAACCAGACAAAGTTTGGGGAAGTGCATTGATTAGTTTCAGAATTTGGTGGCATAAATTGCACTGTGCTATGCATTATTTATTGTCAGAATTTTGACTATAACAGAGTGAGCTTGTTGCAAAAATGACAGTGGTCAGTGCTATGCAGAACCATTTTTAAAAAGATTTTTATTTAGTTATTTGAGAGAGCACGAGGGAGAGAGCCTGAGCAGGGGGAGGGACAGAGGGAAAGGGAGAAGCAGGCTCCCCACGGGCCTCGATCCCAGGACCTTGGGATCATGACCTGAACCTGAGCCAAATGCAGACGCTTAACCCACTGTGCCGCCCAGGTGCCCTCAGGACTGTTTTTAAATTTCTTCATGAAAGTGCTGTCAGGTTTCATGAAAGCAGGATGAATTCACTGTTTTCCAGGTTGGTTAAGAAGTTGTGTCTTGAAACCTGAGCTACCTGACACCATGAGTCTGGCTTTTTTCCCAAAGTTGTTTTAGCTTCTCGTAGAGCTTCCCATGCAAGTGCTTATCAGAATGCCCATATTTCAGTTCTGAACCTTGAACTCTTTTCACCTAGACCCAGTGCTAGTGCTCTGGGGAAAGCAGGAGGTCCCTGTAACTGGTGTCGTGTCCCTGCGGTGGAGGCTGTGACCTCTGTGTGCGCCTGACCACTGCCGACTCGGGTTGAGGTGTTGAGCTCTTGGGCCTTGCTCATGCCAACCTAAAAGGTCCACATTTTCCTACACTGTGGACGGGGAGAGCCCTGGTACTCTTAGAGGGTGGGAAAGCCTTCTCTGTTCTCCTTGGGAAGAAAGAGGAGCCAGGGTGGATGGCAGTCAGGTCCCTAAGTATGGTACCGTGTGAGACAAGCTAAGCGTCCTTTGGCCTTGGGAGGCCATGAGAGCACGCGGCAGGAGCTCCCCATTCCTAGCTCACCTCTGTTTTTCAGAAAGGCTGTATGTAATAGGCAGGTTGAGAAATCTCACCTATTACTTTCTTATTTTATTTCATCATAAATAACTTTGCAATTCCTTAGTGTTGTTATAATGATGAAAGGAGGTGATTCCCACCTTACTGAAAACCTCCCAATTTCCTATTTTAAGAAAATGTTGTAAGCCTGGTGCAATGACTACATGTCTCTTGAACCTCAGACAAGCAGGTGTGGTCTGTGTTGTAATGGTCTAGCTGAGTGACTGAAGAGAGGTTCGGGCACCGGATTTGCATGGGGAAGAAAGTATAGTGTCTTGTGGCAGTCTTTCCAGTCAAAGCTCTCTGGGTCCAACTAGGTTGGAACATCTGTTCTCGGTACAAGATTTTCCTCCAGAGTATCCTTGTTCCTGGAATGGGATTTCCACCAGAAGGTCAGTGCCATTGGCTGGAAATCTTGGAAATCTTTGCCAATCTTCCCTAAAATGTATTTGGCTCATTGCTGAAATTGCATGTTGAGCCTGAGGACATCACTTTTGTGGCCCTTTTATCTCCTGCTTGATGTTGTTTACCAGTCTGGTAACAAAGACAGTGGATGCAGGCAAGGGAGGGCATCCTCATAGGACAATTGTCGTGAGCTGTGGTGTGGGGTCTGGGCTCTTACTTGGAATGGGTTTTCGTTTCCTCCAGTTCCATCTTTCCAGAGGGGTAGGTGAGAGCAGGAATGGACAGAGTTCATGCGGCTGACAGATTTCCCTGTTGCTGCTACTCCTGGACGACTCCTCTTGAAATGGCCAGGAAGATGCTTGACTTCTGGGAAAGAAACGGCTACTTTTGCTAAACCCAGAAACTGTTATCTGAACCAATCTTCACATTGCAAAGAGATTGATTGGCTGATGTCAAAACGAAATACATGCCGGGCAACAAGACAGCGATTACCGTTGCCACCACTCGCATTTCTGTCAGACCCAGTGGTTTATAAAGTGCTTTGTGTTACCTGATTTGACCCTTCTGTCAACCCCACGGGATATTATTTCTGTGTTTTATCAGTCTTAGAGGTCATCATAGTTTGACTTTTTGAAGGTCATGAAGTTGGCAAATCAGGGCTACGTTCTAAACTGCTGATTGCTGACTAAATCACAAGATCATTCCAAGGCTCCAGAGTGTCCAAGGTGGGAATCACTGCTTGCGATACATGGAAAGAGTAAAATCATTTCTTACCGTCGGTGAGATCACACAGCAGAAACAAAAATAAAGCTGTTACGTTGCGTGGTCCCAAGTCAGATCTAGAAACTTATCTAAGCTGGAAGCCCAGGGAGGAAAGCTTCTTAAAGAAGGCAGAGCTGGGATGTCCCTTGAAGAATGGAGGAGATTTGGGAAGCTCTGGGAAGATGGAGGGGAGAAGTATCCCGCGAGGCCATGGGCTTTGTCATGGGCACACTGCTGGGGCTTGCCACCCGCTGGTGGGCTATCTTTCACTCAAAGCAGGTAGCTCAAGTTTTTTCAGCTACCAGGATGCCGGATTATAGTTTCTTTTTAATGAAAGAAATGCTCCCCTGTCATTGTCTTGCCCCCTCGAAATGCCCTCAGAAGGGACAGTGCCCCAGGACCTGCTACTAAAGAGTGTTTGCTTTGCTTTGCTCCAATGTCATGGAATCAACAGCTCTTCGTTTCTCTGAAGTGACCACTGGTTTCTTCAAAATTGCCTCCTCTGGAACTCGGTTAAGAAAACTTAAATGGGGGCGCCTGGGTGGCTCAGTCGGTTGAGTGTCTGCCTTTGGCTCAGGTCATGATCTCGGGGTCCTGGGATTGAGCCCCGCGTTGGGCTCCCTGCTCGGTGGTGGGGAGTCTGCTTCTCCCTCTGCCCCCCCCCCCCCCACGGCTTGTGCTCTCTCTCTCACTCACTCACGCTTTCAAATAAATAAATAAATCATCTTAAAAAAAAAAGAAAACTTAAATGTGCATCTTATAAGTAAGTATGGCGAATGGAACTTCTTGTGGCAGTTCACAAAGCGTTACAAGATGGCCTCAAAATCCCCATGTGTTTCCCGTGACAGGTTTGTGATTCTTACCCTACTGAACTGTATGTTCCCAAATCGGCCACGGCACACATCATTGTGGGGAGTTCCAAATTCCGGAGCAGACGGCGATTTCCTGCCCTTTCTTACTACTATAAAGATAACCACGTAAGTCTCAAGGCATGCTTTTGTTTTATGCTTTGCTTTTCTTGTTTTATCATAAACAGGCATTTTCTAGTGGCCTTCTGCTCTGTGTGTGTGTGTGTGTGTGTGAATTCTTAAAGGTATGTGGCTCTTGCTGTGTGTGGTATTACACAACACAACTCTGCTTAAACTCTTACCTCAGGTAGAAGTTGACCTTTCATGTATATTTGATAATAAAGTAATGGGATACTGTCAGAAAATACCTAAACCTAATCAGCCAAGTGAGTACCTGTCCTTTTCTAAGTGGTCACCTTGGGAAGCTCTGTGTTCATTGAAACCGTGCTAGAGATTCTTTGAAATACCTGCTTTAGAAAAGCTTCTAGAATCCATGGCACCTTCTTCTTTTTTTTAAATGGCACACTCTTGAGCGTCCTCGGTATAAGAAATCTTTGTTTATGAATGGAGAACAGGTTTTATTTTTAAATATTACTTATAAGGGGCACTTTGGTGGCTCAGTCAGTTAAGTGTCTGATTCTTTTTTTTTTTTTTTTAAGATTTTATTTATTTATTTGACTGAGAGAGACAGCCAGTGAGAGAGGGAACACAAGCAGGGGGAGTGGGAGAGGAAGAAGCAGGCTCCCAGTGGAGGAGCCTGATGTGGGGCTCGATCCCAGGACCCTGGGATCACGCCCTGAGCCGAAGGCAGACGCTTAACGACTGAGCCACCCAGGTGCCCCAAGCGTCTGATTCTTGATCTCAGCTCAGGTCTTGATCTCAGAGTCATGAGTTCAAGCCCTGTGTTGGGTTCTATGCTGGGTGTGGTGCCTACTTAAAAAAGAATGACTTATAAAAGCTATGATTAGATTTGTCTGCAGCTAACAGAGCCTCTAAATAACAGTGCCTTAAACAGGATAGAACTTTATTTTCTCTCATAAAACTTCAAAGGTGGGCAGTCCAGGCCTGGAGTCCTGGTTGTCCGTTACTCAGCGCTCAGACACCCGAGCCCCTGCCCCTTTCTGCTCTGCCTTCCCTTGCCTTCCATCCTCATCGAGTGGTAGGTAGGGATGACTTTAGTACCAGCCATCATTTCCACACAGCAGCAGGGGCAGGAGGGCTCCCGGGCCCTCCCAACTTTCTGGGGAAGGCTCCTAAAACTGCCTCGAGACACCTGTGCTCACATCCCGTTGGTCAGAACTGTGCAGGGCAGGCGAGAAAATACACTCTCATGGGTAACCGTGTGTAAATTACTCAAATTCGTGGTTCCATGTCTGTGAAGGACAAGAAAACAAATTTGGGGAGCCAAGAATGGTCTTTGCCACCCACTTTAGAAGTTATTTGACTTTGGCCAGATGGAGAGTTTGGTTTTCAAACTAGATGATATAGTTTTGGAATCAAATGGAAATTCACAGCCATAAACAATTGCAACTGATATGTGTGAGTGTGCATGCACACATGTGTGTCCACGGACAAGGGAGGAAGGTAGGGTCTGCATCCCATTCTAAGAGGAGGTTTCCAAAAATACCTTGAGCAATGCCGTCTGCACCCAAGTAAGCTTACGGCCTTCTGCGCTGCCTGCCTTGGAGGCAAATACCCATTGAGCAGTGTAAGTGCCCTTAATTGAAAGGATATAAATTGTCTCACTTTTAGTTACACTCACTGCTCTGAAATGGGGTCTGAAAAAGGCAAGTATATTATTAATGTTCTGTATTACTTGACTCCAACTATATTGCAACTTATACAGAACCAGAGCAGTGGTGAAAGAAAGATGTGAATTTCTTAAAAAAATAAAAAAGATGGAGTGAATAGGGAATTTCATGACATTATATTTAAAATTAGGATGCCAGTAGCATTGACACTTCTTGTAACATCCATCGATAAAGAAGTAAAAGAGGGAGGATCTTTTATCCTTTTATTGTTAAGAGGTGAAGGTGGGTGCTGGGGATTTAAGAAGTGAGTGTAGTGTCTATCCAACTTCTTTTCTTTCTGTTTTGATATTCTTGAGAAAAGAGATTTTTTCTTGGTCAGTGTGAGTATTTAGAAGGGCAAGTGTGTGATGTCTTAGAAGTCTTAGCAATTAGACCCCAGAAGCTCTTCACCTGCTGGCCTTGGCCTCTCATTGTCCCATTNCTGCTCCTGTTTGCTAGTCGGGACTTGATCTCCAGGCTTGAAAATGAATCATGCAGCCCTCAGTTATAGTTGAAAATAACTGATTTCCTGTAGTTACAACTTTAAGGAAGACAATGCCTCATGTTTTAGCTCTTCTTACAGAGTACAAAATAGAGATGTATTTCTGAGCATTGCTCGTTGAACCGGTTACGCCAGGGAAACAGTTCCTGTGCCCCGACATGTGGGCATGCCTTCCCACCCCGCCCCGCCCCCAGCCCCAGGAACTAAACTCTGTCCTGCGTGGAGCACAATGATCCATTTTGTGTTTTATGACAACATTTAGGTTTTAATATCAAGGTTCATGATGTAAATGCTTCTGATGCATCTAAGGATTTTTCTAAAGGGAAATACTGTCAAGGGTGGATTTCTGTGGTTAAATGGACGATGTGTGAGATAACAAAGCAGCAGTTCATGCTGTCATTGCTCCGGAAAACTCATATATAAACCAGGCAGTCTTCCATAAAAAAGTAAACAGATAGGAAAAAAAAAGTAAACAGGTAGACTATATAAATTTGCTGATCTTTCTTCCGTGTTGTGATTTTAGACATTTTGGACTTCAGACTATGTATTCCTCATCCGATGAAACTTAATGCTTGGGAATAAGAATATCCTCTCTTTTAGTTAAACTATCATTCCTCACATATCATTTTGTTATCCTTTTGCTGGTGAGGTGGCTTGGCTAACGTGTGGGAGTGCGATCAGTAGTTCGATTACAACACGAAATGCACATCGTTGCGTGAGCTAGAAGTCCTGGGGAGAATCCTTTGCTATAAATGCCCCTGCTGAGGGTACGTCATTCCTTTCGGATCAGCTTTTATGATAGGTGGTGTTATCACTTCCTAGTCACTTGTTGGTGAGATGAGGATTCCTGCCCTAGGGTTCCAGGGAAGGCAGCACACATGACAGCAGACACTGGGCAGAAGTGGTTCAGTGGTTTCTGAGTTTTGTACACTCACTTCCCAGGGGAGGAGGACACGGCGTGCCACGCGGGGCACCCAGGGGTGGCACTCAGGAATGGAGTGAACCAGCAGGGACTGGGGGAGGCCGGCTTTGTAGTGACCTCAGGTTCCTACGGGAGGAGCTGCATCCAGTCTGTAGGGAGGGTCAGCCTGGGGCTTATCCATAGGAGCAGTGGGGAAAGGGGCACTTCCTCTTGGTCATTTGAGGCTCTCCCAATTTTACTAATGTCAAGGGCAGCCCAGAATAAAAATTTTAGGCCTTGAACTGCACAGGGGTTATACAGAGATTGCAGAGATGGATAAATTGTAAATGTCATTTACATTTGGAAGCCTCTGTGTGTTTGTTACTTACCAGCCCTTGTAATTGCCACATACTTTGTTCTTTCTTCTTATACGTTTCAATTATTTTTAAGAAAGCAGTTTTGCTTTAAATGGTTAATCGTGCCATCTCCCAAATTCACAGTACAAGTCTCTGGGAAACCAAACTCTGTAAGATTTCCAAAGAAGTGATTTCCCTTAAGAAAAATACAGACCTTTTCTCTTCCTTTTATAAGTAATGTTTATTGAAACTCACTATGTGTTAGGTACAGTTCTAGGAAAATTATAAACCTTATCGCACCCTGTAGTTTTGAGATTCTTATCCTCATATTGTAAATGAGAAAACCAAAGTTCAAAGACAATAGGTCGGTTACCCATGATCATATACCGAGTAAAAGCAAACTGTGGATTGAAAGCCAGACCTTCTTGGATGCCACATCTTAATTCTCTCTCATGCCTCCTGACTTATTTCCATACCTGGGTGCCATATTATTTTGGTTAAGAATCCAGGATCAGAAAATGTTGTGCCTGGATGAAATTTCTGGCTTCCCTAATTATTAGCTGTGTGACATCGAGCAAGTTACTTCACCTCTCTGTGCCTTGGTTGCCTCATTTATAAAATGGAGCAAATCATAGATCTTCCTGTATATGGTAATTGAGAAGGTTAAATAAAAAGAACACAAAGTTTTCATGATAGTGCCTGCCACGTAATAAGCGTTCAAAAAATGTCGGGTATTTTAATTACTAATAGCGTTGTAAACAACGGGCTCTTGCGACAGTTTACCACAAGTTTACCTGTTACCTGACCGATGACAGACATCAGCTCTCAGGTGAACGACATCAGTGAGAAAGGCTGCCATGTGTAAGGGTAATATTCTCTTAACAGCGGGACCATCTGGGGTCTGTACCAGGGGAGCAAAAGCACTTCAAGGCTACTTACTGCTCCAGACAAAACTGGTAACTCTGTATCAGCACCAAGGCAATGAAGAATTCCATGTAGAGTATACCTATAGGTTATTAAGAAAATGTCACTACAAAATATTAAAACGTAGTTGGTTTAACCTAACTGGCTTAGTTTATTGACCACATTTCATCGTGTAACTGTTCTGATTTAACCCTTCACTTAAACCAGCTGCTCTCAGCCTGCAGGTAATTACTGATGGTCATGGTCATTCCCTGGCTTCGGTGCATAGTTGCAGTCCCACTGGTTTAGGGAGTTCACGTGTGGTGTGTGCGGGCTCAGACAAATTCTCACCATGTAAATGATTTCCTTCCCGTCCAACTCTTCGGAGAGCCTAAGAAGTTCCCCGGTGGTAGCTGCAGTAACTAGTCTCTCTTTAACCCCGATGCGGTATCAGATCGAAGCAGCTCAGAACTGTTCTCTCAGCGGCCAGCTTCCCCCAGGGCAGGGGGCAGAGCCGAAAGAAACAGAACCCACAGGCGAAGCACTAAGAAAGCCCTCTGGGGCGATTTGCTTTCTGTCCATCGAAGCTGCCTGCCTTTCGTTCCCAGCCGTCCTGTGGTCCCCGCCATTGCTTTGCCTTTTTCCACCAGGACCTCCCTCTTGCCGGCTGTCCTCACCCGGCTTCAGGCCCCCCAGTCCCTTTCTCTCCATGCTGCAGGTGCACTTCTGCCAGTGATTCAAGAGTTCCACACCCTTGGAGCAACCCTGCTGCCCCTTTGCTTTGCTTGCCACTGTCCCATGTACTTCCCTCCTGGATTCTGAACCTGGCTGCAGGGCCCAGAGTTCTTTTTTTTTTTTTTTTTTTTTAGATTTATTTATTTATTTGAGAGAGGGGGAGAGAGTGTATGAGTGAGTGGGGGAGGGGCAGAGGAAGAGAATCCCATGCAGACCCCTTGCTGAGCACAGAGCCTGACATGGGGCTTGATCCCACAACCCTGAGACCATGACCTGAGCTGAAGCCAAGAGTCAGATGCTCAACGGACTGGGCCACCCAGGCACCCCAGAGTTCTAGACTGACCTCAGTGACTGCCCTCGCTGTTACAGAATGCTACTGGAACTCTCTGGCAGTGGCCCAGTTACACGTCTAGCTGTTCTGTGGTTCTTGGACTTGCCAGGGGGTCCTCAGCTGACGGATGGTATAGTTAGTGACAAACATCCCCACCTTCTTCAGTGAGGAGGACCGAGGCTTCCTTTTTTCCCAGAGAAACCCAAACCCTAGCTAAGTTGTCCTGGGTTGAACTTAGGGACAGTTAAGTGGTGCTTGGACTCAGAGCTGGGCTGGCCCTTTGTGGATGGAGTCCTGAAGGCAGGCACCCTCAGCAGGCTCTGCCATGACCATTTTCAGGGAGTTCGCCCTCCTTCGCCCGCCCACCTGCCTGGAGAGAGGGCTCTCCCCCCCCCCCCATCCTCCCGCTCCCTCCATCCTCTCACCGAGTGAACTCACAGGCTCAGTGTAGATTCTTGGAAAGAGTCATTGCTTTAAGTGTTAAAATAAAATCTAGGTCCCTAAAAAGTACTTTGCCACAAAAGTGTAAGTTTTACAGCTGCGAGGATGTATCCATACTTCCCCACTCAGAGCCCAGGGAAAGGTTTACACTGCTGTTATGCGTTGTCTGACAATGCAGTGCACTCTGTCAGAACTGCAGACTAGGGCAATGGCAGAAGAGAACGCAGACCGATTCCAGAGGAACCCACTGCTCCTAACTCACTGGGGGCAGCCTGGGGGTGTGCCTGCTGTCCTGGGTGGCCTTTCATCACGGCGGACACTTCCCCATTTAGGATTAGAATTGGCTTTTAGTATTTGTGATGTTTCCAGATTAGCTGGTAAAAACTGATGGAAAGCATTGCACAATAATTTATTATTATTATTTTTTACTACTCTTGCTATTAACGTATCCTGTAAATTTTAGGATAGTTATTTACATTATATTTCCACCTTTAGCAGGAAAATGAAATAATACCAGTGAAAGGAAAAGTAGTCTATTTAAATAGCTTTATATTTCATAATTTAGATCCTATCTAAACATCCATATTCACCCCTAATTTCTTAGGCAGAGAAACTTTGCACTGCTTGCCCTTGTAGTGGTTTCTCTGGCCTGAATTGAAAAGAAACCAAGCTCGAGGTTTGGAAGGCATGCAGATGCTTCCACAAGCTGGCTCGGGGTGTCCATGAACCAGGGGCTTGTTGCTGGGGACGCGGTCTCGAGGTGTCTGTGGGAACTGACGCTTGCCGTGTCCCGCAGGCGTCCATCTGCCGGAGCAGCCAGCCCCTGTCCGGCTTCAGTGCCCGGTGCCTCGAGGACGAGCAGATGCTCCAGGCCATCAGGAAAGCCAATCCGGGAAGCGACTTCATTTACGTCGTGGACACTCGGCCTAAAGTAAGTGTCGCCGTTCCCGTGCATGTCCTTGCAGGCCTGAAGCATGAACTTGGAGACGAGGCAAAGGTAAATGGACTGTCGTCCCCACTCCGGGTGCCTCATCGGCAGTGGGGCTGTTCCCCTTTGTATAGTCAGGATGGGGCCGCCCTGCTCGGTGGAGTGTTTCTCCGCGCGTGAGTGTGTTTGCATCTGTGAGTTTCCATGGGTGTTGTACACCCCTCATCACATCTGGTCCTTTCAAGAGTTCCCCCACTCCTAGCATCGTGCTGGGTGCACAGTGCACACAACCAATAAGGGTGGTTTAATTTTGGAGCTTTCTCTCCTAAATACACCAAATGATTTTTTAGTTTGTTTCTAAAATGGCCTTTTCTGCTCTGACAGTAAGAAATTACCGCGGAGCTCCCACAGTTCCATTTTTGTGAGGTGTTCAGCTATACTAGTTCAAATGCAACTTGCAGCGATCTGTGACTTGGGAAGATTTACAATATATAATGTCAAAAACATAATCGTAAAATAATATGCATGCCATTGTGTTTATGTCAAATAAAACTACAGGCATATAAAAATTTCTATTAAAATAAAAGAATATCTGGAAGGATTAATGCCAACCCGTTAAAATTCCGTGGAAACGGGAGGATTTAGAGAGGTAGAGAACTTTCTGCATGTCTCTTGTTTGAAAATATTTTAATATGCATGTATTCATATACTGATTTTATAATTTAATAAGACAGACAACAGGAAATAATGGATCTAGTTGTCAAGGGCTAAGCCAAGTCAATCTTGCAGGGTTGCTCCCATACAGATTTCCATTTTTTTCAATGACCGTTAGTGTTAGGTCCAATTTAATTTCCTGTTTCATTGCTTAGACCCACTTCTTTGTAAACCGGTCAACAAAATGAATCCTCAGAGGGGTGTGCCAGTGAGTACCTGGAAACCAGGTCACCTACAGGTGCATGGAATGTATCAGACAAAATGCGATAACAAAGCAAAATGGCCTTCCTCAACATATTTGGCGTTACAGTTTCTTGCCAATAACGAAAACGTACCTGGACCTCTGCCTGAAGAAAGAGAGAAGTACATGAGCCCATCTCTCCAGATGGGTATGGAAAAGTGCCCAAGATCTACTAGTAAGCCCCAAGAGTGAGACACGGAAAATATGGATAATGTCATCCCACTTACGTAATAATAATTATAAAAATTATGTATTATTCTATGCATTGAAAGAATCTGGGGGTGTGTATGCCAAGCCGTTAACAGTGGTTTTTCATGTGGGGTAAGAGGAGGATTTTACAAAATTGTTTACTTTATAATAATTATAGTTTGAAAATTTTTAAACATGAAAAGTTTAAAAGAGCATGAGGATCTTAAATGTTAAACATAGTTATCATATAGCCAACAATCTTACTCCTAATTTGAGAGAAATGAAAACCTGTGTCCACCAAAAACTTATCTGTGACTATTTCTTCATAGTTAATAATAGCTTAAAAGTAGAAACAACCACATGTCCATCAACTGAGAATGAATTAATAAGATGTGGTGGATCCATTCAATGGCATCTTATTTGGCTATAAAAAGGAGTGCAGTCCTGATACGTGCTACAACGTGGATGAGCCTTGAAAATGTATTTAGTGAAAGAAGTCAGTCACAGAGGCCCATGCATTCCTTTTATGTGATTTTATGTGTATGATTCCTTTTATGTGAAACGTCCAGAAGAGAGATCCATAGAGACAGAAGGTAGGCTGGTGGTTTGTTGCCTTGGGCTAAGAGGATTGGAGGAAGTGGGGGTGACCGCTAATGGGTATAGGGTTTCATTTTGGGGTGATTAAAATGTTCTAGAAATAGATCGTGGTGATGGTTACACATCTCTGTAAATATACCACACAGCACTGAACCGTGCAGATGAATTGTATGGCCTGTGAGTTATATGCCAAAGAAGCAATTTTTGAAAGAAGCATAAGGACGCAATTTCTTGTGCACACGTTAGAACAGGGAGCAGGAAGTATGGCCAACAGCCCCAATCGCTTAAAAGTATATACTGATGTGAAGAATAGGTACCTATAGACAGTCTATACTCGTGGGCCTTATGAGAGTTGAGAATTGGATATTATCCATTATGTAGACATTCCGCCCCTGGCAGTTTTCAATGCTTCTCTGAGCCTCATTTCATTAAATACTGTGATTCGTGACTTGGTTCCCTTAATCTGATGTTTTCCTAGTGTAAGATCAGCGGTCTAGTCATGCCCTCGACCTCCCACAGTCCCGTGCTCCTGACGGAAGTGCAGTTGTGGGATACATGGGGGCGGGGGGGGGGGCGGCGGCAAAGGAGTCCCTCTCAGATAAGATCAGCAAATCAGTCCCGGAGATCAATGATAAAACCCGTGTTCCAGCTAGGTCCCATTCTAGCAGATGATACGTAGAAGATTCTCTTCCTTTTAGGTAATCTGAAAGCAACACACACTGGTAAGAATTTCAAATGGAGAACAAAACAAAAACAAAACAGAGCTGCTCTGCTGGCAGATTTTCACTTGAAAGATACCAGAAGCCCTCTGACTTTACTGTTCTCTTTGGATGTGTGCTTTTCCCTCTGGCTGATTGCACGGTCACCCCTCTCTTCTGACCTTGACTGTTCGTACCTCTCGTGTAAGTAAAGTGCAGCTGTTTGGAATTTCCTCGTGACCAGAGGTGGATTCAAGCACGCCTGCACCTTGGGCACATGTACGGAGCCCGAGGTAAGCACAGGAAGGGCAGGGGCTTTCCTGAATGGGGGTGCCCTTCTCCTGTCCTGTGTTCCCAGGTTTAACTAAAGCCAGACGGATTCACCTACTGATCCCAGTGTGTACTGTGCCGCGTAAACCTTCCGGAAAATGTGGCCACTGTTGAGCCAGGCGTATTCCGGATTTAAAATGGATTATTCCAGAGGATTTGATTTGAAGGGTATATTTAGCACTAGGCGTGTTTACTTGAGGCGATAAGAAGTTTGATGCCAATCCGTGAAAGAAAACCGGTGTCTCATCGACGTGCCCTGTTCTCGTATTTGCTCACGCATCCACACACTTCACCTGGGGTTTAAACTCTCTGCTTAGACCTTTGTTCTTTTCAAGAACAAGTCTGTTGATTTTCAGTTCCCCAGTGTTAGGCTTCCTTGGCAGGAGATGGAGCCTATGCTTGCTCTAGGTGGTGGGAGCGGGACATGGGGCCCTGCCTCAGGTTTGCTTTCGGGTTTAATTAAAAAGAGAAGGGATTAGGAGGTCTCTGGATCATTCCTGTCCTGGGAGCAAGGCTCGCCCCGTATGCTGCCTGTGGAGAGGAAAGCCTTCTGAATTGCTTGTTGACCTTTGAACACTGGGAGGCAGAGACCGTGAGGTCCTCAGCATGAATATCTGCTCAGAGCAGCCATGCCCTTGAGGCCATTCATTACTGCTGGGATTTGCTGCCTTAAGAAGGTAGGAAACAGTATCAGTGCAGTAGATGTTGAATGGTAAAATGAGAGGAACTAATTTTCTCTCAGCCTTGTCTATGACTTGTTACTTAAGTCTGGGACTTTGCCGAGCTTGTAAAAATGTTCGTTTAACTCTTACAATAATCCTGAAAATGAGATGTTTTCTTTTTATGGCTAGGGCTTAGATTTCGAGAGGTTAAATAATTTGCCCAGGGTCGCACAGTTCAGGGCAGAGCCCACGTGCCAGTCCAGGCTCACCTGTGGCCAAAACCTGTGCTCCTTCCTCTCGACCATGATGCTGTTCACAGAAGTCTCCAGGGGAGCCTTGTGTCCACATCAGCCTCAGGACGGTTGGCACCTCCGAGCACACACCTAGTGAAGCTGGAGACACAGAGCTGAAGAACCAACCAGAAGCTCATCCAGAGTCAGGCCAGGGCCAGAGGAGCCAGGAGGGCTCTGAGCTGGGCGCTGCTGCCAGCACCTCGGGAGGGAGCCCTGAGCAGTGCTGAGAAGGGGGGAGGTGAGACAGCCACCTGCCTCTGCTAATGGTCAGCCTTTTGTCCTTGCTCCTTCTCCAAAGATAGCTTTATGGTTAAGGTTTCTAATTGCACACTGTAAGCAGATTTTTAGTTGCATTACAGGATGTTGGATGTTTTGGTGTTTCTCTGGGATCAGTAATTAGGTGGTTTCTACTCACCAAATCCTGTGGGGGGGGGGGCAGAATCTGAGAGAATCCGTTGTAAAGACTGGGGTGCCTGAAAGAGGAGAATCTAGGACCTCCTCTTAGTGGGATGTGTCCCATCCTTGCTGATGGCCACCGTGGCTGTGAGCAGGGGGAAAGGGAATTGGAGAACAGCGGCGTTCAGGGGCAGTGGAGCAGTCTGCACTCCTGCTTGGTAGTGCAAGGATGGCGGGATTTCCTGTGGGTCAAGTGCACACTGAGGAAGGAAGGGCACAGGAGCCATCTCTGTAGTGTCTCTCCAGAGGGCTCGTCCCCTGGCGGTCCCCAGCTGCATGTGACTGTGGGGTGTTTGCTGGGGAGCGAAGTTGAGGGGATTGTGAAGAGGCTGAAGCCAGGGGGATCTCCCACATCAGTGACCTGTGTACCTTGTATCTACAAGAGCCCACGTGCATGCCCTAGGAGATGCAGCATTTGGACCCTTTCACCGAGAGGGCAGGGATGGCCAGTAAGTGTGATCCAAAAAGCAGTGACGTCAGTGGAGAGAGAACTGCAGTCCTGCCAGCCTTATAAAGAGATGTTTACCACTTACCCTCCTCTGTACCCCCCCATACCCCCCTAAAGCAGTACCTAGAAGAAAGAGGAACAGGAAGGGGATAGGAGAGCCAGCCCCTCACCTGTCCTCATAGCCTGTGATGAAGGAAAGAGATAATTTTTATCTATTTGGGATTGGAGTTTTAAATGGAGTTGGATGGTGACTTTCCTCTCTGAGTGTAATCCCAAAGCCATCCATTCTGCCTAAGATGTCCTTCGGGGTAGGAAAGGAGGATTTCACTGGCAGAGTTGTACACAGTAATTGCAAGAAAGCAAAGCCTTCTCATATTTTCATATTTATGTCACAAGTTCAGGCTCTTCGCTAGTTACAGTTGGAGGGAGGGAAAGGAGCATCATGGGATGCTCGCCTCTAGGCTGTGGCCCAGTCCTCCTCCTGCCAAGATAACATTTGTTCTCATTTCCCAACCCTGTCAGATCAGCTCCTGTCATTATTCAGGTACAGAATGTACTCTGCTGAAATTTGAGACTGCAAGGCTAGGATAGTTGTCATCTTCGGAGTGACCAGGCGGACCATTAAGTTGATATCAAGATTATCGTTGGCTGAGTTCTCATGATTTTGGTGTGTCTGACTGACTGACTGATGGAGGGTGAGAGGAAGAATCTGATTCTGTTTCTTCACGTTCTTGGCCTGTTCACCTCTCCACTTCACTCTGATAGTCAGTCCTTTGGCCGGTCAGCCTGTCCGTAGATCTTCACTGAGTCCTGCTGTGTGCCAGTTGGTGGGATATGGCCACAAACCAGCCCTGTAAGCTCCCCGGGGAGCCTCTGTTCCCCGCCCCAGTCCAGGGGATCTTCTCTGCCATCAACACCCCAGTCCAGGGGACCTTCTCTACATCTTACAAGTTTCAAGTAAACCCGCTCAGAATCCTTCAGTTGCTCTCCACCACCATGGGTAAAGTCTAACCTTCTGAATCGGGCCTCTCCGTAGAGGACTCTAAATAACGTTTAGCCTCCTCTCTCACTCCTGCTACCATCCATGAACCATTTACTCCACTGGCACTCGTCGGCTCACTGATACCCATCTGCCCCTTGATTCTGTGTCCCACCTCTTCTGGAACGCCCTCCCCTTTGTCTCCATTTCTCCGAAGACTGAAGTCCATCTCAAGGCTTTTTGCTTTCATGAGACATGACCCCCAATCCCCTAGGCCACATGGAGCTGTTTTCAGTTCGAACTCCTGCCACTATCCCAGCCTCTGCCGGTCACTCAGCTCCTGCCCAGTCCTGGTGGGTCAAGTCCGTTATTAGCTGGTGCCGTGTGCCTTCCCTGCCACACTTAAAAGCTTATGGTGGTAGGAACAGCTTCTTAGTCACATTTTTATTCTGTTCAGCATCTGACACACAGTAGGTGTTCATTAAGAGTTTGTGGAGAGGGCGCCTGGGCTCAGTGGATTAAGCATCTGCCTTCAGCTCCGGTCATGGTCTCTGGGTCCTGAGATCGAGCCCCGTGTTGGGATCCCCGCTGTGTGGGGAGTCTGCTTCTCCCTCTACCCCTTCTCCCATTTGTGCTTTCTCTCTCTCTGTCAAATTAAAAAAAAAAAAAAGTTTGCGGAGAAATGAGTGGGTTCTTTTTATTTCACTGATGAGCTCTTCTGCCCCCAAAGATGCTGAGATTATCAGATAGCGGAGTGATCTTGGGTGAGAAAACAGGGCATTTTTTTCCCACCTTTACTTCTTATGTGTCTTTTGTGTTCCTTACACATAAATCGAAGCTAGAATACAGTTACCTCCAATGTTTTATTCCTTTGAGAATTTTTTGGAGCTGCGATGCATAGCTTTTCCTTCGGTCGTGAGATGGAGTTCTCAGCCAAAGGCACGGGGGACAAATGAGACTTACTCTAATACTGTTTGGTTTATCCACGGCTATTTGGAAACTTATAAAAGAGGTCCAGGATGGCTTCTTGAATTGTTATGAATCATAAAACCGTACTTCCTGCTCTAGGGTTCAGCATTTGCTACACTATCCTGATAGGTCTCCTGTGAAATCTGTGGAAACCTCAACGAAGTACACTTTGGATGATAGATTAAATATTGCCATCTTCTGTTCATTATGAGAAGTACCATTGACTTTCAAGAAGCCAACTGTGTTGCTCCTTTGCTTTGAAAGAGTAGGAACAAATTATCCCAGGTCACAGGCACTCAACTACGTAAAAATGTGAACACAGAGTTCTAATTATACATTCAAATGATAATACTAATGGTATTTGGGGTTTTATTTATTACACTATTTAAAAAGAGTATTTCTACAGAATGTGGTGAGTAGGCTTGACTTGAATTATTCAAGATACAGAAGAAATATAAGGCTCATGTAGCATCAGGACTCTTGCAAGTATCCTATTAATTGTTTTATTTTATAAAGCTCATTGTAAAGGCTAGGACAGCAGCTTTGGAGAATAATCATACAAAGAGTGATATAATAGTACATTTCAAAAGAATCATGACTATAGTTAATTTTAGAAAAAAAATTCCCCTTAAAATATTAAAAAATTTTAAAGCATTAACATGAGTTGTCTTCAAAAATATATATATATATGATAATTTTTTTTTCTCTCTCTTGAGGAAGGCCAAACCCTTTATTCTCATAGCATGCCCGGGAGAAAGGTGACAATCGCTGTAAACAGTGTCTTGGGCTGATGGCCCCAGCTGATGTCACAGGTGCTAAGTCGTGAGCTGGACTGATATGAAGAAGGGAGGGGTCTGCCAGCCCGAGCTCTGAGTGGCACCGGCTTGCCCTCTGCTGTTTCATTTTTCACTCCTAATACGTGTTATGTCTATTGTTTAAATGACAAACCTAATATATCTTGGTACCAAAGAATACAAGAGCATCTAAAGTAGTATTGCGAGTGTCCCCTGGCCCTTGTCACCTCTGTATCTGCTCTAGCTGCTGCCAGGTTGGTATCGTTGTTCATACATTTTAATCTGCTTAATCAAACATGTATAAACAGAAATACATATCTGTCATTCAGTTACTCTTTTCACTTAACATGTCATAGGCCAATTCCAAATCAGTCTGTGTATATCTCTGTCTCTGTGTCTGTCTGTCTCTCTCAAATCCATCTTTTTGTCTCTGTAGAAGTTCAGGGTGTGAATATACCATAATTTATCTACTTGTTGCCCTACTGAGATAGTCATAGGATGTCAGGTTTTTGCTATTATAAAGTTTTAATAAACAGTCTTGGACATCTGTCTTTATGTGCTGGTAGTTTGAATTGTGTGAAGTAAAGATCTGGACCAAAGAATGTTTATGTTTTTAACTTAGCTTAATTTTTTAAACTTAGCTTTTTGAAAAGTATTTGTTAATTTGTAAAATGGATATATCTTTTCTGGCGGTGAGTTCTTGGTGTCAGTTCTCTGCCTAGGAGGACCCTCCTGCCTTTCGTGGACAGAAGAGGAACATGGTCAGTGACTAGTGTTTCCTGGGATGTGATCACCCACTTAGCCCAACAGCAAGGATAGAGTTTTAGCAGGAATCAGCCATTCCAGAAATGCATGTATTTCCCAGTCAAGGCAGGACTTGGCCCCTTCCTGGTTTCAGTTACACAGGACAAGGGCAGAAGTCCATTATCTTTAATGCACTTTGCATTGGGAAACCCCCACCATATACAAAATTGTGATAATGAAAATGGTCCAAAAGCCCTCTTGGCAGGTCTCTAGATTGAAATAAAGTGCCTGGAGCACATGGCTCTGGAGATAGTTCTGCATGCGCTCGCCATTTTAGTCAGTGATGTCTGCTCAAGGTTTAATTGGAGGATTCTTGTAGGCAGATTAAAATCACACTGCCATTCCTATAGGACAATGTGTTTATTGGCAACATAATACTGGAAGATACAATTTAACTTACAGACCTTTGTATCGCTAGCAGTATCTGCTGATATTCTTCTGCCACCCAACAGGTTATAACGTTTGGTTAATGTACACAACTAATGAATCATTGAACACAACAACAAAAACTAATGATGTACCATATGCGGGCTAACTGAACATAATAATAAAAAGAAAAAAAAAGTCAGGGCAACTTGGCTCTATCACAGAATTCCATATTCAATTTGGCATCTCTGACGGAACCGTGAAAGGCATCTCCAGAAGGGTTTATCTGTAGAATGCTTTCCAGCTAAGAAAGTGTTCTGCACATCAACACATGTATAAATATAAGCTCAGCATGAGTGCCGGCAATCACGTAGCTCAGTAGAATGTTCCAGTGATTTCAAACATGCTCTGTTTCCGCACACCATTTTGAATGCTGTCACAGCTGTTGGTGAGTTGTTTTGGTTGGTTTATGCTCTGAATATCACTGGTGACTACTCTGGTTTGCTCACCACCGCAGCTCAATGCGATGGCAAATCGTGCGGCTGGGAAAGGCTACGAGAACGAAGACAACTACTCCAATATCAAGTTTCAGTTTATCGGGATAGAGAACATCCATGTCATGAGGAGCAGCCTGCAAAAAATGCTGGAAGGTAAGCCATCTCCTTCTGCACAGCATCAAAACATACTGTGAAATGTTGTAATGTCAAGGGCAATAAGATAGTCTTGTTTTTAATTGTTTTTATGATGATACTGTTTATATAGGTGGGATACGTCAAGAGGAGAATATCGTATTGCAGGGACTACTTAAACATTTAAGCTTTCTCTGATTTTTTTTGTAAGTGTCATGGGGAAATGGTTTTTTACCTGGTTAGCAAAGTCAGGCACTGTCCAGTGCTTCGTATCTAAGATAAAAGTGCACAGGAGTATTTTTTCTTTCTCCCTCATGATATTAGTTTGACCCACATTCAAAGCCATTTAGATAAAGCAGTCCTACATATAAAGCAGTAGCCAACTGTGTTCATGTGTGGAGATGAGGTGTATAAAATGATTTCGAGCGGCCGAGTGGCCCTTAGAAGGGAGGGTGTTGGAGGACCTGATGCTCACTTCTCAACGGCGGCAACCACTGCAGTGCGCCTGCGCAGTCATCGCTTGCGCACGCGGCGAACCCCGCCCCACCGCCCCCAGCACCTTTCACCGCAGGACACTGACACACAGGCTTATGGGGGAGGAGATTACAAAGATGGATTATGTAATGTACAACAGCCATTCTTGTGGCCAAACCAGCCATAAGCTGATGAGCAGAAATTCTGCATTTCAAGCAAAACCGGCCTCACTTATTGCTTAAGCTCCGTGTGATTGTAAAGGTGCGCAAGGAGGAATCTCTTGCCACAGCCCACGACTTCTGGCTCTAGTGGGAACCGCAGAGAAAGGGGGACGCAAAACCCTTTGCTTTGTACGATGGGGTCCTGGAGAGGCTGTGAACGCTGTGCTTGCACTCGGAGTGAAGGCCCTGGAAAGGTGGAGCTGAGCGCGAGGACAGTGGGCTGTGTGAATAGGAAATGCAGAGTGGAATGAAGGAGGACAAAGAAAGTGCTGAATTCCTTTTTTCTAGGGGTACGTACACGATCATGACCTGAGCGGAAGGCAGACACTTATACTGAGCCACCCAGGCGCCCCTGATTCTGGAGATAATCATGGGCAGTGTGGCCGTCCCTGCTATAAGCTGTGCTTTTTAGGTGTCAAAAAATCGGACTAGCTTTGTACTGTTATTAAAAGAGTAGTCTAACATTAGTCTGAAGGGTGGGCATCACTGTCTGAATCATTAGGAAACATTTAGGTTGATATGCTTGTCATTTAGTAATTTCATAAGCTGACTTGTGAGAACATACATTTTCTTCAGTGCAGAAAGTGGCTCTTAAGAGTTCTTACAACCTCTCCCTCTGACTTCGGTTTTGGAATTAGCATTTATTTGGTCTCTTATTAGGAGCCATTCCCCCTGCCCTTCTACCTGTGGTCCGACTCTCTTCTTCTAAAGGACAGCAAACTGACCGAGTCCTGAAGGGCAGTCTCTGTTACATGAGGGATGACAGCAATTGGACGTCACTTTTCAGCCCTCTGTCAGTGCAGTAAGCAAGGGCAACCTTCTGGATGCCTTTCAGGGAACTTGACCAATGTTTGACTATCTGTTTTTACCAAGTAAATTATAAACCACTTTGTGGAGGCTCAGCTGATGAAGTGATGCAATCAGACCCACCTTCTCGGGCTTTTCCTGCTTCCAACAGCTGTCCTTGGCATCAAAGAGATCGGAAGGCTTGTGCTGCTGGTCACTTGGTAGGAAGAGGGACAGTGCATTTTTATTCATGGTTATTATTGTCTTCGATTTTTTTTTTTTTTACCACTGTTAAGATAATCAGAATAGATTTTGAATAACAGAAAAGAAAAATTGTTTGCATTCTGGCTCTGTCTGTGAGCAAGAGCTGCAGGATATTTCATCAGAAACTGAAATTTAGGACCAAGTTCACATCCAGTATAGGTCCTTTTATAGAGCCCTCTTCATTGTAACTTCGATTTAGAAGTCCTAAAGCAAGTGTTCGTACCTCCCAGTGGGTAGTGTGATGCCTTCCAGTTATTTAGCAATGTTGTAATTGGTTGTTTTCCACAGTGCTTTCCCTTTTGATCATATAATGTTTTTCCCTCAAATAATAAAAGGATGCCCTATATTTTCTTTTTTTTATTGGAACAGTCAATAAGAAAGCCCCCATTTCTCTGCCATGTGGACCTCTCCATATATGCTATTCACAACGTGGCAGGTTATTTTTTCAAAGCACATATATATATATATATATATATATATATATATATTTCTTTCCTTAAATAGGCTCCACACCCGGTGTGGAGCCCAACACAGGGCTTGAACTCATGACCCTGAGATCAAGACCTGAGCTGGTATCAAGAATAGGACACTTAACTGACTGAGCCACCCAGGCATCCTACAAATTTAAAATATTTTTATATTACATATTTAATTTAAAAGTTTTTAAAAAACACACAATTCCCAGGATCTCCTAACAAAGCAAGACTTGAGCCTAGTACCTTCTATCATGTTAGAGCACTCCTCATTGATTTGTGGGTATGGCATTGGACAGGCTCACAGATAACCACCCCACATAGTAATGGTGTTATAACATCTACAGGGTGATTACTATGTACCGGACACTGTTTTAATTTTCTCAGGTGCATTTATTCAAGTAGTCCTCATAGCAGTCTTGTTAGAACTATTCTTTTTTTTTAAATTCAGTTAGCCAACATATAGTAGTACATCATTAGCTTTTGATGTAGTGTTCAGCGATTCATTAGTTGCATATAACACCCAGCGCTTATCAGATCACATGCCCTCCTTAATACCCATCACCCAGTTACCCCATCCCCCACCCAACTCCCCTCCACAACCCTCAGTTTTTTTTCCCGGAGTCAAGAGTCTCTCATGGTTTGTCTCCCTCTCTGATTTCTTCCCCTTCAGTTTTCCCTCCCTTCCCCTATGGTCCTCCATGCTATTCCTTATATTCCACGTATGAGTGTGAAACCATATGATAATTGTCTTTCTTTGATTGACTTATTTCACTTAGCATAATACCCTCCAGTTCCATCTATGTCAATGCAAATGGTGGGTATTCATCCTTTCTGATGGCTGAGTAATATCCCATTGTATATATGGACCACATCTTCTTTATTCATCTGTTGAAGGACATCTCGGCTCCTTCTACAGCTTGGCATTGTGGACATTGCTGCTATGAACATTGGGGTGCATATGGCCCTTCTTTTCACTACATCTATATCTTTGGGGTAAATACCCAGTAGTGCAATTGCTGGATCATACGGTAGCTCTATTTTTAACTTCTTGAGGAACCTCCATACTGTTTTCCAGAGTATCCTCATTTTACAGATGAGGAAATTAGGTGCAGAGGCTAAGGAACTCATGCAAGCTCACAACAGTAGATGATAGAACCAAGATTTTCAGTATGGATCCAGATGTCACACTTCTAACCACTTGGCTTTATGGCCTCTCTAGGTAGCCGGTTGGGTAGAAAGTGCCCTAGCCTAACAATCTGAAGATCTGGTTTTAGGTTCTTGCTTTATAGTCTCTGAATAAACTTGAACAGACCTCATTTCCTGTATTTGTAAAACAACATTACAAATGTATTGTCTCTAACTTATAGATGTATTGAAAAGATTCCTTGCAAACTATAAAGTGCTTTCTTTCCAATGTAAGGTGCATTATGCTTTCTCTTAGGAAGCAATACTGCACTTAGAAGTAAGCACTGAATAGAATGGGTAAGTTAGTGGGCTATAGATTAGTTCAGTCAGCCAGACATATATTTGGTAGGTCCTAGGCCTTTTTATGGGTAATTTTTCTCCATTTCTTGATATTCAAGAGACATGGAGTAAGACAGCACAATTTCAGAGGCATGGAAGTGCTTACCTTGTGATACGGTCAATGTCCACTCAGCAAAAGTCCATCAGAAATAATTTAATAAGCCACCTGTCAGGTCTTGTGGATGTTTTCTCAGCAAATTTTTTCACAGAGATACAAACCTCAGCCTGATGGCAGGTCATAAGGGAATAGGTCCAGAGCACAGGAAGAAAGGCTAGTGTCCATTCAGCAATTTGGGCAACACTACAGTGAAGAGCTGTTTGAAAGGGGCTAGAGTCAATGCAATTGAAAAGACTGAAATCTTTTTAGGGTCCCCCAAAGTGTAACCACGTTTGTCATACCCCCTGGAATGGTGGCATTGACAGTGGAGAAATTTTGTGGCAAAATCAGGTGGCCCCAGAGATCATATCTGATCTGCACTTCTGTGTGAAGGTTCTAAGGCTGATTATTCAGAACCTTCATTGGGGGGCGCCTGGGTGGCTCAGTTGTTAAGCATCTGCCTTCGGCTCAGTTCATGATCCCAGGGTCCTGGGATCGAGCCCTGCATTGGGCTCCCTGCTCCACTGGGAGCTTGCTTCTTCCTCTCCCACTCCTCCTGCTTGTGTTCCCTCTCTCGCTGGCTGTCTCCCTCTCTGTCAAATAAATAAATAAAATCTTAAAAAAAAAAAGAACCTTCGTTGGGTGTAGAAAGGACAGTTGAAAGCAGAGAATTTTGAGTATGTCATGGGAGGCGGTAGGTATGATGGTTACCTCTGGTCTCCCTGCCAAGTTGCCTTGGGCACAGCAAGGTCTAGAAAGGAGCAGTCCCTAACACACCCAGCTCTGAGGGTTCCATGAAACACTTCTCTCTGCTCAGAGTTAAGGTTGCGGCTCTCAGTTCAAATGTCCCTTTTGTTGGAGACTTTCTTGCTCACCTCATGTCTTTATGAGGTGATGGCTAACTCAACCTGGAAACAATGGAGCACTTCAACTCTTTATAGATACGCAGATTTAAGTTTTTCATTTTAAAGTATTTCCTATTACATTGCCTACAAGTTGACGAAATTCTACCAGATAGGAGCTAATAAAAGGCTATAAAAGTTCATCTTTTTTCTGTTCTCCGTGTTTGGACTTTTTACCACTACTGATTTCCTCAATTACTAACCCGTTAGATGAGACAGCCAGCAAGACCTGGTTAAAAATCTGGTTATTGTCCTTCAGAATTTAGCAGTAAGGCATGGTTTTCTACACAGAAACCTAATTTCTCATTTAAGTGGAACTAGATAGCTTCACATATGAGGTTTTTCGAAGAGCGTTCTGCATGACCAACAGACCTGTCCTGTCAGGCTTTACTAGTTATCAATTCATGGTCACCTGGAGGAGAGAAATGGCTCAAGAGCATGTACCTTGCTCTCTGTGGGGTTGTAAGAGGCTGTAGAATGTGGCCGATAGAGTGCGGCGTGGGATCAGCTGATCCGGACAAGCATATCCTAAGCACGAAGGCGTGGAGGAAAAGGGCATGCCCTGGGGCGGGGGGTAAGTGCTGTGGACGGGACTCCAGCTCAATTATTTACTGACTGTGTAACCATGGATGAGGAGATAGTAAACTTCTTTAAGCCACCTTTCCAGTCGGCACATTGGGAGTGACTGATCCCCGATATGGTAGAGAACAGATGCAGAGCAGCAGGCACGATCCCTGCTTAGAGTAAGTGCGGAGTCAGCCGGGGCCACCAGAGTTCTCTCAGACGTTCATCTGCGTGTCAGATGGTTACGGAGAGTTTTCTACACGCTGGGCATCGGTAGAAAAATGCTTCTTCATTCGTTAATACAAAATGAAGTACTGATTTTGATGTAGGGCAGAAATCGTGGGCAGGAAGAAAGATGATGCTTGCTTATTACTGAGGGTGATCCCTGGGTAAGGCGGATGGTCCAGTGTTTGAACTGGATGTCAGAGTCAAGGACTTCATCTCTAGGTGACGTTGTCAAGGAGAGGACAAGCAAAGTGATTTAATGAGAGAGTAGTGGCTATTTTCATCCTACGTAAGCTGTCCCTTGACATTCACGGAGACAATTCCAAGATTAATTTCACCCTCAGAATGATGGTTTTATATTTTGTCAATCATCACGGCTAGTTTTCGGATAGCTAGGGCATTTCCAAACGATTGCTTGTTGAAGACAGTGCCTCCCATACAACTAAAGATAGACACGACACATAGACACAGTGACCAGGTGAGATGCTTTTTCGTAAGACTGGAGTTGGGATTTGGCAGTTCAGTATTTCCTTGTCCGCGACAACAGTAAGGTTTGAGATTTGGCGGGAATTTTGGTCCTGGCAGCTTTCTCAGCAGATGTGTCGAGCCCCCACCGGCTCCCTCCCCTGCCGCCTCTGCTGCTTATCTCACCGCTTCAATTATTTGCTGCCACCATGTTCATCTTCCTTGATTCCAGGGCCTTCTCTCCAGTGCCTGCCGCTAATACTTTATAGCCACCCCGACTTCCGAGCCTCTCAGCATTTTCTCCCGGTCTAGACTTCTCTCTTTCCGTTTGCTTTCAGTTTCCTATTCAGACTTTAGGCCTTACCTTCAGTTAACTTCCTGTTCATCCTGGCTCAGTTTGCATAGTGACTCCATTATTCTCTATTTGTAGTAGAAAACATATGGTAATCGGAGTCAAGGAACTAGATTCCTATCACAGTGTCCTTACTGGGCCGCTTGTGTCTGAAAAATCAGACCTACTGTAGATGGGAGGTTGTGTCAGTTCATTGGGAGAAAACTCCCAAGCCCCAAGCTTATATACATAGATGTAATTTAAACGGGCACATATATATTTTTATTTACTTGCCACAAATGGCGTTTTTAGACACAAATTCATATGCAAAGCTAGTACATGGCGAGGGCATTCTTTTGTGAACCTGCTGCTTGATTTCCTTTAGGACAATGGCAATTCGTATTCCTGGAACGCGTGTGTGTACATGGATTGATACACGCATTCATGTTTATTAGTAGCTGGACACACACGCACATGCTTATGCATATGTGTGCTTGTGTCACTGTTTTCTGTGCTATTACGCAAGCAGGGCTAACACAGGTATGAAGAACTTAGGCTTGATTGCACCTTACCAATTTTGTATGATCATCAAATTCTTTACAATAAAACAAGGCTGGACAAACATGGATTTCATGGCATGATTGGATAGCAGTTCCAGAAAATAGCACCTCATGGACGAGGCTGGAATTGTTTTAAAGAATCGTCACTACTCTTGTTGGTGTCCTACGGAGAAGCTAATATGCAAAGCTCTCTAGTTACCGTAGGGTTCTCTAGAAAGAGGGCCCACATTGCTTGGCCTGGGGAGGGAGGGGCATACCACTAGCATTAATAAGTTGAATACAGTTCATGCAGAGCTCGGAAGTTCGTTCCGTGTCACCATGGTGGGCTCTAAGTAGGAGGCAGACCATAAAGCAGGCTTAACCAAACACCTCCATGTCACAGGCCATCATAAAGCCTCTTTGAATTGCTTCACCTCCTACGATGTTCACTGAAGGGAGATTATGATCCTTTTACCAGTTCTTTGAAGATCATTTCACTGGGGTTGGCGTTTTGACTCCAAAATGGGAAATGGACAAACCAAACATCAGCAGAACTCAGGTGGCTGTCAGGCTGGTAATTAAGGGAGGGCCGTGAACTCTTCAACTTTAGTTCTTAGGAGACGAGAAAGAGTGATCCCCCGGGGCTCAAACGGAGACTGTCTTTGCATCCTCCCTGATCCCACCCAGCGACCCGTACCTGAAGAAGTGAGATTGGTGTTAGGAACTCTCGAAAGAAGATCATGTAAGGCTTATTTTCTTCCAAGTAAATACCCTATATCCTCCTGGCCTATAAGTATCTATCATTTCTTTTTTTAGTGTTATCTCTATATATTTATGGGATATGGTTACCCTTTTACGTAAAACAAATATTGTTAGACCTGGGCATTAAACTCCCACGAAGTACGATTCTCTGTGGCATATGCCTCTGATGTCAGCTGAAATGAACTTCGTTCAGCAAAATGGTTTGTAAATATTGGTTTGGGTTTGGCAACAAGAGTGAACAAATCAGTATTTCTGCCTTATCCTGAGTTTATCCAAACAAAGCCACCAGTTTTATATTTAAAAATGCAGGCACTGATTGTTTGAGTCTCAAGTGGTCCCCCATCTGTCCGTGTGTATTAATCATCTGCAGGGCTGTTTGCTTCTACCCGGCCACTGAGCATTTGGTGGGAGAACACCCTCGAAGCGGTTACCTTGCTTGAAAACCTGGTGAGGTTATTTTACTGAACGTACACAGCTTAAGTGTTCCTGAAAACACAAGTGTTCAACAAGGAGCGGTTCTCAGTGTGGGAAGAAAGGAGCTGGCCTGGCAGGAGATACAGCAGCTCGTCTCCTTGCTGAGTGAGCTAATTGAAGAGGGAAGCACTGGAACATTCTCTCTGGCAGTACATTTTGGGGCCTTGTTTCTGTGACCTGTCTGTTCCTTTCTTGCTTTTGGCACAGACCATCTCCAGGTTAGCTGGAAAGCCTGGTGTCTTTATTTTTAAACTTGCTGTCATTTCCATACCTTGCAGGAAGAGAAGGTGAAAAGGATCATTTGTTCTTGGGCTGAGCTTCAGGGTTCGGGTGCCAACATATCCCTCAGGCTCCCTGGACCTTTTGAAATAAACAGGAATGCCAACTAGCCCTAAGCCCTATAATAACAACCAGAAAGTTTGGCCTATTTAGTTAAAAAAAAACAGAACTGTTTGCAAGGTAATGTTTTCTGTGGAAGATTTAAAGGCATCAGTGGAGTCCTGAGACCCTACGTGGTGGAATGTGTGTATTTTAGGATTAAGTTGAACACTTTGGGTCACGGCCTGGGGTTAAACAAAAAGACCAAACAGCAGGCGCCCAGGGAGTGGCGAGAGGTCCCTGGGAGTGCCG
>NW_024425341.1:15162835-15245544 GCF_017311325.1 Ursus maritimus
CGAGAGGTCCCTGGGAGTGCCGGAATTTCAGGCGCTTCCCACCGGGCTGTGTGCACCGGCAGAGGCGAGCCTGCCCCCTGCAGGAACCGAGTGGTACTGCTGGGCAGTGTCACGGGAGGGAAGGCAGGGCTTGCCCAGTTGTAACTGGAGGCCGTCCTGCCTTTGCATCAGGTTCCACAGTCTGTCTTCAAACTGGGTACACACACCTGTGCTCGCGGGAAGACTTAGGAGGTGCACCCCAGCTAGCCGGCTCCACGGCATCGACTTCGATGTACCCTCCTTCCTAAGGCTGCCTGCTGTGCCTTGGAAGGCCCCTTGGCCCAGGCGGGAAGCCATCCCTCCCTTGCCATTTCCCCCTCCTAAATGCCCTTTTGCCAGCTTTACAAAAGACAAACACACGCTTTATCGCATCCTCAGTCTTACTATGATGTGTTATTCCAGGGCGCATGAGAGAGTACCTAATTTGAAACATTACTGCAGGGGTACATGTGCAGAGATGTTCGAAGACTGCTGATCAGGTTAATCTTCCCGGAACAGTCTAAACCGCTGCGCTCCCAGGGAAGTGTAACGGAAGTCACATGTGTGGACGACATTTGTAATTTTACATTTTCTAGGGGCTGCATCAAAAAAAGTGAAAGGAAATGGGTGAATTTTCATAATACATTTATTTAACTCGATATATCCCAAATACTATCATTTCAACATGTAGTCATTACAAAAACTATTAGATATTTTTTATTCTTTTTTTCATACTAAGTCTTTGACATTTGGGATCCACTTAGCACTCACAGCATTGTCTCTGTTCACACTCGCTCCATTTCAGACATTCAGCAGTCACATGTGGTTAGCGGCTACTATGCTGGACGGCACAGTTTTGAGTGATACAGTGTGTAAGCTTTAAGCTGATAGCAGGTGGGAGGCAAGGAGCATTTAGAGTGGTTCGTGTTTGAATTACAAAAAAATCATATAACTGAGATCGATAGACATTGCTTAAGAGCACGGACTTTGGAGTCAGACTGAATCCCAGCCTCACTGCTTATCAGCTGGTGACCTTGGACAAGTTATTTAACCTCTCTTTGCATTGGTTTCCACTTTTATAAAATAAGGATAATAATAGTACCTTCTTTGTATGATTGCTATGAGGATTAAAAAAACTATTGTGTAGAAAGCGCTTGGAGGGGCATCCTGGTGGCTCAGTCGGTTAAGCATCTGCCTTCAGCTCAGGTCATGATCCCGGGGTCCTGGGCTGGAGGCCCACATTTGGCTCCCTGCTCAGCAGGGTGTCTGCTTCTCCCTCTGCCTGCCGCTCCCCCTGCTTGGGCTCTCTCTCTGCCAAATAAATAAACAATATATATGTTTCTTAAAAAAAAAAAAAAAGAAAGAAAGCACCTGGAGGAATGGCTGGCACCTGCAAGTACTATTTAAGTTTTGCTATTATTATTTCTAGTAGTAGTACCATTTCTAGTTAAACCCACCAGGGTAGCCATGATGTGGTGGCAGAAACTCTAGGCTTCTTTGTCAGAAGACTTGGGCTCTCCTGCCATTGGTCACTTTGTGTTCTCATCTTTCTAAGCCTCAGCTTTGAAGTCGGTGTGAATGAGTCTGTGTCTCCTACCTGTCAGGACGCCGCGCTGCATGAACATATAACAAAGCAGAGCTCATAGCTACCATTTCTGCATCTTCTATCTCCCAGCGTAATGTCTATGTATTACCTCATTTCACCCTTCAATGAACGCTTTGAGGAAGGGGTCGCATCCGCATGGCACACTTGAGGAAATCAAGGCTTGGTAACAAGCCCCAGGTTGCATGGTTGGGGGCACAGAGCTGGAATCTGGATGCTAGAAGATACGGACTCTGAAGCCCATGGCCTTGAGCAGTACCACGTGCTGTTACCCCTGCACACATCATGACTGTTACTAAGATGTACAGGTTAGTTCACATAAAGCTAAAATCTAAGTGAAACATGGAGGCCTTCCCATTTCCCCAAGATGTCAGATTAAATACGAAACACCCTCTGGTAAGAACACCTAGAAATGCCAGATAAATGTAGCAAACATTTCCTTAAATGAATAACTGAACGTGTAAGCAAGGCGAGGAATAAGCCATCAGGTCATGGAGACCACGGGGAGACACCACCGCACGTCCACTAAGGAGGCGGGAGTCAAAAAGCCAAGTGATAGCAAGTGTTGGTGCAGACGTCAGAACACTCGCGCGCTGCTCGGGGGCTGGGACCTGGTGCGGCTGCTGGGAAGACCGCGCCTCTGGCAGCTTCTCAAGTGGTTAAACCGTGTGACCCAGCGAGGCCACTCCTAGGTATGTCCCCACGAGAAATGAAACATGCTTCCACATAAAACTTGCACACGAGTGTTCATAGCAGCATTATTCGTCAGAGACCAGAAGTAGAAAGAAGCCAAACGCCCATCAGGTGGTGAATGGATAGAAAATGGGGCGTGTGCATCCCACACGCTGCAACTTGTATGAACCTTGGGAACATCATATTAGGCGGAGGGAGCCACTCACAATGAACCACATGTTGTATGATTCAGTTTATATGAAGTATCTGGCATAGACAGATCTATAGAGAAAGAAAGAAGATTAGTGGTTGCCTAGGGCCGGTGGGAGGGAAAATGGGGGTGAGTGCCAGTGGGTTTCTTTTAGGGGTGATGAAATTCTGAAATTGAATATGGTGATGGATACACAACCGTGAATATACTAAAAACCATCATATACTTTGAATGAATCGTACTGTAAGTAAATTCACCACAAAACTTAGAAAAGGCGCCAGAAGGGAAGGGTTGGGGGAGGGGAAAAGAGAGGAGGGCATTGCCTTTAGGGAAGGCTGAGGGCTTCAGATATTGTTTAAATTTAGCTTTTATTTTTCAAAAAATGTTGCCATTGTAGAGGGTTTTTTAAAAAATCAAATAGTTCTACGTTTTTAACAAAAACAAGAGCGAAACCTCAGTCCTCTTCCCCAGCTATGCCCACTTCCATTCCTGCTCCTCAGGTAACCGCTTCTCCGGTAACCTTAGGCCTTGGCCTCCATGTTTCTAGCGTCACCAGAGTTCACTGCTGTTGCTTGATTTTTCCACTTTGTGTAGGGTCTGCCGGTGTCCCTCTGTGGAGAAGGAATGATGGCTTTCGTACACTCTCTACCCTTCACATCCCTCATCTGCCTCAGGGAGTTAAATCACAATATCGATTTGCTCCTTATTCAGTATGTACATTATTATTTGTAAGTATGCTTTTCAGCTGAGGCTTTTTATAGAAGTCCTCTGGTTGTATTTCCTTTCTGGAACAACTTCCCTGACATTGGGAAAGTAGGGAGTCCGCACTGCTCTTCAGAGGTAAACGCGGCTGCTTCCCTTGGCCTCCCAGGTTTCCTGCAGCTGTCTGTGCTGAATGTTAACCTGGCCCCGGAGAGGGCAACGTGGGACTCCCGGCTGGGAATCAGCTAAGACGACCGGCCAGCCCCACTGCAGTGGTTAACAGGATTTTTCCCCCCAAGCTGCCAGAAGTGTAAACTCAAACACCTCAGGAAAGTGATCCATGTTACGTTTTGTTGGAGCCTTCCATTGTCCTCCAATTCAGCCACATTAAACTTCACTTCAGATTACTGTTCTGCTAGATCGGGTTCTTGGGGTGTTGATCCTGCATCTTCTTTTCTCTGTCTCTTTGCTCTTACTTGAGAACACCGTGCCTTGGTGTGTTGTCGTTTTTTATTCTCTGCAGTGAAGTTTTTCTGTGGGATTCCACACAATTCTAGAAGTGTCGCTCCTGAGCAGTTTTTGGCTTGCTTCTGCCGGGTAGTCCAAGACTCCAAAAATTACCAAAATGGTAATTTCTCAAGTAGGGGATCCTGCACATAAGGAAAAGATACTTGTGGATCCCAAACACGTATGAGACTAGACCTAGGGTTTCAACATCCTCAGGATAAATTTTTAAAATTTTTTTTTATTTTCTCAGGATAAATTTTTATTTTCCTCACGTGGAGTCCAGGCATTCTGGTCATCACCCTGAGGCCACAAGTGGATTTTTTTTTTTTTTTAATGGCTCCGTTTGATACAGGGAATCTCTGTTCCATCTCCTGCCTCACACAGGCCCAAAGTTTGATCGTGCCTGTTCCAGTTATACTTGGTGTACTGGTGTGTGTACTCACCCACTTCCCCCTGCCCCCTGCTAAATGATAAGGGGAGTGGTAAAAAAAAAAAAACAAACAAACAAACCCACAAGAGACAGAAGGAGAATGGGAGAGGAGGTGGCAACAACAAAAATTTCAATGCTGGAAAATGGATGGATGAGTAATAACAAGTTAATTGACTAGACAAATGCTGAAATTTCTGGTGGGAATGTGAGAAACACAGAAGCAAGTCAGTCCCACAGACCCTCAGGAAGCTCCAGAATGAAGCATCAGTTTCCTCTGAATCAGGAGGACTGGTTGAATGTTTGTCCTTGGATACCCGGCCTCCTCCCTCACCTGTGCTGCCCAGTGAAGGCTCTTCCCTCGCCTTCACAAGGGAAGATGAGTGATGAACTCTCTGGAAAGGCTGACAAGAGAGACTCTGGACTCATAGACAGCAGGCATAGCTGGAAGAGGGGGCAGGAAATACCAGGCCAAAAAAGGAGGCGTTAAGTAAAGGAGCATGGAAGCAGACTACCTGTGCTTCGCCTCCCAGCTTTGCTCTGAGCACACTGACATCCAGTCTTACTGAGTCACTCAGGTGTTTGAAAGGCCCTCCCTGGGGCCTGCAGCCATTCCGCGAGAAAGGACTTGCTGATCCTGGAGTTTGGGGGTTCAGACCAGGCACATCTCACACAGCAAAGCCCCACAGTTAAGAGACTTGCTCGTGCACCCCACACTTCCAGACACCTTTCAGTGTCCATGCTTACCTATTAATGGACAGAGATCACCGCACACTCGAGGAAAGCCCACCGTGGAAGATGGAGATAACACGCACGCACATACACACGCAAGCAAGGAAGTGAGCATAATGAATCTAGAAAAAACCGATTCATCCAGAGAGTAGAAGAAATAAAAACTACTGGCATTCATCACCTTAGAGAAATAACAATGGCCAAACTGAAAGCTTTGGCGCTACCAGGCGTTGGCCAGGATGTGGGAGAAAGGACTTCTCCCACCCTGCTGCCGAGGACGCAGACTGGGCCAGCTCCTGTGGAGGGCACTTGGGCGATTCGTGGTTAGGAGTCTCTGACCCAGCCCATTTCACTTATGGAAATGCGTGGACAGGGAGATTTTCCACAGGAGACTGTAGACAGATGTCTTTTGAGGCACGGTTTGTAAACATTGGAAAAGAAGAACCAACTACGAACAACAGTAGATGAATGACTAATCATATACATTCATAGAGTGGAATATTATATGCTTGTCAAGTGAGTGAAATCTACTTATATAATAGGGATGTCTCAAAAATAAAACGAAGGATAAAACAAGTTGAAAAGGCTGTAAGTGTGAATGAGGATAATTAATAGTCATGAGGGCTAACATAAAACCACATATAAAATAACTCTCTGATGGGCCATTATCCCTTTACAGCCAAGGAAACTGAGGCACAAGTAAAGTGTCCACGATTACACAGCTAGGACGTAGTGAAGGGGCGTACACCTGCCCGGCAACGTTCACAGACTGCAGGTGGGAGAGCAGGATAACACAGGCACATGGAACTCTATTTGTAATGTTTTTTCTTTGACGGATCTGAAATAATGGTGGCCAGTCTGAGTGTCCGTTACATTATTTTAAAACCTTTTATATGTTCCAATGTTTCACAAGTTAGTACATTTTCACGACTAAGGAGACCCTAAGCTTGCGAACAGCCGCTGCTGAGTGCTGGGGGCCGCGGGGCTGACCCGCAGAGCCGTCCATTCTATGCATCAGTCTGTGTATTTTCCCGAGCTTCAGCAAAGCGCCTTCCCTGTACTGTTCCGCGTGTGCTTTATCACGGCTCCTGGCTGTGTGCTCCCCTGCGGGGGTGTGATGTGGGTGGGAGGGGATAGCACTGTAACCTCAGACAAAGGGACAGTGCTCGGGAGTCAGAGCCGGAGTCAGAGCCGGGCCAGAGAGAACTCCCTTTCTCAGCTGCTTATGAGGTCACTGGAGCTGTGCTTCCCGTTCCGCAAGGGTTTGGGATTTTGCCTGAACATATTTATAATACGGTTTTCTTAAGTAGGGCCTTGTGCTGGGAAATTTGGTGTTATGTCCTTCATCACTGCTGTCGTCTGTGACTCAGAATTTAACTGCATGTGTTTTAATGTGGCTCTTACGTTGCGGGAAATGAGAGTGAATCCTCTCACGTGGCATGTTTGAGGAAAGCACAGCCAATAAATATTGTAATTAACAGTTACTCTATTCCAAAGGTACAATACTCCCCCCCCCCAAGGTTTTACTTATTTGAGAGAGAGAGCGAGAGAGAGAAAGCTCAGGAGCACGAGCAGGGGAGGGAGATAACAGACTCCATACTAAGCACAGAGCTGGACCTGGGGGGCTCTGGGGGGCTCTGGGCTTGAGCTCACCCCCCTGAGATGACAGCCTGAGCTGAAACCAAGACCAAGAGTTGGACACTTAACCGGCTGCACTAACCAGGTGCCCTCAAGTGTGCAATACTTTTGAAGACTTAAAGTTGAATCTGGGAGGTTAGAGTTGGAAGGACACTTAGATATAATTTAATACACCTTCCCTATTTTAAACATGATGAAATCGAGGCTCAAAAAGCTGAAATGACTTGTGCAAGACTATACAGCTACTGACTGACAGCACTGGGAGTCGGAGAAAGGGCTCCCTAGTCCTGCATGTATCACTGCATCACAGAATACAAGAAAATAGACTTCAGCAAAGTATCTATGGAATATTATTTGTCATTAATTGATTTATAGGATTCCTCAACACTGCTTCACAGCTAAAAAGCCCATATACTTTGGAATGTGGTATTTCTGATAGTCAGAACACTAGCTCTAAAGCTTTTACATTAACAAAAAGTAAGCTCTAGAGCTGAGATTGCTTGTGATAATATGGAAGTGTTGACACACCTGCCTTAGTTGTGTAAATATAGATATTATGATTCTAGCTGACCTTTATCTTCAAAGGGAAAACCCCTAACTTGATGCTGGAGAAGACATTCAGGACAGGATCTCATTTTTAAGTTCACAGGCTTTACTCCCAGTGGGTGGGGGTTGTTGGCAAGGAGAGTTGGAGTATTTCCTTCAGAGAGGTTTAGGATAGTTCGGTTTTGTGTTTTCACAGTGGTCCTAAACTGAAGTGGTTGGGTGCTGCCGAATACTAACTGGGCAGGTGCCGGGGTTCGTTACAAGAACTTTTCTCTGTAGGAAAGTTCCATCTTTGCTGGAAGGGTAAATAGATCTTCTATGCTGGACCTTTACTGTGGTCAATGATTCTCATTAATATTGGGGTTTAAACTTTACAAATATAATACTTCTGAACAAAGGCAGCATCCCCTATGACCAGAGAAGGTAGAAGAGCCTTACTTGAAGTGGTTCAGTAGAATCAATTTTAGTAAGTACGGACATTTACCCTGACTTGACTTCTTCCAGCAAATACAGTGAAGGAATCATTAACAGACTACCTGCAAATATGAGCATATATAAAGGAAGAGATTGTCTTTATTTTGCTTTCATCACATGATTTACCTTGCAGTGTGTGAACTTAAATCTCCCTCCATGAGTGACTTTCTGTGGGGACTGGAGAACTCGGGCTGGTTAAGGCACATTAAGGCCATCATGGATGCAGGAATCTTCATTGCGAAGGTACGTGGTAAGGGCAGAGCAGCCTGCGAACTCTGACTTCAGAACGGAGATCCTGTTTCCTCCCCATTTGCTGAGGCTGCCATGCAGTAAGCCGTGGCTCACCGAGTGGGGAGCTGGCTTTGCAGACCACAATGTCTGGGCTCTCAACATGTGATTTTTGCTGAAGAGAGGACAGTGCTCTGTTGATAGTATGCCAGCACAGCAGGAAATGGTAAAACATTTTCAGAGTATTCTCTCTTCAGGTAGGCTTGGTCCAAAATGGAGGAAGGAATTTTCTAGAGGAGAGTACCTACATCCAAATGTGTGACACTTCAGTGACCAAGGCCGGTCTTCTATAATTGTATTTCTGTGGTGTTGGTTGTGATCTCTCCTCTCTCATTCATGACTTTATTTGGGTTCTTTCTCTCTTCTTTTTAATACATGTGGCTTTATCAGTATATTGATTCTTTCAGGAAAAAACAGCTCCTGTTTTCATTGATCTGTTCACTCAGTTGTGTAAATGCGTGCAGTTCACTAAGTTCTATCTTAGTGAACTGCAACTCCTTTGCCATGATGGTGTAAACGAGTCATGTTTCCAAACCTGGTTGGTAGGTTCCCTTCTGCCACGGGAACAGTCTTGCTGTGACTTTCATGTAAGCAGGTTTTGGGTGCATTGCCTATTTTGTTTCTCAATGTTTTTTTGTTGGTTCTGTTTTTATAAATCTTAGATTTACACCTAAAGACAACCATGTCTTTTCTGAGGATGTGGTATGTTCCCCTTTATTAGATAATTCATTGATTTGCCAAGTATTTATTTAGTGCCAGGCACTTTTATAGGTGCTGAGCACGCAATGCCAAATAAACCAGATCAAGTCTCTTCTCTTACAGAGCTTGCTTTCTGTTATGGGACACAGAAAATGAATAAATAGAATTTCTGGTAGTGGAAGTGCTATGTTGCAATCTCTACCATGTTTCCCAATTTGTGTTTCCTGCCAGGACACTCAGCTAAAAATTGTGTGTGTGTTTGCAGTAGCAGATACAAAATTCTTTTCTTTGAGACTTGCTGCTGTAATTTTTACCTTGTTTTCTCTTCCTTCCCCCATCCCTGGATCCATTACTTGACTACTATCCTTTTGTCTCTAATTTCATAGTTTTACTACATAAAATTTTTGTGTCTTTCCCTTTTTGGAAATGATTGAGACCAGGAGCAGCTGCAGAGTTTCAGTATCGGAAAGGTCTTAAGGTGGAAGCCAAAGGGGAGGGTTGAAGGGTTCTGGAGAGGTTTGCTCAGGAATCATGCTTTTATTGTAGCACATGGGCTTTGTTGCGGTGGTTTGGAGGGTGGCTCCTGGGTATAATGGGAAGGAAGAGTTTTGGTTGCCAGCACCAAACCACTCCTTGGCTCTACCCTAACTGGATGGGACATGAACACTAAATCAGCTGTTTTCAGTTACTTGCTTTTTTTCTTCCCTTTTCGTTCTGTAGGCATAAAACCAAATCTCGTTCTGATGAGACATTTTTCCTTTTTCCTTTCTCTTTGCTGATCCTGTATTTTTTAGGCAGTTTCAGAGGAAGGGGCAAGCGTGCTTGTTCACTGTTCCGATGGCTGGGACAGGACTGCGCAGGTGTGCTCAGTGGCCAGCCTCCTGCTGGATCCGCACTACCGGACCCTGAAGGGCTTTATGGTGAGTGTGGCTGCCGGGCTTCTCTCCCATGCAGGGCCTTGAACAGAATGGACCTCTCTTTGGCAACTATTGGCAACTTTTTTCCCTCTCTTTGTAATTTTTCTCTTAGTAGATCAGCAAGATTAAAGGGGAAAAGGTAGAAAATGGTCTTGGAGTAAAGAAGTGAATTTCTGGGATATTGGAAACAATTCAGATTGCTGCTGTTGAATGTGAATTTGGGGGCAAATATAAAATATATTTAATAGTCTGTAAAATAGTGAATTTTATATACATTATTTGCTCATAAATATTTCAAGTTTGAGGTAACATGTGAACATGTAGTAGAAAACACTTTTCAGAAAAAAATATTTGAAGAAAAAATTTTCTATCTTGTGCACGCAAAGTCCTTGAGAGGAAAAACATATTTACTAGTTTGATTTTTTAGGCAGTCCTGCACAACTCTGGCTGAGAGTATTGAAAAGTCATTGTTCTCTGCTTTGTTGAGATTATGAGCACATCCTTTCCTAGATTTGCACTTTTTAGGTGTGTGCATCACAGTGTGACGCGTTACTTCCACCTGCAGAGTAGTTGTGTAGTTGCTGGGATGGTGCGGCTTTGGCCAAGCTGAAGCCCTGTCTTAACATGCCAGCAGGGGCCTCCTAGTGACTGGAAGGTTACCTGGTTCTGGCCTCTGGCCCCATGATTGGGCAGAAAGTGCTTCGGGGGCCCGACTCCCTGCTAGGGAGGGATAGGTGCTGACAGCGGATCCCGGACAGGATGTCTCCACTGCTAGATCTCCATCCAGTAAGATCAGCTGACACTCTGGGGACCAGAGAGAAGAGGCAGAGGCAGGTTTCCTTCACGGGCTTTTTCTTTCTTTTTTTTGAAAGTGTCAGAGAACTTCCAATTCCCTGTGATAGCACGGAGACGTCGGAGTGATACTCCAGCTTCAGACCCCTCCCCTGGACTGAGGTTAGGAAGGCTGGATTCCTTCATTTCCGTTTGGAGAGTGGAGGGTTTCTGGCTCACACACTCCTTCACGCCATCCTCTACCACCACTGAATCTTTTTGATTCGCCTCATTAAATTTACGTGTTGTCAAGGGCAAACTTCAACCACTCCATATTTCTTTAAGGGAAATCTCTGGCCATTTTAAAGCATTGGTGATAGTGATGGGATTGATCTCTATTATTTGATTCTATTTAAAATCTAGATAATTTGAGATTATAAACTCGTTACCCCAACCAATTCCAAAGCAGGGCTGAAACTCCTCAATTATGTCCCCAACACCTATCATTTTAGGATTTTTCTAATGTGTAATAAAGATCACAGGAAAATATTCCCAATGGTTCTTGTAAGGAGGTTAGTATTTGATATACTGGGATCTGTTGTTTAAGAGATGGGCTTTGGTGTAGAAAGAGCTAGGTTATGAGGTGGCATCAACCACATCTTAGCAGCATGAGAAGTATTTAACCTCTGTTTCAGTTTCTCCTTCTGAAAAATGAGTGATCATACTTGTCTCACAGTGAAATGAGATTATTATGAAGCAGTATGAACAGTGTTTCCTAGAAAGCACGCAGCGGGTGCTGCTGTTCCCTTTTCGTATATCCGTTCCCATTTATTCTTCCTGTGATGACCTTCAGCTCTGCCCTTCTGCTCTGCCTCTGCGTTGTGGACAAGGACTGGGCATTCGCTGTAGCACCTGAGGACCGTGACTTCTCCAAGATCCTTTGAATCCTTCAACGTTGTTGGCTGGGGTCTCTTATTTTTCCTTGTTTGCTTCTCTCCATAATATTTATATTCTTTTTCTGTGTAGGTATTAATTGAAAAGGACTGGATTTCCTTTGGTCATAAGTTTAATCACAGGTAAAAAAAAAACAAACTTAAAAATCTGTTGTTTTGAACGTATAGGATAAAAAAAATCTGTTTCTCAAGTTTTCAATTGAGTGGGGAAAAATAGCCTTATTTTCTTTGTGTATCTTATTCAAAAAGCTGAAGCTGTATACATTGTGTCACAGATAAATGAAGTTCTACTATCTCGTGGCAGTTAGCATCTCTGAGGTAGAGGATATGGACAGAAAGGACATGGAAATGGACAGACAAGCTATATAACTGTTTTATGAGGAAGCCTTTTTAAAAAACTACCAAGTTGAGTAGAACTGAAACTTTTGAGACGTTTCCAGTTTCTAATGTTTTCACTGTTGGAAAAACTCCTAAAGTGATCTTTGCTCACTTCTGTCCCTGAAGTTGGTTATCCACTGCTGAGCAGACGAGGTTCTGTACTGTTATTTTGAACCTGATGGCACCCAAATCACCCTTTTGGATTCTAAAATTCACATAATGGTGTAAGAGACTAGGCATTCTTCATTTAAAAACCCATACAAGGGGCACCTGGGTTGCTCAGTCAGTTGAGCATCTGATTCTTGACCTTGGCTTGGGTCTTGACCCCAGGGTGGTGAGTTCAAGCCCTATGTTGGGCTTCATGCTGGGTGTGGCACCTACTTAAAAAATTAATACAAATGTGACAGAGAAGATTCTGATGTACTCTTGAGAAACAAAGATGGGAGATACAAAGGTATGTGGGAGTCTGGGAATATGAGAATTGTCACATGGGAAATAAATTACGTGACAAGTTTTAACATTGCTCTAGAAATATCCTGAGAAACTTGGGAAACCACAATTTTTTTCAAGTTGTCTTTCTTCCCTTCCAACATAACAGTGCAAAAGCAAAAAACTCTAACACTCCCACAAACTGTTAATTAAATAAAGTGGAAGATTTACTTCAAAAGTCCTGAAGTACTTTTGAAACTTGAATTAAAGAATGCTCTTTAAAAACAGTGGAAGATTTACTTGAAAAGTCCTGATGTACTTTTAAAACCTAAAGAATGCTGTTAAAAAAAAAAATGTTCTTTTGCCATGGAAAGTTCCCTTGAATTCTATCTCTTGCACTAATGCTTTCTTTTGTAACTGTATGTCCCTTCTCTAGCCCGACCTTCAGTACAAAGTTTCTCTTGAAAGTGGGATTTAAGAGGTTAATTTTTTCAACTTCTGCACCCCAGGTCTATAAGGCTTATCTAGAAACTAAGGTTTCTTTGGTGATCGTTTCTGCATTTATAGCTTTGTAAACAAAAAACCCCAACTTGCTGTAAAGTCTCTAACATTTTGTTGTATAGATATGGCAATCTAGATGGTGACCCAAAAGAAATCTCTCCAGTTATTGATCAGTTCATTGAGTGTGTCTGGCAGTTAATGGAACAATTTCCCTGTGCCTTCGAGTTCAATGAGAGATTTTTGATTCACATTCAGCATCACATTTATTCCTGCCAGTTTGGAAACTTCTTATGCAATAGCCAGAAAGAGCGACAAGAACTCAAGTAAGTGTTTTGCTGTTTAATTTTTATCTAAGGATTTTGTGACTGAGAATTTCAGATGGCATTTTAAAATTCTGGAGACTATTTTAGCCACATGTCTATACTGACAGATTAAAGTTATTTTCTTTTTCCTGTCATCACTTCACAAATGGTTTAATGTCAGCAACTGACAAAGGTAGCCACAAGCTCATTTGCCCCAATGATAGCCACAGACAAGGTGGGAGACTTGATGCACTCGTATTGAAAGGAAACCTCCTGGAGTCAGAGAAAATGAGTTTTGCATTTAAAAGGAAAAAGCTAGACATCTTCAGTGGATATACTCTCCTAATAAGAACTGCAAATTTAACTGGGAAAGCAAATTTGAAACTCAAGTCATTCTTTTATTCAGATTAAAACCGTATTATTTTTATCCAGGAGGAAAGTCAATGATATGTAGAATTTAAAATAAATTGCAAAGTCAAAAACTTAACAGCAAAGTGCTTTATGAACTGCAATGAGAGAATGGTTTTGAAATTTTCATAAAATGATTTTAACTGTGGTGTATATAACCATATCAGATTTAATTTTGGAAATATCAGTTCAAGTAAAATGGACTTTACTGTTTTTATAACAGTCTGAACAGAAAGAAAATGGCTTTTTCTGGTGGATACTAGTTTGTTTTCTCTCAGGAACTTCAAGAGTGATTCCTGGTAAATGGTAAATGATGAAAAAAGTAGCAGAGTGCTTCCTTCAAGCTCACCTGTTTTCCTAGAGTTTTGTGGTTTGCTGTAATGGACCAGTCACTTTAATGGTGTCTGCTTGCCTTTGGATCCTGGCTATTCCACTCACTATGTGTCTTTGTGACTATGTGACTTTGAGAAACTGCTCTATCTCTCAGCCTCGGTTTCCTCATCTGTACAATGGACAGATCTCGGAGTTCAGTGAGGACTGGATGAGAGAAAACAGGTGAAGCATTTAAATAGTACCTGGCAAATAATAAAATCTCCATGACTACTTGGGGAAAAATTTCCCCCAAATTACATAGAAGTTTCATTTTACATTCAGAGGAATTAAACATCTTGTCCAGGCCAGTACAGATAGCAGAGAAGCTGAGACTATTACAGTGCCCTTCTGCTATATCATGAAGACACACACACAGACTGTAAATTTCCCTGCTACAGAAAAGGGACACTGGATATTCACCTAACAATTATTTGTCCCTTTCCAGTTTTAATATTACATATCTACAATTTCTAAGAGCCAAGATAGGTCATTTGCAGGCTTCTTTTCTTTATAACAGAATTCAAGAAAGAACATACTCTTTATGGGCTCACCTGTGGAAGAATCGGGCCGACTATATGAATCCTCTATTTAGAGCTGATCACAGTCAGACCCGGGGAACCCTTCGTCTCCCCACAACGCCGTGCAACTTCATGTACAAGTATGTAAACCTCTAGGACCTTACTGAGTATGCTTATGAACTTAGATTCTGCCACTGTTTAGTATTTGGAGGCCAAAGCATATGGAACACTGAGCCTCAGAGCCTTTTTTGGACACAAAATACACTAAAGGAGGATGCTTAAATATCTGATCTGGTATTTTTGCCAGTGTCCCCCTCCGTCTCCTTTCCCCTACATATGGAATTCTCTTTAGAAGTCGGTGTTTTGTAATAATGACACTAAAAATGGAAGTTCCAATATTATTTAAAGGCAAAAAGAGGGAGGGAGGGAGGAAGGAAGGACGGACGGACCAAACAAACCAAGTGTCTTGTAAGTTAAACGTGGAATCACGAGTTTAGATAGTGATCATGACTTAGCTTACCTTCTTTCTCTGCTGAAACTCGGCCTAGTGCAACTACTTCTCTGTGGAGATAAATTATTTGAAGACTGTATATGTTGGGATGGGGAGAGCAGGGTGGCATCCTACAGATTCTGTTAGAGCTCTACATTGTATTTTATCCTTTGGCTCCTCTATGTGGAAGTTGTATGATACGGAAGGATGTCTCAGAGGTCAGCAAAAAGACAAACTTATGCAGAAAAAACTGAGAAACCACATTCTTTCTCCCTATGCACCCCCAAAAACATACTTAGTGCTTAGTGGCTTCCTCTATAGTTTTTTTTCTCCTCCTCAATTTGCTTTTGTTCTTAATTATTTCATTCTAATTATTTCCCCAGAATTTTAAAGAATATTAATTGTCACACTGGGAAAAAAAGCCATAAAACAGCAGTTTTGAGAGCTGCTGAGATACAGTGCAATTAACTGTATTGCTCCTAATTTGTTAGTAACAGCCAGTCAACAAATGTTATGGAGTCAAGTACTATTTTAGGCACTATGGATAAAACAGTGAATGACTTATTAAACCCTGCCCTCAAAGTACTTTTCTAAGGAAAGCATGGATCTACAAACATCCCTGTGATAATACTATTTATTCTTTGCAATCCAGTATGCTTTATGGGGCAGGATTAAAAAAAGGAAGATTTATTGCAAATGGAAATGTCAATTTTTGGTGGTTAAGAAAAAAAAAAAGCCAAAACCCTCAAATCTACAACTCTGAAAGATTCTAAATGTTAATATAATCACTAATCTTCCAAGATTAGTTCAAAACTAAGAGCCATTTTCTTAAAAAAGAATATGGTAACATGTGCTACTTCAGTCTACTTTAGCAAGATACAGGCCTTCTTACCCGGGACCACACGTACAAGTAGACTCACCATGAAAGAAATTTACTGACCTAAGAAAAAGACAGCAGCAACATGAAATCATGACCGTAAGTAAGTGTCGTCTTTGAGCCCGGAATTCGTGATCATTAGGACTTTGGGACTCTGGCATGACAGATACCTTCGAAGACTTGAGGGAGTGACTTGACAGACTGTGATACGATGGCATCCTAAAGCTCTGCCATGTTTTGCAGGTTTTGGAATGGGATGTACAACCGCTTCGAAAAGGGGCTGCAGCCCCGACAGTCCGTTACGGATTACCTCATGGCAGTGAAGGAGGAGACGCAGCAGCTGGAGGAGGAACTGGAGGCCCTGGAAGAAGTAAGATACGCTCATTCTCGTTCATCTACTTTCTGTGCTTATTTCTTGACAACCACTGTTCCGTGAACGCCTCTCATGACTCAGGATACATGAAACGCAGCAACATAGCCCTTTCATATATTTAGCTAAGTGGACAACCTGAACCAGAACCTCACCGAGCGAGCCCCCAGAGAACCGAAGCCCCAGCCTAGGCACTTAGTCCATCTAGACGTCTGGTGTGGGGCTCACTCACAGGCTTTGCTGAACTAGTCGGTTGTTCCTACAATAGGTCAGGTTTTATTTATTTCTCTTATTTGAGAGAACGAAAATGAATTCTTTCTGGAGAATACATAAAAAAATAGGATTCAGAGCGAAAGAACAAGATCAGATATATACATGTGTGGTAAAAATTTGTCTACTTTTAAGAATAATATTACATTAGCCTTTGGATGGTAATAGCTGAGACCAACTTAGCAACAGCCTAATTTTTGGCTTTTATAATTTCCCAGTAATTGGCCAGGAAGGTTATAATATACATATATTAGCTAATTATATAACTTTGTTTCCAGTGATACCACTGGTTGGTTGCTCACTAAAACCACCTGGATTCTTTGCTTTATTCTGCTTCACTCATCTGAAAACTCCATGGCGTCATGATGTCATACACTTGCTCAGGAACTGGCAACCAATTCCTGTGCTCTGGACCTGAATTCTGAATTGAGACTAATTATTAAAATGAGATGAAAGATGAAAAGCCTTTTCTCCCCACTCCTGAGATCATATGTAGTGTAGATTGGTCATGTCTAAATGGAAGTTGGCAAAATAGCACCTTTCAAAACAGAAGTACCATGGAAGAGCTTAGGTCTAGGGTCGCACGCTCAAGTCCATACAGGGCCAGATGGATTAAACAAATTCCGTCACTAGGAAACTGTTGGGTTTGCGAACTTTTGAGATCAAGCATAAATCTTAATCTATTATAAATCTGCCAGGGTTAAACAGACCATCTTTGGACCTACATGGAGAGCTCTACCTAAAGTTTACAGAACTGGAGAAACAGATTTTGTGCATCAGAATCACCTCACAAAAAATCCTACTGCTAGGGCTCTAAGCCCAGACATTCTGCTGGAGAATCTTTCGAGCTCCGCAATGATTGTGAGCTGGCACCAGGGCTGAGAGACCTTGAATTAAATAACACACATAGAGAACTGAAATGAGGCACTGGTTAGGTTTTTAGGATTCTGGAGCTCTGGTAAATACCTCTATGATTTAAAAAAAAAAAAAAAAAAAGACCTCTATGATTTTTGCCATTTTTAAGTCCACTCATGATATCAGTAGGCCAGTTTTATTTCCGCTTCCTAAAGATACCCAAGCTTTACAAAAAGCTTAGGACTCTCCTGGTCTATTCCAAAATTCTTTTTGTTAAAAAACTAAAAATGAAAAAGAAATTACTTAGAAAAACCATAATTAAAAGACATTGGCTCTTTTTTCCTTTATAACAAAGTCAAAACCCCTTAGTGGCATTTAAGATTTTCCCACAATTCAGTAATCAATCCTTTCAGCTTTATTTTCTACTATTGCCCTTGCTCAAAATTTTTTTTAAAAATTTTATTTAATTAACATACAATGCATTATTTGTTTCAGGGGTACAGGTCTGTGATTCTGGGTCTTATATTAATACCCAGGGCTCATTATAACACATACCCTCCCCACTGTCCATCACCCACTTACTCCAACCCCCCACCCCTTCCCCTTCAGCAACCCTCAGTTTGTTTCCTAAGATTAAAAGTCTTTTACAGTTTGTCTCCCTCTCTGGTTTCGTCTTACTTTGTTTTTTTCTCTCTTCTTCCCCTATGATCCTCTGCCTTGTTTCTTAAACTCCGCATATCAGTGAGGTCATATGATAATTGTCTTTCTCTGATTGACTTATTTTGCTTAGCATAATACCCTCTCTTCCATCCACATCGTTGCCCTTGCTCAAATTTAACTGTTGCCTGCTTATTGTACACAATGACCTCTTCCTACTTTTGTGTTTTTCTTCTTACTGTCCCTCCTGCCATAAATGCTCTAGCATCACCAGCACATCCCAGTTTAATTCCTTCACAGTCCTGTTAAAATGCTCCTTCATTCCTGAAGCTTATTCACATCTCTTCCTTCTACCATCCCACCCACCCTCCCAAATTTTTAACCTCTTCCAAATTCTTACATTATCTGAACTCTGCTTCCATAAGTTCCTTATGTCTGGATGTGTATTTGCCTCCGTTACTCACATTGCCCAGTACAATGCTCTTTGCACATAACAACTTAAGGTGAATGCTTTTGAAATGAGTATGTAATACTTGATCTTTTAACAGCTCCCTTGCTGATGCCAAAGGATGCAGTCTGGTAAAATGTATTTTGAACAACCCAAACGTCCATCATCTGATGAAGAGATAAACAAAATGTGGCTATTCATGCAATATAGTATTATTTAGTCATAATAAGGAACGAAGTATTGATACATGTTACATTGTGGATGAACCCCGAGAACATAAACTAAGGGAAAGAAGCCAGACATAAAAGGACACAAGTCGTATGATTCCATTTATAGGAGATGTCCACACTAGGCAAATCCATAGAGATAGAAAGTAGCTTAGTGGTTGCCAGGCCTGTGGGAAGGGGGAATGGGGAGTAAATACTAATGGATATAGGGTTTTCTTTGGGGATGATGAAAATATTTTGGAATTAGGTAGTAGTGAATTATTGTATAACCTTGTGAATACACTAAAACCAATTAATTATATAGTTTAGAAGGGGGAGTTTTATGGTAAGTGACTTATATCTTAATTTATAAACTTGGATAATAAACACCTCATTCCTGATTTAAAAAAAATGTATTCTGAGTTCACAGGATGAAAATCATTATGTAAAACCTTACAGGTATAGAAAGAAGGATGACTCCTGATTGCCAAGTGCTTTACATAGGTTTTTTTTTTCATTTTACAGAAAATCTATATACTAAGGCAGGTATTACCCTCCTTAATTAGAGATGAAGAAACCAAGTCTTGGAGAATCTGATTATTTTGTCCAGGGTCATAAAATCTAGCTTTGAACCCATGTCCATTTAAATTCCATGTTCTTAACATTATTCCCAGCTGGAAAGTAATATATGCTAAATTATTTATGATTTTTCCCTGATTTTTTTTTTTTTTTTCTTTAGAGGCTGGAAAAAATTCAAAAAGTCCAGCTAAATCACACTAAAGTGAAGAGTAAGCAAAGTGAACCCAGCAAACACTCAGGGTTTTCTACCTCAGACAACAGCACAGCCAACACTCCCCAGGATTACAGTGGAAATATGAAATCATTTCCATCCAGGAGTCCCTCACAAGGTGATGAAGATTCTGCTCTCATTCTAACCCAAGACAATCTGAAAAGCTCAGATCCAGACCTGTCGGCCAACAGCGATCAGGAGTCCGGGGTGGAGGACTTGAGCTGCCGGTCTCCCAGTGGTGGCGAGTGTGCGCCAAGTGAAGACAGTGCCAAGGACCGCGACTCTGACGAAGCTGTGTTTCTCACTGCCTGACGTTTCCCGGTGGAGATCCAAAACAAAGGACACACAAGAAACACTTTCCAAAAATAAGGGAGCAGTGCAATTTAAAATAAAAAATAATTCAGAAATGGTATATGTCATTGAGAATGATAAAATGTAGCAACGAAAAGGGAAAGAAAAGTTCAACTCTTAGTTTCTTTAGATGTTGAAGAACAGGAAGTAGCCATTTCTTTTATCAAACATATAAAAGAAAAATTCCCCATTTTAAAAGTTGTTCTAGACTCTGAAAGTTTTGTTCACTACGTAGTGCTGACCTATCACCTGAGCTATGAGTACAAATCTTGTCATAGCATGCATCTGCTCAAAAAGTGCCCTGACTCCTCCTCCCCTCACACCTGATAACCTCTGTCTTTCCCCGTATTTCACTTCCAGATATATATATTTTGTTTTCTAAAACATCTGACATTGCCTTCCATCCTGACTGTTACCAGTATTGACAGAGCACGCTGCGGAAACGTACCCCTTTCGCTTGGCAGATGGGTCTCTGTGCGGAGGAGTTTTGTTAATTGCTTGAGCTTATCTTTCAGGTTTAATGATCACTTTAACTTTTCCTTAAATAATATATTTTGAATTGTTATTATAATCTTGTTTCCTTTTTCTGGAATCTCATCATTTAAAAAATGCTCAAACTTATAATTCACTTTTTCTCTAACACAGGTCTAATACCTAATAAAATAGAAGCAACATTTGCTCTTTGGTTCTTAAAATATGAATTCAAATCATATTAAATATAACATTTTAAATTATAAATGTTATAAAATATAGCATTTTAAAATAACCTTTTATTACTATTCCAGAGACTACATTACCAAGTCAGTGTGGGGCAACCGCCAGCCTGATTCTTTTAGTATAACAAAGTTAGCAGTGTAACATTTCAATGAGGAAAAATACCAGTTAAAAACTAGAGAATTTGGTTGTCCTATTTAACAACAGAGTAAGTTTTATCACCTATCATTTTAGAAATTGTGTAACTGGTTAATATGATTTAACATTAGTAACCACTGACTGCTGGAAGTTCTGAAAAGAGTGTGATTATAAACTTTTGATCTGAAGAAACTTAGTTTGGACAGAGATAAATAACATTTCTAACTGCATGGTTTTAAATTATCAGTACATTCTAGAATGTAAAGGGCCCACTTTTACAATGTACATCAATATTTTTTTTCTTTTTTATTTATTTTAGAGCATGTGCGCATGAAGGGCGGGGGCAGAGAGAGAATCCCAAGTAGACTCCCTGCTGAACATGGAGCCTGACAAGGGGCCCAATATCACAACCCTGAGACTATGACCTGGCTGAAATCAAGAGTCAGATGCTCAACTGACTGAGCCACCCAGGCACCCCTACATCAATATTTTGAATAGGAAAAATCTAATAAGTTAATGTATTAAATTTTGCTGAAATGGGAATAAGGTAAGAGAGGGAAGAGGAGTAACATCACCAACATGGTGACAGAGGTTGTTTCTGACTTTGCTCCCCTTCCACCAACTCTTGTCCAGTTCATGGACAAGACACCACTGAGAAGACCCTAGAGCTCAGGAGTGAGGCTAAGGCCCCCCATGGCACAACAGAGACCAAGACAGACTGCATTAGAAGGGTTAAGAGGAACGGCTACATGCTGACCACATTGCCCCTCCCCCAGGCTGGCTCAGCACTACATGGAGATATCTCCCTTGAGGCTATGGTCCCTCTAGTGGGGAGAGCCCATGGGTGACATCCAGCCCCCCATCCACCCAATGTTGTGGGTTGCTTAGCTGGAGCCCCTACTCAGGTTTCACTCCACAAGGACTGCAGGGAAAGTGTTGGGCTCAACCACTAGGAGCCTGAGATGGAGAAGGGGAGAGGGGCTTCCAACAACCAACACTTGGGACTTAGAAGACTACGTTCCTATGAGCACAGCCTAAGTAACAATCCCAACCAGTGGTTTTGTTCAACTGCAAGCCAAGTCAGTGTGGCACAATCTGGGGAACTTGGCAGGGTTCAGGACTGCCAAATTGGGTCCCCAAAGAAGGAGTTCTGTTGGCCCTGGTGCCTGGTCTTCTCATGCCCTGGCAGAAGACCTGAGCCACAGCTACTCTGCTGCAGATCATGACTCTTAGCCCTTCCTGATCAGAAAATCTGTTCAGGAAAATTTGGGAGTTGCCTGAAGTGGGCTCTTGCCCACACAACCAGAGACCTAGCCCTCTCCAGCCCCCCACACCTACGAAGCATGGCCTCCTGGGCCATCTGACAGGAAGGGCTGAAAAAACACCTGGAAGCTGTGTGATCCACCAACTCTTAAGCCAAGAAATAGGTGGGCAGAACTGATAGCACCAAGAGCAAATCCAGTGGTCTTGTCTGGCCAGGGAACTTGAGGCAGGGATTGGCTAGAGTCAAGACCACAGAGAGCATTAATGGCCTTTTGAGCTGCTTCTGCTGCTGCACCTAACCAGGGAAATTAGTTCGTAGCCCCACTTATTGCTGAACACAACCTTCAACCCACCCACACAGGGAACCTAACCAGAGCACACAGGAAACTGCATAGCCCATCCAACAGCCCCATTTCCAGGGCACTTGAATAGAGCACAGCCCATGGCCTTCCATGTCTGTAGAGCCAAACCAGTGGCCTTGTCTGACCAGGATATTCAATGCACACTCTTGCCTGAATCAGGTCCCCAAACAAGCTATGCAGGCCCTGGGTCCCATCCTGCTGCCCTGCTAGGGTGGAGAGGATAATTCATAGCCCCAATGAATGCTAAATATAGTATCCAGTCCCAACCTTCTAGAAAGCCTAACCAGAGAATCCAGGAAATCACAAAGACCATCCCACAGCCTGACTTGAGTAGAGAACCAAGCCAGCTGTGCTATCCAGCTATTCTCAGTCCCTGATATATCCCTAACCTCAGAGGATGAATAGTTGCCTTGCCTAAAAATAAACTCTTAAGAGGAGGCCCCACCTACCCAAGGATGTTATCAGCAGACATGTCCAGAAACCCAGACTGAGCTGACTGGTGAAGAAATGTCTCTGCCAAATTAAACATTCTAAGTGTGAAAGAGGAGACCCCTTACTCAAATGTGCAGGTACCAACCTAAGGAATCAAAGATCTTGTGAAAAATCAGGTAAGTATGATACCACCAAAGGAAACAGATGAAGCTCTAGTAACTGACCCAAAAGCAATGGAGATCTGTGAGCTGTCAGATAAAGAATTCTCTGAAAGATAAAGTTTAGTGAACTCTAAGAACACACAAGAGAGCTAAACAAAATTAGGAAAACAATACATGACCAAGAAGTTCAACAAAGAAACAGAAATCATCCAAAAAACCCACTCCAAATCCTAGATCTGAAAAATATAATAACTGAACCAAAGAATTCAATGAAGAGTTTCAAAAGCAGGCTCAACTATGCGGAAGAACAAAGCAATGAACTGGAAGAAAAACAACTCAAATTATTCAGTCACAGGGGCAAAAAGGAAAAAAATGAAAAAGAGTAGAGAGGCTACAGGAACTATAGGATGCAATAAAAACAAATAATATTTGCATTATGGGAATTCCAGGAGAAAAAGAATTGGACTGAAAGTGTATTTAAAGTAATAATGGGTGAAAACTTCCCAAACCTGGGTAGAGAAATAGATACCCAGATCCAAGAGGCCCTAAGGACCCAAAAGGTTGAACTCAAATAGGGCTAAATCAAAACACTTTACAATTAAATGTCAACAAAGACTAAGACTTTTGAAAACAGCAAGAGAAAAGTGAGATTACAAAAAAGGGAACCCCAAATAAGGCTAATAGTGGACCTCTCAACAGAAATTTTTCAGGACTGAAAACAATGGGATGACATATTCAAAATACTGGGAGGAAAAAAAAAAAGCCCAAAGTTTCAATCAAGAATTTTACACCCAGTGAAGCTGTCCTTCAGAAATATAGGAAGGATTTTGCCAGACAGACAAAAGCTGAGAGAGTTCATTACCGCTAGACCTGCCTTACAAGAAATTCTAAAGGGAGATCTTTGAGTGAAAATAAAAGATCAGTAGTTAATAGCATAGAAACATAAGAAGGCAGTATAAAACTCACTGATAATGATAAATAGTTAAAAAAGGATTCTGTAATAGGGTAGTGGTGGTGTGTAAGTCACTTAGGACTCTAGTTTAAAATTTAAAAACAAACAGTAAAAGTAACCGCATCTTTAATAATCTGTTATAAACTACACAATAAGAAAAATGTAAATTGCAACATTAATTAAAATGTGAGAAGTGTAAAGCTTAGGAATTGAATTAAAGTTGCTATTAGTTAAAAACAGGGTGTTAAGCCTCATGGTAACACAGGGGAAAACCTTATAATTACACAAAAGATGACAAAGAAGTCAAAGTATATTGATAATGACAAGACATCAAACCACAAAGACAACAGGAATAAGAAACAAGGAACGATGGATCTACAAAACAAACACAAAACAGAAAAATGGCAATGGTAAATCCTTACCCATAATTACCTTAAATGTCAACAGATTAAATTCTCCAATATAAAGACACAGAAAGGCTAAGTGGATTGAAATAACAAGACTCAAATGATAATCTGTCTACAAGACCCATTTCAGACTTAAAGGCAGACTGAGAATGAAGAAAGACATTTCAAGCAATCGGTAACCCAGAACAAAACAAAAAAAACAAAAAACTGGGGTAGCTGTACTTAGACAAAATAGACTTTAAAAATTGTAAAAAGTGGTCACTTCGTGGCGCAGTCGGTTAAGCATCTACCTTCAGCTCAGGTCATGATCCCTGGGTCCCAGGATCAAGCTCCATGTCTGGCTCCCCGCTCAGCAAAAATCTGCTTCTCCCTCTGACTCTCCCCCCTCCCCTGCTCGTTCTCTCCCTCTCTCTCGAATAAATAAAAAAAATCTTTAAAAATATTATAAAAAGAGACAAAGAAGGTTGTTACATAAAAGATAAGGGGGTCAGTACATCAAGATGACATAACAATTGTAAATATTTATGCACCCAGTGTTACAGTCAGAGCACATAAAAACATAAAGCAAAAATGAACAGACCTAAAGGGATAAAAAAGCAACAATACCGTAACAGCTACGGACTTTAATGCTCCACTCAAAAATGCAGACAGCAAATCAATAAGGAAAAAGCAGATTTGAACAACACTATAGACAAAATGGACTTAACAGTGATATACAGAACATTCTATCTGGAGAGCAGAATACATTCTTCCCAGGTATAAATGGAACACTTTCTAGGACAGAACATGTTTGGCTAAAAAACAATTCTTATCCAGTTCAAGAACACTGAAATCATACTAACTATCTTCTCTGGCCATAATGGTATGAAACTAGAAATCAGTTATAAGGAAATCTGCAGAAAAAAAAGGAAATTAAACAACAGTCTCCTGAAGAACCAAGGGATCAAAGAAGAAATTAAAGTGGAAATAAAATATCTTGAGACAAATGACAATTGTGAGATGTAGTGTAGCGAAAGCAATTCAAAGAGGGACGTTCACAGCAATAAACATCCCAGATAAATAATCCAACTCCAGGCCTTAAGAAGTAGAAAAAGAATAACAAAGTGAACCCCAAGTTAGCATAAGAAAGGAAAAAGTAAAGATTACAGCAGAACTAAATGAAGGAGGGAAGAGGAAGGCAGTAGAGAACATTAGCCAAACTAGGAAGTAGTTCTTTGAAAATGTATAACTGACAAACCATTAGATAAATCAAGGAAAAAAAGAGAAACCAAATCAACAAAATTATAAATGAAACATGTTACAACTGATACTACAGAAATATGGGGAATCATAAAAGGCTACTATGAACAATTATATGGCAATAACCAGGAAAATGTATAAGAAATTAAAAAATTGTTAGAGGCATACAATCTACTGAGACTGAATTGAGAAGAAACAGTCTGAATTAGACTCATTACTGGTATGGAGATTAAATCAGTAATTAAACTCTCCCAATGAAGAAAATTCCAAGACTAGATGTCTTCACTGGTAAACTTTACCAAATATTTAAAGTAAAATTAACACTGATCCTTCTGAAATTCTTGTAAGAAACCAAACAGGTGACACTCCCAAACTCATTTTACAAACCAACATCACCAATAACCAAAGCCAGAAAAAGATACCACCAGAAAAGAAAACTATGAACCAATATCCCTGATGACAGAGATGCAAAAATTCTCAACAAAATAGCAAACCGACTTCAGCAGCTCATGGAAAGGATCATTTACAATGATCAAGGATGATTTATACCTGGGATGCAAGGATGACTCAACATGTGCCAATCAATCAATGTGGTACATGACACTGCAATAAAAGAAAAAAAATCAAGTGATCATGGCAATAGATGCAGAGAAAGCATTTGAAAAAATGCAACATCTTTAATAATAAAAACTCGTACCAGTTACATATAGAAGGAATGAATCTCAACATAATAAAGGCCATATATGATACACCTACATCTAATACAATATTCAGTGGTCAAAGGGTAAGAGCTTTTCCTTTAAGACAGGGAACATGACATGTGTGCCCACTCTCACCACTCATAGTCAACACTGTATAATCAGGCAAGAAAGTAATAAAAGGCATCAGAAAAGGAAACGAAGAAGTAAAATTGTCTCTGTTTATATATGACATGATTTTATAAACAGAAAATCCTAAAAACTCCACCAAAAAAAAGTTAGATCTAATCAATGAATTCAGTAAAGTTGTAAGATATTCAATTAACATACAAAAATTTGTACCATTTCTATACAACAACAAATGACCTGAAAAAGAAAGAACACAATCCCATTTACAATAGCATCAAAAGCAATAAAATACTGAAGAATAAAGTCAACCAAGGAAGTAAAAGATCTCTACTCTGAAAACTAGAATAAATTGATGAAAGAAACTGAAGAAGACACAAATACATGGAAAGGTATCCTGTGTTCTTGGACTGGATAAACTAATATTGTTAAAATGTCCATACTGCCAAAAGCTATCTATAGAATCATGCAAATCCTTACCAAGATTCCAGTGGCACTTTCCTACAGAAGTAGAAAAAATTCCTAAAATTTATATGGAACAACAAAAGACTCTGAATTACCAAAGACATCCTGACAAAAGAAAAAAAGCAGTGGGTTATCAAATTTCCTAATTTCAAGCTGTATTATAAAGCTATAGTAATCAAAACAGTATGGTACTACCACAAAAGCAGTCAAATAGATCAATGAACAGAATTGAGAGCTCAGAAATAAACCCAAATATATAGGGTCAACTATTATTTGACAAGGGAGCCAAGTCTCTTCAATGAATGGTGCTGGGAAAATTGGATATTCACATGTTAAAGAATGAAAATATACTGCTATCTTATACCACTTATAAAAATTAACTCAAAATGGATTAAAGACTTAAATGTGAAACTTGGAAAAATAAAACTCCTAAATTAAGAAAAGGAAAAAAGTTCCTTAACATGGGTCTTGGTCATGACTTTTTTGGAAGGAAACCTAAAGCCCAAACATCAAAATAAAAAATCAACAAGTGGAGTTACATCGAACTAAAAGTTTCTTTTGCAAAAGAAACAATCAACAAAGTGAAAAGATAACCTATGAAATGAGACAAAAAATACTGCAAACTACGTATCTGATAAGGAGTTAATATCCAAAAAATATAAAGAACTTATAAAAACTCAATAACAAAAATAAAAATAATCCAATTAAAAAACGGGCAAAAGACTTGACTAGAAATTTCCCCAAAGAAGACACAAGAAAGGCAACAGTTATACAAAAAGATGCAAATCAAAATCACTGACATATCACCTCATGCCTGTTAGGGTGGCCATCCTCAACAAGACAAGATATCACAAATGCTGGTAAGGATGTGGACGAAAGGAACGCTTGTGCACCATTGGTAGAACTGTAAACTGGGCAACTAGTACAGAAAAGAGTATGGAGATCCTCAAAATATTAAAATAGAATGACCACACCTACCAGAGCACCAGCAGCAGTTGAGGTCAGACCCACAGCCTTCCAGGCCAAGGGTCACTCCTGCCAACCTGTGACCCTACAGGATTCATGGTCACCCCTTGCAACCATTCAGGCAAGGGGCCATCCCTGCCTACCACTTTGCCCACAGCATTTGTGGACCCACCACAACAAGAGGAAGCACACAGGTGGCAACCTCGGAGCATGTGACTCTGGTGGCCAATGGAGATTGCGCTTCTGGGCCCTACAGGATATCCCCTACAAAAAGCTACTCCCTCCCGACTAGGAGACATAGCTGAACTACCTCATACATAGAAAGAAACAAAGACAGGCAAAATGAGGAGACAGAATAGTTTGTTCCAAAAGAAAAAGTATAAGAACAAAAGAACAAATATAAAAAAGTCCAATCCAAACTGAAGAGTAAAATAACGGAAATGAAAACTACACTTGAGGGAATAAACAGCAGATTAGATGATAAAGAAGAATGGATCAACCATCTGGAAAAGAGGGTGGTAAAACCTATCCAAACTGAACAGGAAAAAAAAAAGAATTAAAAAAATAATGATAGTTTAAGGGATCTCTGAGACATCAAGAATATTAACAATCACATTACAGAGATCCCAGAAGGAAGAGAGAAAAGAGTAGAAACTTTCATTGAAGAAATAATGGCTGAAAACTTCTCTAATTTGGGAAAGGAAACAGACATGCAGGTCCAGGAAGCACAAGTCTCAAACAAAAGAAACCCAAAGAGATCCACACCTTATAAGACATATTATAATTAAAAGGACAAAAATTAAAGACAAAGAGAGTATCTTAAAAGCAGCAAGAGAAAAGCAATTAGTTACATACAAAGGAACCCACCCCCCATAGAACTATCAGCTGATTTTTCCAACAGAAACATTGCAGGTCACAAGAAAGTGGCACAATATATTCAAACTGCTGAAAGAAAAAAAAAAAAAAACCCAAAACCTACAACCAACAGTACTCTTCCTGGCAAGGTTATCATTCAGAATTGAAGGGAAAATAAAGAGTTTCTCAGAAAAGAAAAAATTAAAGGAGTTCATCACCAGTAAACCAGCTTTGCAAAAAATATTACAAGGATTCCTTTATGCAGAAAAGAAAAGCACATAACAGAAATAAGAAAATATATGAAAGAAAAAAACCTCACTGATAAAAACAAACATATGTTTGTTTGTAAAAATAATGGATCAACCAGTTATATAGCATGAAGATTAAAAGACAAAAGAAGCAAAATTAATTATATCTATAATAATCACTTAAGGGATTCACAAAATAAAAAGATGTAAAGTATGACATCGAAAACATAAAACATGGGACAGGGGAGTAAAAATGTATTATTTTTAGAATGCGTTCTAACTTAAGCAACAACCAACTTAAAAAAGACTGCTATACACATAGGTTGTTATATATGAACCTTTTGGTAACAACAAACAAAAAACCTGTAATACATACACAGCAAAAGAAAAGGAATCCAAGGGTAACACTAAAGAAAGTCACCAACACAAGGGAAAAGAGGAAGAATGAAATAGAGAATATAAAAAGCAACTGATTTCTGAGCCTTGATTTTGTATCCTGCCACATTACTGAATTGCTCTATAAGTTCTAGTAATTTGGGGGGGGGGTCTTTTGGGTTTTCCATATAGAGTATCATGTCATCTGCGAAAAGAGACAGGTTGACTTCTTCTTTGCCGATCTGAATACCTTTTATCCCTTTTTGTTGTCTAATTGCTGTTGCAAGGACTTCTAGAACTATGTTGAATAATAATGGCGAGAGTGGGCATCCTTGTTGTGTTCCTGATCTTAAGACTAAGAGGCAGCCCACGAAATGGGAGAAGATATTTGCAAATGACACTACAGATAAAAGACTGGTATTCAAGATCTACAAAGAACTTCTCACACTCAATACACGAGAAACAAATAATCAAATCAAAAAATGGGCAGAAGATATGAACAGGCACTTTTCCAATGAAGACATACAAATGGCTAACAGACACATGAAAAAATGTTCAAAATCATTAGCCATCAGGGAAATTCAAATCAAAACTACATTGAGATACCACCTTAAGCCAGTTAGAATGGCAAAAATTGACAAGGCAAGAAACAATTGTTGGAGAGGATGTGGAGAAAGAGGAACCCTCTTACACTGTTGGTGGGAATGCAAGTTGGTACTGCCACTTTGGAAAACAGTGCGGAGATCCCTTAAAAAGTTAAAAATTGAGCTACCCTATGATCCAGCCATTGCACTACTGGGTATTTACCCCAAAGATACAGATGTAGTGAAGAGAAGGGCCATATGCACCCCAATGTTCATAGCAGCACTGTCCACAATAGCTAAATCGTGGAAGGAGCCAAGATGCCCTTCAACAGATGACTGGATTAAGAAGTTGTGGTCCATATATACAATGGAATATTACTCAGCTATCAGAAAGAACGATTTCTCAACATTTGCTGCAACATGGACAGCACTGGAGGAGATAATGCTAAGTGAAATAAGTCAAGCAGAGAAAGACAATTATCATATGGTTTCTCTCATCTATGGAACATAAGAACTAGGAAGATCGGCAGGAGAAGAAAGGGACAAAGAAAGGGGGGTAATCAGAAGGGGGAATGATGCATGAGAGACTATGGACCGTGAGAAACAAACTGAGGGCTTCAAAGGGGAGCGGAGTGGGGGAATGGGATAGGCTGGTGATGGGTGGTGGGGAGGGCACATATTGCATGGTGCACTGGGTGTTATACGCAACTAATGAATCATCGAACTTTACATCAAAAACCAGGGATGTACTGTATAGTGACTAACATAATATAATAAAAAAATATTAAAAAAAAATCTGAACAGAACAATTACTAGTAATGAAACTAAATCAGTAATCAAAAAAACTCCCATCAAAGAAAAGTCCAAAACCAGATGGCTTCACTGGTGAATTCTCTCCAATATGTAGAATTAATACCTATCCTTGTACTATTTCAAAAAAATGAAGAGGAATAAATGCTTCCTAAGCTTATTCTACAAGGCCAGCATTACCCTGATACCTAAACTAGAAACAAACAAACAAACAAACAACAAATAAGTCACAGGCCAATATCCCTGATGAACACAGATGCAAAAATTTTCAACAATATAATAGCAAACTGAATTCAACAATAAACTGAAAGGATCATCCACCACAATCAAGTGGAACTTACTCTGGGGATGCAAGGATGGTTCAACATCTGCAAATCAATTAATGTGATAAACCACATCCAACAAAACAAAGCCTAAGGATCATATGATCATCTCAATAGATCCATAAAAAGCATCTGACAAAGTTCAACATCCATTTATGATCAAGTCTCAATAAAGTGGGTATAGTGAAAATGTACCTCAAAGTATTAAGGCCACATATGACAAACTCACAGCTAACATCATATGCAACATTGGAAACCTGAAAGCTTTTCTTCTAGGAGTAGGAGCAAGACAAGGATGTCTCTTCTCACCACTTTTATTTAACATAGTACTGGAAGAACTAGCCACAGCAATTAGGTAAGAAAAAGAAATAAAAGGTATCCAAATTTGGAAGTAAAACTATCACTATTTGCAGATGCCATGATACCATATATAGAAGACCCTAAAGCCTCCACCAAAAAAATACTAGAAATAAAATATTAAAATAAAGGAATTTAGTAAAGTTGCAGGCTACAAAATCAATAAACAGAAATCTGTTTCTATATTTAGAATTTCTATATAGTACTATCAGAAAGAGAAAATAAGAAAACAATTCCAAAGACAATTGTATCAGCAAGGATAAAATACTTAGGAATAAATATTACCAAGGAGGTGAAAGACTGCTGTACAGAAAACTATAAGACATTGATGAAAGAAACTGAAGATGACACAAATAAATGGAAAAACATGCCACGCTCATGGATTGGAAGAATTAATATTGTTAAAATGTCCTTACCACACAAAGTGATATACAGATTCAGAGCAATCCCTATCAAAATACCAATAGCATTTTTCAAAGAACTAGATACAAATAACCCTAAAATTTGTATGGAATCACAAAAGACACCAAATAGCCAAAGCTATCGTGAGACAGAACAAAGCTGGAGGTTTCATGCTCCAGGATATTAAACCACACTACAAAGCTATATAATCAAAACAATATGGTAATGGCACAAAAACAGACGCAATGAAACAGAACAGAAAGCCCAGAAATAAACTTACGCTTATATGATCAATTGATCTTTGACAGAGCTGGCAAGAACATAAAATGGAGAAAAGACAGTCTCTTTAATAAATGGTGATGAGAAAACTGGACAGCTACATGCAAAAGAACGAAACCAGGCCACTTTCTTATACCATACACAAAGATAAAATCAAAAAGTACTAAAGACTTAAATGTACAATATGGATCCACAAAACTGGAAGAAAACATAGGCAGTAAGCTCTCTGATATTGGTTTTAGCGACATTTTTTTTTTTTTGGATCTATCTTTTTAAAGAAGGACAGCATAAGCAAAAATAAACAGGACTACATTAAACTAAAAAGCTTTTGCACAGCAAAGGAAACCATCAACAGAACAAAAAGGCAACCTACTGAATGGGAGAAGATATTTGCAAATGACATATCTGATTAAGGGTTAATACGCAAAATATATAAAAAACTCATCCAACCCAATATCAAAAAAATTAACAATTTTGATTAAAAAATGGTAGAGGGGGGCGCCTGGGTGGCACAGCAGTTGAACGTCTGCCTTCGGCTCAGGGCGTGATCCTGGCGTTATGGGATTGAGCCCCACATCAGGCTCCTCTGCTATGAGCCTGCTTCTTCCTCTCCCACTCCCCCTGCTTGTGTTCCCTCTCTCGCTGGCTGTCTCTATCTCTGTCAAATAAATAAATAAAATCTTTAAAAAAAAAAAAAATGGTAGAGGACCTGAAAAGACAATTTTCCACAGAAGACAAAAAGGTGATTAATAGGCATGGAAAGATCTTAACATCAGCAACCATGGTGAAATGCAAATCAAGACCACACTGAAATATCACCTTGTATCTTTCAGAATGGCTATTATCAAAAAGACACACAATAACATATTGGTGAGGATGTGGAGAAAAGGGAACCCTGGTGAACTGCTGGTGGAAAGGTAAATTGGTACAGCCACTATGGAAAACAGTATGACATTTACTCAAAAAAATTAAAAATGGATCTACCATAAGATTCAGCCGTTCCACTTCTAGGTATTTATCTGAAGAAAACAAAAACACTAATTGGAAAAGACAAACGCACCCCTTTATCATTTATATTAGCAAAGATACTGAAGCAACCTAAATATCATGATATATGAAAGGATTAAAGAAGTGGTGTTTATGGGGCACCTGGGTAGTGCAGTCATTAAGCGCCTGCCTTCGGCTCAGGGTGTGATTCCGGCGTTCCGGGATCGAGTCCCACATCGGGCTCCTCCGCTGGGAGTCTGCTTCTTCCTCTCCCACTCCCCTGCTGTGTTCCCTCTCTCGCTGGCTGTCTGTCTCTCTGTCACATAAATAAATAAAATCTTTAAAAAAAAAAAAAAAAAAGAAGTGGTGTTTATGTGTATGTGTGTGTATGTATATGTGTGTGTATACAAATATATACATACAGTGGACTATTACTCAGCCATAAAAGAGTGAAATCCTGTCATTTGTGACAAGTAGGATAAACCTAGAGGGTATTATCCTAAGTGAAATAGAAAAAAACTAATACTGTATGATTTTGGTTATATGTGTAATCTAAAGAGCAAAAAAAATGAACAAACAAAACAATACAGGAACAGACTCATAGATACAGAGAACAAACTGATGGTTGCAGAGAGGGAAGGGGGGATAGACAAAATAGGTGATGGGGATTAAGAGATACAATCTTCCAATTATAAAATAAAACCGGATGTAATGTACAGCATAAGGAATATAGTAATATTGTAACAACTTTGCATAATGACAGATGGTAAATAGACTTACTAGTGATCACTTCATAATACATATAAACAAATCACTATGTACACCTGAAACTTATACAATATTGCTTGTCAATTATCTTCCATTAAGAAAAGTACAAATTGTCCTTGAAAACAAAACAAAACAAAACTGAACTGCTGTATGATCCAGCAATTCAATTTTGGGGAATATATCCAAAAGAAACAAAAACAGGTAACTCTAAAAGGTATCTGCACCCCCATGTCCACAGCATTATTTACAGTGGCCAAGACATGGAAACAAACTAACTGCCCATTGATGGATGAATAAAGAGGCTGAGTATATACACAATGGAATATTATTCAGCAATAAAGAACAAGGATAACCTGCCACTTGTGACAACATGAATGGACCCTGAGGGCATTATTCTGCTAAGTGAAATAAGTCAGAGAAAAACAAAAACTGCATGATGTCTCTCATATGTGGAATCTAAAACAAAAAACAAAACAACTCATAGGAAAAGAGATCAGATTTGTGGTTACCAGAGGTGAGGGTGTAGGGAGGGGGAACCGGAGAAAGGTGATGAAAACGTACAACCTTCCAGTTACAAGATATAGGAGTACTAGGGTTGTAACATACAGCATGAGTGTATACATGAAAGTTAAGAGTTAATCCTAATAATTCTCATCACAAGGAAAACAACTTTTGCTTTTTCTTTTTAGTTTATCTACTGTAGATGAGATGATGGATTCTAAGTCAACTTACTGTGGTAATCATTTCACAATGTATATAGGTCAAACCATTATGTTACACAGCTTAAACTTATACAGTGATGTATGTATATCTACTACGTACCAATAAAACTGAGAAAAAAAGAGAAAGGTTAAGAAAGCTACATTGCTGAAATGTCCAGTATGAAAGGTTTGGAAGGGGTACAGCAACATATTTAATAAAATAACCGTATTCAGTTGACCCTTGAACAATATAAGTTTGAAGTTTATTTTTCAATAGAGTACAGTAGTATAAATGGATTTTCTCTTATGATTTTAACATTTTCTTTTCTCTAGCTTACTTTAAGAATACAGTATAATAATATGTATAACAAACAAAATATGTGGTAACCAATTGTTTATGTTATCAATAAGGCTTCTAGGCAACAGCAGGCTGCTAGTGGCTAAATTTTTGAGGAGTTAAAAATTATACATAGATTTCTGTCTGTGCAGGAAGTAGGCGCCCCTAACCTCCATACTGTTCAAAAGTCAACTGTAATCATTAATGTGTTAATCACTTAAAAACCGAACTCTAATATATTAGGGCCGTGTAATATAAAAGTACTCTGTTAATATAAATAAAACAAGTGTAATTCTTTTAGAATATAAAATTTAAGCATACGCTACCAAGGAATATTTGTTCATTTTCTGCAATTTACTGTATATAGTAATACCTTGTTAATGATACTTAGGATAGGATATAGTTGTAATGGATTTTGCATTTTTATAACACAACTTACTACATGCTATTCCTGTAGTTATCAACTCTTAGAAACTTCTTTGCCTGATACTGAAGATGAGATTTTAACTTCTTCCATTTGCAGTTTATATCTACAAAAACAGAGAAATAAAAATTATTTTAAAAATGACACAGTACATATATGAAACAAAACTATGCATTTATTTTGAAACAAAATAGTATAAATATTTGATATTTTAAAATGTCTTTAATGTGATGTCTTTCACATCAGACACATAAACTCTTTTTTCAGCCTCCCCATTTTACAAGATACTATAATTTATACATATGTTCATTTAGACTACTTATTAGAAGTTAATCTAACACTGATATTTATATAAAAAGTTACATTTACTGCATATTAAAACTTTACTATGCTTTCTCAGGGTCTTGAAAGAACATGGCCAATCCAAAAGACTAAAATCTCTAATAGCACATTTTCATTTTAAATCGAACATCAATCAGGAAGTATTTTATTTAGGGCACCTGTTTTAAAGCATAGGTAATAAACTAATATAAAACTGACTCAAGGCAGATTACTTCCCAACTAGTAATACTTAAAGCTCAAGTGACTTGTTATTTAGTGATACTCAGGAAAATTTAATGATTTCAAGTAGGTAAATACTTTGACCATGATTCAGCAATCAACAAAGGAACTTTTTAAAAAATAAAGTTAGGTGAGGATAAGGGAAACCTTGGGATATGGTTTTATTCTTTAAGATCAAAAAGTTTACCTTCTTCCCCTAAAAATGAATTCCAATTTTGACTGAAATTCCTTCAACTTAAGCAAATGTAACTTATGATCAAACTTACCTGTCAAACAGCCTCTATTCCAATATAAATTTCCTACTCTTGTTTCCAACTTTGAAACAGGTTATCTTTACTGTATATCCCATTTATTTAGACAACTTTCTTCGATTTGAGATATTAGTGTTTAAATTTCTACCCATGACAAACCTCTACTCTGAATAATAACTCCTAAGCTTTCCTCTATTTTCTGATTTCCATCTGGCCTTCTCTTACATGTTAAAGTAAAATCAGAACCTCTGCCTTGGCAGGCGTTTTTCTCCCCAGGTACTTCTCCAAATGACCAATTTTTAGACACAGCCATAAAATTACCCAAAAACTCATTTACTTTTTCTACTGCAATAGAAACCAAAATTCACAGAGAATTATTCAAATGCAGACTTTTTTTTTCCGTCTTGGACAACTTATACAACCTATATCTGAACTAAATTGTCTGTTGGTTAAATGCAGATATTCATGATCAAACTCCTCTTTTTAATGACTGGGTTGTAAGGAAGCTGCCTAATAAATTAATTTTGGAAAGAGGAAGAAGCTATGTTAACTGGTATAGAATGAAACCAGGACAGTTTGGTTTAAACAATATTGAGATGCACTACGTGATTACATAGAGGAAATTTACTGTGTAAGAAAATGTGGGTTTTTTGTTTGTTTGGGGGTTTTGTTTGTTTTTGTGTGGAGGGGAAGGCAGATGAGCAGGTAAGCACCTAAACCATATTTGAGTTACTGTACAGCATTTCCACTGTGCCTTATTCTGAATAGGTGTTAAATAAAATTAGATCAAATGAATTAATGTCCCTTTAAAATGGCTGTGATCTGCTCGTCTCTTGTTATAGGTTCTACACAGTTTGTACGAACACTACCTGATTATTTGCAAAAGACTGGGGCTAGTATGTCCTCCATTGCAGTGACTGCTGGGAAAATTAGAAGTCCTGCTGGTCTGTGCAATATGGAAAGGTTTCTGAATACCCAGAAGACTGCCACAAATTTAAAACACTTACCTCGGGTTATTTCATTTACAAATCCATAAAAATCATGTCTGGTCATTTTGAAGATTAAACAGCATGCCCTTAGCACAGCGCCAGTGAGACAGGCAATTATGAAAGTCAGTATCTTTATTCCAATGATATATTTATAGTCCATATGAATACTTGCTCTTCCACAAAGACAGATTATTATTTTTCAAGTCTAAGAAAATAATTTTGTTTTTCCTAAAGTTCTATTGCCAAGAGCGTGTACAGAAAGAAAAAGAATAAGAAAAACCAAAAAACCTGTATTACCATATGCTGGCATTTGGAATAACAATACATATTGGGATGGAAATTTAAACAAAAATATGCATTACGTTGTTTTGTGATTTAGACACAACCTTATCAAGCCTCAGATACATACAGTTACAGAGTTTCTCCTTTATTAGCTTTTACAGCTACCCACAAAATGCGTTCATTCTCCAACATTGTATAGAAGCAAACTGCTGAACATAGTACAATTTAAAGAGCAAATTCAATAAAATTAATTAAAAACTAGACTGCCTAAAAGTTAAATATTAATTTTATTACTAAAGCTGTTTTCTTATGAAAAGCTAACTCACAGTAAAGGTCAAAAAAATTCATTGACTTGTGTGTCTAGATTTACTATTTATTAACAAAAAGATTGTTTTTAACATTAGGAATTTAGAAAGTATATCATTATCCAATCATAAGCCTATCAGGTACTTTTATAAAAAAATTAGTATGAAAGTTTATGTTGGACTAGATGAAGTGGAATGCAATTTTTTTCTATTAGGTAAAAGAATTATTTAACTGTATTGCTTCTTAAATGCATCCTTAATTTTAAAAATTAAATAATATATGAGCAGCTGATGTATTCTCTTGATATACTGTGTATTAAAAGTTACTTTCTTGAGATGGCACATTAGTAGGTTTGGTATTTCCTGACACTATGAATATTTAAAAACAAATGTTTTTTGAAAGTTTCATCATCTGGAAAGAAGGAAAAATAAGGCTTTCTACAGCTGAAAATAGTAATTTTTCAAAAAGATTGAGAGGAAAAATATCTAAACAAACCATTTTTGATAAAGAAATAAGGCAGTTTCAAATTAAAAATACAAATTTAAATGAAGCAATTTTATAAAATACTGATACTAGCTAAAATTACATGCATAGGTACTTAATAATAACAGAGGAACAGCAGTGGAATTTAAATATGATAGGACTGATCAACAATAAATAAAGATTTATAGTGCAAATCGTGCAGAAAAACTTCTCAAAGCAAAGACCACAGCAGTCATTCTATTTTGTACAAAATCAGTCTCAGTTCTGTATACGATCTATACAGGATATCTATAAATTCAGCCACTGTGATGAAATGCCAATTTGCAAATCATACGTAAAAATGTGCTTAGTCTTGTGTCATTTCTGTCTTGGCAGTTTATGTTTTCAGGAAAATCTGAAAAGAAAAGAACATAAAAAGCCCTAAGATTTAACTTAAGATGATAAATTTTCATCTCTTTACATTCTCTTCCAATTAAGATCTACCTATAAGAAGATAATTTGACTATCGGGGAAAAGGGGTAGGGAAGGAATTCTAGCATGTTCATATAAATAATTACTCAGTGCCTACTTTCTTCTTAAACCTTGATATTAAAAATCAACCCTTACCCTAGGGGATTGACAGTATGATTTGCAAAACAAGAAAACAATTCAGTGTTGGCACTAATGTTATGTACAACTAGATTAAGGGAAGGGGAAGAGGAGTCTGAGATAGAGATGAGAAACTCCTGCCGTTTCTAAATGCTCCCTTCTCAGAGCCCACTCCTTCAGCCCCCTAATGTCCAGGCCGAACTGCTGTTGGGCCAGCCTCTTTCCTGGGGATTTGCAGTGACACCCTTGTTAGTCTCCACCAGCTACTTAACTGTCGTATGTGATCAGGCCTGCGGGCAACAATGGTGGAGCATGTGCGAGTGCAGCAGAGAAAGGTGCTGTGAAGAGCAAGTCAGGAAGCACAAGAGAGTGAGAGGCAGGAAAGAACAGAGACCCAGAAATGAGAAACAAGCAGCCTTGGCAAGGGTGTGAGAAGAAGTTATTATGGCCTCCTGTCTTATTTTCACTCTCAGCGACTGAGCCGTCCTTAGTGCATTTTGGCTCTATAAAGTACCTCTGCATTGTTCAATAATATAAGCCTTTACTTAAATTTGTTGGAGTGGGAACTAGTTTTCGCAACCAAATCACTCCTAAAACTGCATAGATGGAGAAGAAAAGGCAGAGTGTCTAGACATCAGATAAGAGCGTGACCAGAGATACAGTGATAGAAGAAAGAACATGAAATGGAGAACTTAAGAGGAAAATGGAAAATTGAAGTGGGTGCTCTCAAATTTATGCCAGATTGTAGAAGACTTAAAACCAGAGAGAAATTTAACAGTGACCTGCAATTGGTAAGGTCTCATCATAAGTTCTGCAGCAGAGAAATTATACCACAGGGTGGTATTTGAGGAAGATCGTTCTGTCAGTGCTGTGTAGGAAGGAGAAACACTACATTCAGGGGACTGGCAAAACAATTACTGGAATAATCCTGGTGTGAGACTAGAAGTTGACAGGAAGTTCATTTTAAAGGAAGAAATGACAAAGGAGACTAGTGAGAAATATGTCAACTAAGTGAAATGGTATGTACACCATATACCACCTAAGAGACAGGAACGAATTATAGCTTATGATTCTACAGAAGCAGCTATCCAACACTGAAAAAAACATTTCATTTAAGCCAACATCATGGTGACAAAATATCCAAAAGATTTCCACTGGTTAAATGCTAATGTATATATAATTATGCTTAATGTATAATACAAAGCATTTTATATGTTATCTAACGCAGAAGCTATGACAGAATTATGCTTAAAGCTGACGAAACAGACACTGGTAAAAAGACTTGGTAAGAAGAGTCATGCAGTAGCCTTCCGACTCAAACCTTCTGGAAGACAATTTACCTATAGTGGGGCATGAAACTGGCTGTGCATTGCTATTGCTTGTTGAAGTTTCTCTTCCTTGGCTCTTCTACAGTGGCAGATCTAGAAGATAAATGATTTAAAATACCAGTCACTCCTCCAGTGATTTACCTACTGCTTCTTACATCAGGACAGAATTCAAAGTTAGAATCCTTTAACCTGTTGACATTTTTTAACTTTTGAATGTTTAAGGTAGTTCAGAATTTAAGAATCCCCACCCCTGCAAACACTGAATTGTATTTGGAAGATAACCTTTGCCTGTGAACTCCCAGAATGATAAAACAAACCTTGACCCTTTATATCAATTCTCAGATTGTGGAGTTTCAAGCATTTGTGTTTTAAAAATATAAAAACAAAATCCTACTGTTGTTAACCAGGAAGCTAAATAAATAAAAAATTCAAGGTACAGTCATACAGCACCACAGAAGAATGAACCAGAAATCAACACCTTACTAATGCTATAACCATAGTCTTTAATGTCCCTAAACTTCAATTTTACCTCCTGGAAAATGGGGATAATAAAATCTGCCCACTTTCCTTAACAGGATATGCATATACATAACACACAATTTACAAAGTTTATTAACAAAAGGTTACTTTTCAAATGTGATGTTTCAGAGAAATTAGGTAAATATTTAAAAACTCTATCAAAGGGCAAGATATTAAGTAGACTTTCTTAATTATTCTTTAAATATAATGGAAATCAGAACAGAACAGAAACTACTGCAGAATGTTCTCAATAGTATTTACAGATTTTAAAATAACTATTTATAGATTATTCCCTTTTTAAATAGCTTGTTGAACATAAGAAGTTGTACATTCCTATAACTATTAAGACCAGACTTAGGCTGATTTACTAGCTTTAGTACAAAAGGATAGTAAGATAGTGCTATCATTCTTAAAGAATAGAGGCTTTTCAGTTTCTTCTCATGGCAATCAAAACTCCAGCTCACTAACGTGCTGAAGTATTTTTTACTCATGAATATACTTAAGTAATTTCATATAACACTGTCACTTGTCCTCAACTGAAGAGTATTACATACTGTTCTCTTTTCCATGAAGCTACTGAGAAAATCATCGATTTCAGTTTTTCCCTCTAAGAAATCTTCAGCAATATTATCAGATTCTTCCTCAGCTTCATGTGCAGCTACTTTCAATCTTGCCTGTAGGGCACTCGCACTACAGCTCTGAAAAAGAAAATGAAGTACTCACTTAGTTCACACTGCTCAGAAAAACTCCTTAGAGGCAAAGGAAATGAGACAGGGGTAGGGAGGAGCAAGTATTATATGCCTTACACAGCCTCTTTCTTGAGGAAAATTGCTACCACCCAGGTCCTCAGCTTTTGGATATAGGGTAGATACCAAACACAAAATAACCCAATCCATTGGCTGCAAACCCTTGAATGAGGGAAGCTGAGCCAATCAACGTCTTTTCCTGGGGATTTAAGAATTAGGTCATTGTGGTAGGCACCCTCGAAGAGGACCCCTATCATCCCTACCTCTTGAGTGTGGGCTGGACATAGTGACTCCCTTCTAACGAACAGAATATGGCAAAAGTGATGGGATTAAATCTGACCAAACAGGCAAAAGACGTGTACAAACACTGCTGAAAGAAACTGAAGAAGACGTAAGTGGAAAGACATCTCAGGTGCATGGATTGGATATTGTTAAGATGACAACACTACCCAAAGTGATCTACAGAGTCAATGCTATTTCTATCAAAATCAGGGTTTTTTGCAGAAAAAGAAAAACCCATTCTAAAATTCATATGGAATCTCAAGTGACCCCAAACAGCCACAACAATCTTAAAAAGGAAGAACAAAGTTGCATACTTCCTGATTTCAAAACTTACTACAAAGTTACAGCAATCAAAACAACGACGTACTGGCATAAGAAGAGACATGTAGATGAATGAAAGACCTAGCCTAGAAATATACCCTCACATACATGGTCAAAAATATTTTCAAAAAGTGTGCCAAGACCATTCAATGGGGAAAAGACAGTCTCTGGCAAACGGTGCAGGGAAAACTGGATACTCACATGCAGGATGAAGTTGGACCTTTATCCCACCACACATACAAAAACTAACTCAAAAAATAAAAAAGTAAATAAAAACTAACTCAAAGTGGATTGAAGACCTAAATATAAGAACTAAGACTATTTTTATTTTTTAATTTGTTTAAGTAGGCTTCATTCCCAGCATGGGGCCCAACATGGGGCTTCAACTCCCGACCCTGAGAGCAAGACCTGAGCTGAGATCAAGAGTCAGACCCTTAACCGACTGAGCCACCCAGGCACCCCAATGCTATTTTTAATAGTAGTCATGCTAGTGGGTGTAAGGTGGCAACTCACACACAGAAATGAACAGAGATGAACCATTTTCTCATCACCCTTGCCAACCCTGGTCATCTATCTTTACAAGTTTGGCTCACAAGGATGATGCAAATTTTTATTATTACTGAAAGGCTGGCTATCTGTTCAAATGTTTCCATTATTTCTTCACTGAATGTTTACTGAGCATCTACTATGTGCCAAGCACTAGACCTGGTACTGGGTATATGGAAGAATAAAATACAGCATGTTTCTGCACTGATGGTACCAACAGTCCAGTGAAGTGGTTTACATACTTTATACAGAAGCCTGCCTCATCATTCCCAAAGATTCTGAGCATCTAGAGACAAGCGTAGGAATCAAGGTGTGTTTTTTAAGTGTTTCAAAAACCATTTCCAGCAATTATATAAATGGCAAAGAAGACAGAGTAACTGTTATACTCGTATGTCTGCTGGACATTCACATTTCTCTTTCTGAGTTTCTTGTTCTTTCCTCTGACTATCACTGCCATCACTGTCTTATCCCTAATATTAAGGGGATCCTGGAACTATCTGGCAATTGTGATGCTTGCTGTTGGTTTCTAATATTCTTTATCAAGTGAAGGAATTAATTTCTATTCTTAACTTACTAAGAGTTTATAAAGAATGACGTGACTACTGTGAAAAGCTTATTCAGCATCTACTAAACTCTAATGTGCAGTTATGAGTATTTCAGTTGCTTCTCTCAGACTTTCTTCTGGTTAAGAGTGAGACAGCACCGCTTACATTTGATTCCCGACTCTGATACTTTCTATTTATATGACCTCAGGTAAGTTATTCAATATCCCCGTGCCTCAGACTGCTTATCTACATTATTAAAAAAAAAAAAAAAAAAAAAAGAAAATCACCTACCTCCTAGAATTTTGTGGAAATAATGGGCAATATATGAAAATAGTGTAGTGCAGTGTAAGATGCATAATCATTTTTCAATGTTAGCTATTATTTTTTATGTCTTTAATTCTAAAGGATGATCAAATTATGTGAAATCCATTATAAATTTATATTCTCCTTTGCCATCATTTTTTTTCTGTTGTTTTATTTTCTATTTTTTGTTTTATTACATTGGCTTTACCTTCCAGAATTGCTGATTTTAAAGGAAAGAGGATGTTAATTATGATGTTGGTTATTGATATGACATAAAGATTATGTCTCCTATTCCTTTTCATTTGTAAAGATTTTTCAGAAATATGGGTTGAATTTTATAAAGTGGTTTTTATTTTTTATTTAACTGGATTTCTAGCATAAAATCTATTATTTGGGGTGAATTAAACTTTATAATTTTCATATATTTTTCAATTTTCCAAGTTTTCATTTAAGATATCTTTATATAAGCTTACAAGTGAGATTACAGTTCAAGTTTTTTGTTAGATTTTATTAGAGGAGGTAAACTGGCATTTATAATAGAGTTCCTACTTAAGTTATTTATGGGGCTTTTTGTGTTTTTCTGCTTTGGAACCAAATATGCCCTCGCATGAGCGCAGATAATGTATAATGCCCCATAAATGAGAGCTGTTCATCTCACTTACAGGTATCAAGCCTTCTAAAGACAGATACCTAATAAGTGCTTTCTGATAATAATGAAAGTAAGAATGCAGATCACACATACTGAGATTAAAAATTCTTATGGTAAAGGAAAAGAGTTAAACGTCTTACCTCACTGAGTTCATGCTGCCTTTGCATCTTCTTTTCAAAAGTAGATTTCAGCTGTGTAAGCAATTCATACTAAAAGATAAAATAAAAATGTTATTTTATCATATTTTTAAATTGTATGGATTTCTTCAAAATCATAACTAACTCACCTTATCTAAAACAGTTTGCCTTTTGGCTTCCAAGCTGGGCTCCAAAAGGAGATTTTTTCCTGTAAGATAAATTTCTGGTTTATTTCTAGGTAAACATCATATTTTTCTTAGGAAATTTAAGAAGTAAGGAAAGACATACTTGCTAGCTCTTCAATACTTTTTACTAAGTCATCCTTGTCAGTAATAATCTGTTTTAGTTGGGGCAAAGTCAGAAACTGTTCTAGTAATATCTCCTCTTGTTCATTCATATCTGTAAGCTGTGACACACTAGAAACACAACAGAAAAGTTAATGAATATCAGTCACTAGTTTTTCTCCATGATGATATTCACAATTTTTCCATTTTATTCAGTTGACATGGCTCTAATTTTTGAACTATCATTTATATATCTACACACACACACACACACACACACACACAGAGGCAAATTATAACCTTAAAAGCAAGTAAAACATCAACCACAGTGGCACATAAAGTGGTCTTAAAGTAACATCCAATCAGGATAGGATTATTAAGACTAGGGTTCATGAACAATCACAACAATGTCAACCTCTGTATCTATTTAGATAATAGGTGTGTGGCTGTCACAATAAAAGATAAGTATATGGATATGTGTGTGTGCAGATATTCATAAATTATTTAAAGAAAAGCAATCATGGAGGGCTAAACCAAAACCAAAAATCAATATCCACAGGGTAAAAGAGGGAACTGGATGGGTGGGATAGGAATGCAAGCTAAACCTTTCTGAACATATCTATTAGTTTTGACTACCAATCCATAAAAAAAGCATATGTTTAAAAAAATTTTAATTAAACAAAAAAGCAGTCTCTACAATTCAGAGTAAATGGAAATAAATGAACATTGGTTATTTTCTAAGTTACATATCATCCGGAGAAGTACTATTCAGACTTTAAAAAACAGTATTTGGATATACATGTCAGGTGTGATAATCAAAACACAAAAGAAGTATAAAAAACAAAAACAAACTCTTATCCTAAACTCAGTAATCATAGTAATAATATCGGTATTGTAATTTTGAAAAAGAACAAGTGCCTTTCAGAGAAATGACTTCAGGACAGGGAAAAGAAATTTCACAATGAGCCCATGGCATCTTTGTTTTGTCGGAAAGCTTATAGAAGCCAATGTGAAGAGTTTGCTAGGGACTCAAGATAGAACTGTTTAAGCATCAAAAAGAATAGTGACTGCAATAGACTGAAACACATCAAATATATTTTTAAAAAATTTATGAGCTCTTAATAACACAGAAACAACTACAAAAATAAAAACAAAAAACCTTGCCTCTCAGAAACTTTGGAGCTTGTTTGTGCATCAACTCATTATTCTGAAAATTGAAAAAAACCAAAAAACAAAAAAACAAGGATTTATCTTTCCATTACTATATGTGGTGTATTTCAATAAAACTAAATAGTTGATATAGAAATCTCTTCACAGAATTCTGGCTAATTCTGGCAGTAGAAAATCGCATTTGCAATCCTTAATGAAATAATGGATAGCCAATGATTTCAGCGGTTTCAACTGTTTCAATCTTAATGTCACTAAAAATAGGGCAACCAGACATAACCGCTGCCTTATATGATGTAATAGGAATTATGACATAAGTATTCTTGACCAAAGAATTGAACCCATTTTTTTCAGCAGTGAGATATAACTGACACATAACATAGAACATTGTGTAGGTTTACGGTGTGCAGCTCAATGATTTGATAAAACTGAACCTAAACAAATCTAATTAAAACTCTAGATCCAACCACCAAGAGAAAGAAATACAGGAAAGAAAGGAACATCTTCAATTGTACTACCAGAATGCAATCAGGCAAAAAAGAGGATATAGAAAATTCTACCAGACAAATAACGTATTTCCTCAATAAACGTATAATAATATAACGTGTATAACAATGACATGTATAATAATATAACATGTGACATTTTAATAATTTTTTTTAAAAAGAAGTGAGGAAGGAAAAGAAAAGAGAATCCTTTATAACACTGAACAATAACAGTACCTACTTCCTGGGGTTACTGCAAGCATTACAGTTCATAGGAAACCTTAACATGTATGTGATATATTGTAAACCTTCATTGACTATTATTAGAAAATAATGAATCACTACTTTCTAAAAATGATTATAGAACACTGGGTCAATTAAGGTAAACTTTTTTTCTTTTTTAAACTATAGGATTTCTAATGGGCATTTGGCTGTATATCCCTCATGGGATATATCCCAGAGACAAAAAGAATTACAAAAATTTTTAAATTATACTCAGAAGTCTTAGTAATAACAGCCTTATGAGTAATATAAACCTTCAATGCGGTATAAAGGAAGCAATGCTTCCCAAAGTTGAGTGGCCCCAAAACAATTTTTCATGAAGCACCTTAGAGAAACAGTGTTCTATGAAAAACAGTACTTTAAACCTGAATACTACAAACTTATGTGTCATCAGTCTGAATACAATTTGGCTCTGTAAAGACACTATGCTATGACTTTATGAGAACATTCATGCGTTCCCCTATGTACAAAGTTCTACTTACAAAAGGAACAACGAAAAAGTCTAAAGCCAGAAAATATTTGAAATCTCCAGGGATGATGTATTGAGAAATAATTTTCGCGATAACGTAAGCCTCAAGAATGAACGACATCGTTTTCCTGGTAACTATTATATCATTTCCAGGCTCTAGAAAAATCCCTGGGTACATACTAAGTCACTCAATAAATACAAACTACAAGATATAAAACTGATTTACATAACTTCCCCAATAAGACAACCAAAATATAGAAATAGTGAGAATTTAAGAACTCTCTTTAATATGGGTATGAAAATGATGATTTGGTTGTATTTATCATTGTCAAATAGATAATGAATACTGACATTACTCTCCCAAGTTTTTTACCTTAGTTCTGAGAGTTCTGGAAACGTATCAGGGACATCTGGCATCTTGTAACCAAAACCATCCTGGCTTATCTACAGAGAGTTTGAAAAGGTATTGTGTCAGCCATCTTACTGACTGCTCTTATTTACTTATAAACATAATTTTTAATGTACCACATCCCATAATGTTTCATTATCACCTTCATCTTTCCACTTTACATTGTCCTTATTCTCCCCTTCTTTCTTTACTCTAATTTTCTCAGTGTACTTTATACCCAGACGGTTAAATTTTTTTGTTTGTTTTGGGTGAGGTTCATGTGAGTACCTGCATTACTTCTTTCTTGGGCAAGTACATAACTGTTAAATAAAACGCTTAAGTGTATCTGTGACAAATGTAGAGAATTATCTGTGGATTTCATTGATATTTATGTACACATCTGCCTCATGTAAAAGATACTGAATATAAAAAATGTAGTAAGCTGAAAGGCTGAATATAGTTACATACCTAAGTCAGACAAGACAGTAGAGTAGATAAGGAATAGGTAATCCATTATTTTATAAATGACTTTTTAAAATTGAGGATCCCTGAAAAGTTCTCTTGTAATTTTGTTTATCCTACGAATTGTGATTAATATTGTTCATGATATTGACAATATTTGTTCATAAAATTCATTAATACAATGATGAAAGGTATTGGAAAAACAAGGTCCACTTGGGCCTAATCTAAATTATTACAAACACTAAAATTAGTAAAGTTGGATATAATAAGGTTTGCAATATTTGAGTATTACTGTGGGTGATACTCAAGGCTAAAATGGAGGTTTTAAAATCATTTTATATGTTTTATTCCTAAAGTATTAGTCTCTTAGTAACATTCCACATGGCAACAGTCATCAGCTTATTTAAGAACATACAATGTTTTGTTTTTTTTATAATAATATTTTTTTATTATATTAGCCATCATACAGTACATCCCTGGTTTTTGATGTAAAGTTCGATGATTCATTAGTTGCGTATAACACCCAGGGCACCATGCAATACGTGCCCTCCTTACTACCCATCACCAGCCTATCCCATTCCCCCACACCCCTCCCCTCTGAAGCCCTCAGTTTGTTTCTCAGAGTCCACAGTCTCTCATGCTTCATTCCCCCTTCTGATTACCCCCCCTTTCTTTATCCCTTTCTTCTCCTACCGATCTTCCTAGTTCTTATGTTCCATAGATGAGAGAAACCATATAATTGTCTTTCTCTGCTTGACTTATTTCACTTAGCATTATCTCCTCCAGTGCCGTCCATGTTGCAGCAAATGTTGAGAACTTCGTCTTTCTGATAGCTGAGTAATATTCCGTTGTATATATGGACACAACTGTAATCCAGTCATCTGTTGAAGGGCATCTCGGCTCCTTCCACGATTTATGTGTGGACAGTGCTGCTATGAACATTGGGTGCATATGGCCCTTCTCTTCAGTCGTCTGTATCTTTGGGGTAAATACCCAGTAGTGCAATGGTTGGATCATAGGGTAGCTCAATTTTTAACTTTTTAAGGGACCTCCACATGTTTTCCAGAGTGGCTGGCACCCAACTTGGATTCCCACCAACAATGTAGGAGGGATCCCCTTTCTCCACATCCTCTCCAGCAATTGTTGTTTCTTGCCTTGTCAATTTTTGCCATTCTAACTGGTGTAAGGTGGTATCTTAGTGTGGTTTTGATTTGAATTTCCCTGATGGCTAATGATTTTGAACATTTTTTCATGTGTCTGTTAGCCATTTGTATGTCTTCATTGGAAAGTGTCTGTTCATATCTTCTGCCCATTTTATGATTTGTTTATTTGTTTCTCGTGTATTGAGTTTGAGAAGTTCTTTGTAGATCTTGGATACCAGTCTATTATCTGTAGTGTCCTTTGCAAATATCTTCTCCCATTCCATGGGCTGCCTCTCTTAGTTTTTTTTTTTTTTTCCTTGGCTGTGCAGAAGCTTTTTATCTTGATGAAGTCCCACAAGTTCATTTTTTCTTTTGTTTCTCTTGCCTTTGGAGATGTGTCATGAAAAAGGTTGCTGTGGCCGATGTCGTAGAGGTTGCTGCCTATGCTCTCCTCTAGGACTTTGATGGATTCCTGTCTCACATCAAGGTCTTTCATCCATTTGGAGTTTATCTTTGTGTATGGTGTGAGAGAGTGGTCAAGTTTCATTCTTTTGCAAAACATACAATGTTTTTTAAACCAATGAGACACCTGAAGCCCTTAGCATGGTAGAGAGCAGATCCTCCATAATCTGATACCTACTTCTTACGTGATCACTTTTTATGCCTTTGCCTATTTCCTGTATGACAGGCAGCTCTTTATTAAAGGCAATTTAACAAAAATGCAATTTGGTTTATGCCTCTGAAATTCTGTCAATACTACTGCCTCTTTATGGGAAGTTTTATATAACCCCTTTCATTCTGACAAATTCATTACCATCTATCAAAATCTGGACTTGAACATAAACAAACAAATAAATTAATTTATCTGCCTTATTTTAAGTGAGCACCTACTATATGTATCAGGTGTGGTCTGAGGCACTAAGGATAAAGTGGTGAAAAAGCAGAAACACATTTTTTATGAAAGCATCCCTTCTAGGTCTACCTCAATTCCTGGGAGCACTGACCACTTCCTCAACTGTCTTCACCGTAACTCTAGACTCGCTCTACTACTCTAGTGGAAGTTTCTTATTTGCAGTTATTTGATAATTTGTTGGTCTCCTCTGAGTTTATTACTTGAGTTGAAGATGTGATTTAATCTTTTTATCTTTTGTTCCTTATTTAGTGGCTGGCACAGGAAGGTATATAATAAATATATGTCAATTAGATGAGTTTCCAAGGATACAAAAATACAGAAAACTGAAGATACCCACCGGTGCTGAAGTGTCTGTTGTAGGAACAGGTAATGGCAGATTTGAAAGGATGCCAAAAGAAGGAGCAGCGGGTTTGGCTGGTGTGTAACTTGTTGTTGAAGAAGAAATAGTGTCAGCAACAGACAAAGAAGTGATAGTCCTGTTAGCTTCTTGTGGGGGATACGGAGGAAGAAATGGGAAACCCTGAGATGCATAAGGAGGCATCCCACCTGGATTACTGTATAGGCTAAAGAGAAAGACAGAAAAAAAAAAAACATTAGATTAGACTTTAGGGGTAAACCTATAAAATTATTCCCAAATGGTTCTAACTAACAATGGTCATGGCACAGAGACAGAATCTTGTTATTATAATCATATAACTGAATTAAATATCCTACAAATTGATAAAATATGACCCCCCCCAAATAGAAGTGTAGTTTTCATGAGAAAGGAAAATGTTTTAGAAAACATATAATTCAAATAGTCATAGTAGAAGTAAAGAGACAGTCTCTTTTTGAGTTTTGAGCATTTCAATAGCATCAACCACTGTATTCATAAAGGGAATGGAGAACCTTTAATCCAGAAAATGTAGTCAAGACAGGTTGTTGGAATATTAGCTCTCGCTTTATCTGGAAAAATATAAGGGAAAGTCATGACTGCTTTTCTAAAAGATTTTAAAGGAAAATAGTTAAATGTATAGAAGAATGGCTAAAAATGTTAAAATATAAAAATAAATACATATAAAAAACCAAGTCTATAGATTTAAAAAAGTAGTACAGCAGCATGTACTTGGGATTGAATCAGAGAGCAGTATTAATTTTTTCAATGTAATAAATATCTGGGCCCTGGTTCAAGATGACAAGATAGCAAGATCTTGAAATCACCTCCTCCCATGAACACACTAAGTCTGCAGGAATATGGAATAATTTCCTCAAGAAAAAAATTCTAAAATTTAGTTGTATAACTCCTACAAATCAAGCAAATATGAAAAACCGATATTGAAGCAAGTAGGAAAGCCTGTGACACAATCTCACTGTAAACCCAAACCTCAACACAGAGACCTATAACGGGGAAAAAACTCAAAACCTAAAGCTTCTTCCTGAAGAGCGAGAGTTTGAACCCCACACTGAGCAGTCATCTTTTAAGCCCTGGATCTCAAAGAATAGCCCCCAAAACATCTAGCTTTGAAAACCAAAGGGGCTTGTATGCTTGAACTTACCTACCCCAGAAGCAGAAGAGGCACCCAGATTTTAGGTGTAAGAGTCTCACTCCCTAATCTTAAAGTGTCAGCTTGAGGCACAGGTACCTAATTTAACCCACATCCAGGGACCCACTGGGATATGCTCTAGGAACAAAGGGTGGTGGGTGCTCTCTTCATGTTCTCCCTCTGTTACATTCCAGAGCAACAATATCTCTTGGAAGGAAGCTCTCATGCACATATGGTGCTTGGTTTTTATGTCTGGTGCCCCAGTTCTGGTGGCTGTCATCCACGACATGCCCATTGATTACATGGCTCTGAAGGCCAAGCGCTTGCATTCCTGGGTCCCATGCAACTGTAAAACAATGAGACAGTTGTTGGTAGGCTACCACCCCCAGGTCACTGCACAGACAGCAGATCAAACATACCCCTAGTCTTCCTATGAAAGAGTCCGATAAACCTGTCTGAAAGCTTTGGCTTGATGAGAAGGCTTCTGGCTTGGCATACAACTAGGGGCCTAGGGAGGCACTCCCAGGAAACAGGCTGGTGGATGCCAGCTCTGCACATTCTCTCAGTCTTGCTCCAGCTCACCAGTATCTCCCAGAAAGAAGTTTATACAATCATCTGGGGCCCCAATTTTGCAACTCTACCTAGGGACCAGACCTCCAGATCACTTGGCTCTGGTGGCCAGCAGAGCTTACACTTGCAGCCCCATTGACTATATATATTTGCATACTTTAAAAAAGCTGCTACCTGAGGGTCTGGCTTCTAATCAGCCTGAATCCAGGTGCTGGCTGAGATCCTCTCAGATCCTGGTACACCCTCAAGTACTGGGAGCTATTAAAAATATAACAAGCTCCTTGGACAATACAACGATTTTAGAGATAATCAAGAGGTAGGGCAAGGCTAAATGGTAAGGTTCATCTCCTGGTTCAGTCCTCAAGACTGGGAGAGGTGGCTGTGTTATCTTATGCATAAAAACCAATACAGAGAGCCAAGGAAAAAGAAAAAGAGAAATACGTTCCAAATAAACAAACAAAAAAATGGAAATAAGTAATTTACCTGATAAGAGTTCAAAGTATTATATGCTCAATGAACTTGGGGGAAAATGGATGAACACTATACAACTTCAACAAAGAGATAAAAAATATAAGAAAGTACCAAACAGAAGAAGTCACAGAGGTAAAAAAAAAAAAAAAAAAAATACACTAGAGGATTTCAAAAGCAGACTAAATGAAGCAGAAGAAATGGCAGTATACTCAAATTCAGGGCAGAGAAACTCACCCAATCAGAGCAGCAAAAAGAGAAAAAAATGCTCCCTGATTTGAAACTATATTACAATGTTACAGTAGTCAAAACAGAATGTTATTGGCATAAAACTATACAAATAGATCAGTGGAACTGAATACAGAATCCAGAAATAAACCTATGCATATACTGTAGACAAGAATATAAAATGGGGAAAGGGACAGTCTCTTCAATAAACACTACAGGGGAAAATGGATGGCCACATGTAAAAGAATGAAATTATCATTCCCTTACATTATATATAAAAAATTAATTCAAAGTGGATTAAAGACTTAAATTTAAGACCTGAAACCATTAAACTCCTAGAAGAAAACACAGGAAGTAAGATTCTTGAAATTGATCTTGATGAGTTTTTGCATCTGATACCAATAGCAAAGGCAACAAAAGCAAAAACAAACAAGTGGGACCATATCAAACTAAAAAACTTCTGTAGTGCAAAGGAAACTATCAACAAAACAAAAAGGCCCATTACTAAATGGGAGAGATATTTGCAAATAATATATCTGATAATCAGGAGTTAGTATCCAAACTATGTAAAGAAATCCTACAATAGCAAATCACAATCCAGTTAAAAAATGGGCAGGGGATATTAATAAATATTTTTTACAAGATAACATACAGATGGCCAAAATATACGTAAGAAGATGTTCAACATCACTAATCATCATGAAAATGCAGACCAAAGCCACAATGAAATATCACGTGACACCTGTTAAAATGGCTATCACTAAGAAGACAAGAAGTTAAGTGTTATTGAGGATATGGAGACCAGGAAACCCTGTGTACTCTTGGTGGGAATGTAAATTGGTGTAGCTACTATGGAAAACATTATGGAGGTTCCTCAAAAAAAAAAATCAAAAATAGAATTACCATATGATCCAGCAATTCTATTTCTGGGTATTTATCCAAAAAACTGAAAACAGTAACTCAAAAAGATTAACGGTGACTCTGTCTGGACTCCTATGTAGTCTCAGGATGGGGTAGGTCACTAGAAAAACACAATGACGAAGGGTTGGAACAATTAGCTGCACCTACCAACCTCAGGGAATAAGGAAGGGGCTGCAAACTAAGCTCTATGAAAACTCTTGAACAATGACAGATGACAAACTTTCTTGTTGGTGAATGCATCCACATGGTGGGTGCACCCCGGCCCATGGGGACAGAAGCTCCTACATTCGAGACTCTCCCAGTCCTTGCCCTGGGCATCGCTTCACACGGCTATTCATCTGTATCCTTCACAATGCCCTTTTATAATAAACTCGTAAACATAAGTAAATATTTCTCTGAGTTCTATGAGCAGCTCCAACACATTAATGGAACCTGGGGGGGGGGCGGTTCATGGGAGCCTCTGATTTTATAGTCTGTGGGTCAGAAGCAGGTGAACAACCTGTGGATTTGACTGGGTTCTGAAGTGGAGCAGTCTTCTGAGACTGAGCCTATAACTCGTGGAATCTGATACTACCTTCAGGCAGAGAGCATCAGAATTGAATTAAATGTATATATTTTAATTTAATTAATTTAATTAAATAGGACACCCAGTCACTGTCTGCTAAGAACTGGAGAATTACTTGGTGGTGTTGGAAACACACATATCAGAGTACTGAAATATGTTCCAAAATATATAAAGTTTGAACAATTTTTAAACTGGAATATTATTTCATTTAATGACTTAAATTTGCATGAGTTGGAATTATGCCGGAAAACAATTATTACGGATTTTTAAACATACAATGATACTAAAGCTCACATGGATAATTATAGAAGGAAAAGTATCTGAAAGAGGGTTAAGAAGAGAGTAACTGTGCCATATAGCAAAACAAATGATAAAATCTTTATAATTAAAACCAAAGAAAAGACAACTTTTTTTAGAGCAAATAGTGGTAAATGGATATGCAGGTCAATGGAATTGAATATAAAATCCAGAAAAAACCCCAAACACATAAGAATAAGGATAGAAGAAAGATGTGAAATAAATGGGAAAAAAGATCAGTCAATAAACAGTATTGGGACAGCTGGAAAAAATTGAACTAGAGACAGATCGTTATATTCGTAACAGAATAAAAACCAAATTCATCAAAGATTTAAATGCTTAAAACAAAATCTTACAAGAATTAGAAGAAATCATTGGGAAATAATAACCTTGGGGTGGGAAAGAACTTTCTATGATCCCAAATCCCAAAGTCATAAGAGAAAATGATTAATTGCTTGATATTAAGAAAGAACAAAAACAAAACGTCTACATGACAAAGCCCATTATAAAAATTGGGGGATAACATTTAAAACTCATATCACAGACACAGGGGTAATTTCTCTGATATATAAAAGTTCCTACAAATTGATAAAAAGACTAACAACTCAAAAGCAAAATGGAAAACGGGATAGAAGACACAAATTAAAGAAAAGGAAAGAAAAACATCTTTCAATCATAGGAAAAGATACCCAACTTCATTGTTAGTTAAGATAAATACAACCAAAATTATACTAACACATCATGTTCTACTTATAAATTGGCAAAGATCCATTCCAATAATATGCTGTATTGGCAAAGAATATGGGGAAGTAAGCATTGTGTATAGTGGCAGAAATTGGTGCAACTCACTCTGTAGGGCAATTTTGCAGTATTTGTCAAAATTACAAACGTGCATGCCACTTTGAGAATGTATCCAAGAAATATACTCACATTTGGCTAGAATATTATTTTTAAAATTATTTGCTGCAGCACTGAGGGTAAAGAAAGGTGGTGGAAACAATAAAAATATCCATCGACAGGAGTCCTGTCAAATAAATTAGACTGCATCTATACAACAAGTACTTTGTGGTCATAAAGAAGAATAAGGAAATGCTTTATGTACCAACATGGAAAACTCTCCAACTACACCATTTAGTGAAGAAAAAAAGGGGGAAGGGAATAGTATACTACCATTTGCATAGAAAAGGAGGGAATAAAATACTCCAAGTACATACTTCTTTGTAGGTCATAAAACATCTTGGAAATTCTATGCATATTCATCCAAATGAAAAACTTTGGATACCAGCAAGAAGAAAAACTAGGGTGTAAGGGAGAAGAAAGTGGAAGGAAGCCTTTTTACCCCATATCCCTTTATATTTTTTGAATTCTGATTCAAGTAAATGTATGATCTATTGAAAAAATTAAGTTAAAAAAATAGCTCATCTTTACATTAAAACGTTTATCTAAAGGTATGTCAGTGACATAAATATAAATATAACAAGTTATTTGGAAACAATATGACCAACATGAGAGAGTATTTGTATTATACTTGAAGTCTTTATTGTGAACCAATTTGCTTTATTTTGACCTCAGTAGCAGATACAACCTATTAAATAATCTAAGAAATGCATTAAACTTCCATTTTAATAACCTGCACTTTAATCACAGAACTTATTTGAAATGGGAATAAGTAAACTTATTGGCTTTTATTTTCAAATAAGGTGAGTGAACTTATATCCAACGCTACCCTGACAGAAAACAGGATATACAGTTTTTAGATAAAGAATATTAGTGAGGCTTATAACTCCAGGACAAAGACACAAGAGAGGAAAGATGAGGGCTGGGGCTGATGCACCTAATACTAGACCTAATAATCTAGCTAAGCAGATTTCCAGGCAGTGCTCAAGATGCTGCCTGACTCCTGAGCAAGAGCAACTTCTTAGAAATTACGCAGAAGGACTAGGACAGAAAGCCAAGAAATATTCTGAGAAAAGGAAATAACAAGACCAACAAGAAGCTGCATCATCATTAAATTTCAGAATACCAAAAATTTTTCTAAAATTTACAAAGGATCAGAAATCAAAATGGCATTGGACACTTTGCAATTATAGAAGCCATACAGACAATACAGCAACACCTTCAAAATTCTGAGTGGAAAAGCACTTCGACTTAGAATTTGAACTATACTGATTTTTAACTGTGAGGGGTATATCAAAGACATTTACAGATTTTTTTTTGAAGTTTCGAAATTTATCTTTTAAGAATCTGTGGCATACCGTATTTTCAAAAAATTGGACATGGCAATATTTCTGGTCCCATGCTCTTCTAGAACCTTGCCACTCCACCAACCAAGAGGAAAAGCCTATTTTCCTTCTCTTGAATCCGATCAGGACATTGTGACTGCCTCAACAAACTGAATGCAGCAAAAGTGACAGTGAATAACTTCAGCCTCCAAGTGATAAAAGGCATTATGACTTCCTCATAGCTCTCAAGATGTTCATTCCAGGGACCACCATTATGCTGTAAGGAAGCCCAAGCCATAGAGAGAGGCCACAATTAGGTATATTCCATCTGACATCCCTAGGTAAGGTGTACGATGAGTAGGCTGAGAGCTCACTGATGATTTGTAGAGCACACAAGATCTGATGCACCCTTCCTGAAATGAAGATTAGTAAGCAAAATTCATGTGTTCAACGTTTTCAGCCAAAATTCACAGGGCAATTTGTTGAAACCTTAGTAGACAGAACAGATTTTAGCACCCAGAAGTGGAAAGCTGCTATGTTATTAAAAAAGAGAGAGAGACAGAGACAGAAATCTAAACCGTGGGAGTAGCTTTGGAATCTGAGAGAGATGAAAGCCAAATGTACCCTCAAAGAGTTGGTTAACAGAAGCCTAAGAGCCTTAGCGGATCGGTCAAAGAGCACTTACAGGAAAGTGAGGAAAATGTTGGAATAGGAACTCTGTTATGTACTGGTAGAAAGTTTACCAACCGTGTTGCCTGCAATAATGGGGAAAGGAGAAAACGTACAGGCATAACTCACTTTACTGCGCTTCACAGATTCTGCGTCTTCCTATCTCTGTGTTCACATTCTGGTATGCTCACAATATTTCAAACTTTTTCATGATTATTTTTGTTATGGTGATCTGTGATCAGTGATCTTTGATGTTACTATGTCAACTGTTCTAGAGGGCCACGAACTGCACTCATAAAACAGTGAACATCATCGATAAATGTGTGTTCTGACTGCTCCACGGACCAGCTGTTCCCCACTGTCTCTCTCTCCCTGGGCCTCCCTATTACCTGAGACATAAAATTAGGCCAGTTAATAACCCTACAATGGCCTGTAAGTATTCAAATGAAAGGAGTCACACGTCTCTCACTTTAGATCAAAAGCTAAAAATGACTAAGCTTAGTGAGGACAGAATGTCAAAAACTGAGACAGGCTAAAAGCTAGGCCCCTTGGGCCAAAGAGCCAACTTGTAAATGGAAAGGAGGGCTTCCTGAAGGAAATCAAAAGTGTTACTCCAATGAACATGCAAATGATAAGAAAGTGAAACAGCCTTATTGCAGATGTGGAGAAAATTTTAGTGGTTTCGACAGAAGATCAAATCAGCCACAACATCCCCTAAGTCAAAGCCTAATCCGCAGCAAGGTCCTAATGCTCTTCAGTTCTATGAAGGCTGAGACAGGGGAGGAAGCTGCAGAAGATTTTGTTTGAGTCCTTTCTCTTCTTCTCTTGATGAGTCTAGAGGTTTATCAATTTTATTGATTTTTCAAAGAAACAGCTCCTGGTTTCACTGATCTGTTCTACTGTTTTTAGTTTATTATTTATTTCTGCTCTAATCTTCATTATCTCCTTCCTTCTACTGCTTTTGGGATTTGTTTGTTGTTTTTTTCCTAGCTCCATTAAATATAAGGTTAAGTTGTTTGAGGTTTGTCTTGCTTCTTGAGGTAGGTCTGCATTGCTATAAACTTCCCTCTTAGAACCACTTTTGCTTCATCCCAAAGATTTTTAGATCATTGTGTTTTCATTTTCATTTGTTTCCACGTAAGTTTTGATTTCTTTTTGGATTTATTGGTTGCTCCATTGTTGAGTAGCATGTTATTTTATAACTATGTATCTGCTCTTTCCAGATTTTTTCTGGTGGTTGATTTCTAGTTTCAGAATATTGTGGTCAGAAAAGATGCTTGGTATGATTTCAATCTTTTTGAATTTGTTAAGACTTGTTTCATGGCCTAAAATGTCATCTACTCTAGAGAAAGTTCCATGTGCACTTGAAAAGAATGTGTATTCTCCTATTTTAGGATGGAATGTTCCTAATATATCTGTTAAATTAATCTGGTCCAGTATGTCATTCATCCTGCTGTGGTTTGGTCCTATTCTTTCACATGGGACACATAGCTAATGCAAACAGTGGAACAAAATCAAGTTATCTCCAGTAGTCAATAACCAAACTGTAGATTCACAAGGAAAATACATGTTGTCAAGGTCTGATGACACGAAAAAAGAATCTGAAAGGTATTTTTCAGAGCTGCTGAAAGATGTGGAAAATTAAAAAGATAAAACCACCAATGGAAAAATGGAAGTAATTCTTAACTCCAGAAAAAGCAAAAAATCATAACATAAAGGAAATGTAATCATGACAAAGTACTTGATTCAGCAATGGGGAATATTTACAGAATCGAAATAATGAAAATACCAAAAATGAATTTAAGTAAAGATCATGATATCAATCACTAAGAGAATGAGGGGAAAGGAACATTTATGAAAGACAAAGATAACTAAAATCCTCATCAATCATAGCAGGAGGTTGATATAAAATACCTAAAATTGAAGAACCAATGCTATATGTAGAAGTTTACATTATTCAGAAAGATGAAGGTAAGTATTGGAAAAGCAACTAAAAGAAGAAAACACAATCACCTCTGAAAAGTATGAATATGTCTGTGTGAAGGTAGGAATGTGGAATGAAGAGAACTGCCTTTTAACATCATTTGAAAATTTAAACTATATTACGATGACTTTGATAAAAGTAAGTAAAAATAAATTTATACAAACATTTTTTTTGGTATAAATGTACTTACTATGGAAATGCTGTTGAAGAAGGAGCTAAAACTGGAGGATTCTTCCAAAACTCATCCAAGAGACTCTGAATAATTTTTCCAAGATCTGAGTGCATTGTAAACTAAAAGTAATAGAAATACAGGATGATCAAAATCACTTTCAGAATAAGTCTTATTAGGATAATGTCACTGTAAAACATAATCTTAAATCTACTTCTGCACATCAAGAATTAAATGAAAAACAAAGGGTATTGTGTCAAATGACCAGATTAGCAATCTACAACTTACAATATTTTTCTATAGACTCAATACCAGAAATCAGTTAAATATCTATTTAACCAATAATGGAGCTAAAGTATTTCCACATTTTAAAAAACAATTTGAAGTTTCAAAGGTAAATACTTGGAGTACATTTAAGCTATAGCCCTTCACAGTAATCAATCACTTATATTTCCTAAGAACTTTAAGGCATATTTGAATTTTATCCCCTCCTAACAACTGTGGAAAATCTGTGAACCAAAGTTCTAACATCAACAGGTCTTCATCACAGAAAAACAAATAACTTTCAAATCAGTATTATTTATTAGATATAGTGACCTTTTTTTGGGAAAATTATTTATTCCAAATGAGATTTTACATTTTAGAGTTCTAAAACATGTAGTAGTAAAGTAATATACCTGTTATACTACTCTGAAATAAATTATACTATATACATACATTGTTTACTAACGGAGAGGTAACATATACCCCTTGCTTATCCATTAAGTGATGTCGTATTGGTGGATAAACACTGATCACTGGTTTTTCCTGAGGAAATTGTGGAGGGAGCAATCTGTTAAATGTAGAACAGATGAAAAAAAGACACATGTTATATTATAAAGTCATAATTCTAAAACAAAGTTAAAAGCAAATTAAATTTTCATGCTTTCATTTAGATTAATTATTCACAGTAATAAGTACTCTATTAAGGTTGTTAATTGAAAATACACAAAAGGATATACTTTAGCAACAAGATTATAAAGCAATTCAATACAGTAAAACCTTAATGTAGAATATGGATACCCTGAGTTATAAGATATTCCTCACATCATGTCAATTAATTGCTTTCAAACATAATATACCAACCTATGCAAAATCTCCAATAAAATCAGATCAGGTATTTGTATCAGGTGAACCACAGTAACCAGTCGGACTATTGGACCACAGTTTCTGGCCATATAATTTTCTTGCAGTTTTCCTACTTATGAAATGCTGCCAAGAATTATTATACCATCTATTGAATTTTTAAAGACTGAGTAGATAAAAGCAAAAGCACTACGATTAAAACTGTAGCTGTCAGTATGCCTTGGTTCTGTAAGGCTCTCTTCTAATCGTTCCCATTAACACAACTCTCCCAAGTCTGTCAATCACATGGTTTCAAGTAAGAACAGTAAATTCTTAATACCAAAAAAAAAAAAAAAAAGGTGAAAATCTTAACCTTTATGAATTACCACAAATTAAAAATTCAGGAATGAAGTCTTAAATGGATTTTACTGGATATGGAACTCTGATTTCTAAATCTCTCTAAACTCGGAAGAATATGCCTCTTTACTATCTCTCTGTTCCCCTGCTGGCTCAGAAAACGATTTGTTTGGCAGCACCATCATGAAGAAAACTGGGTCCTTTTTGGCTTCTCCTACTTAGCCCTACCTAGGGCATTTGATGGAGATAAAACTACTTCATTTATATAGCTAAAGATTTTAAACTAGTTTGGTAAAAAAAGACAATGAATGGCCTTTAGAGCCCAACAAATCTGGGTTTGTATCCTGACCATGCTATTCACTACCTATGTGTCTGTAATTTGCCCGATTTGCAGCGCTACTGTGAGGATCGAAAAAGCTCCTCTATCAAGATAACACAGCATAATGCTTGGCACAATTATACATTCACACTTCCATTCACTATTCAACTAGGATTTAATAAGGCCTTCTCCATGCAGGCATTATGCTAGACAATGAGAATATGAAGATGAGTAAGTCATCGTTCCTGTCTTCAGTTAGGTGCTTCTTACCTCACCCAAACACCTGCTCTAGCACCCAGCCACCTAATGCAATTTGAGGTAATAACTTAATACTGTCATGCTAAAGACTAATAATTACACATACCGTTAAATGGGTACTTCAGCAATCACTCTGTCTAATCTTTCCTCTTAAATAACCTCATGACTATAATTTTTAACTTAATTTTTTTCTTTAATTAGTAGATCAAATTTAGCCTTGAACTTTCCAGTTGATATAGTATATCTGTTGTTGAAGACTAGAACATTTTCACTTGTTTCTGATGTAGAGGTGAATGTATCTCTAATAGTTTCCCATACACGAGCTCTTTGATTGTCTTCATTTTCAGGCTTTCTCTTTCAGCCTACCTTCAGCTAAGACTTCAGTGCAAATCCATAAAAATAATGACAGTACTAAATATTATTATTGCATCTTTTTATTGCATTTCTTCTTGTATAGTTTCTTTCTTATAGCAATACACTTTACAATGTAGCAATACGCTTTACAATGATGTCTTTAAAAAATTTTTGTTTCTCAAAATTGTGTGACTTTGCTAAGTTATAGTTACTAGAAAGGGAATATTTTAAATAAGTTCACTTTAAATGATTCACTTCTAATAACTAAGAAACAAAATAATGAAAAGATTTTTAAAAGTACTAGTACATAAAAAGTATAGGATACAATTCTACTCACATATTAATATTAATTGTCAGGTTGTTTACGGTGAATGGCAACCTGTATTCCACATCTTTCTGTATTTCAGCTATACTGTAGGAGAAAATTCGAGAGAAAAATTCACTTGAAGTTATAAACCATTAATGTTAAAAAGAATGTTAAACGTTTTTAGAGCCTACTAAAACTATGAATTTTAATCACCCAATCTATATAGCCAATATAACTGGTATCTTGAGGGAAAAATGACCAAAGAAAGATTTATCAAATAAAGCAATAATATTCTTAGATATCCATCCAAATGTGTGTGTGTTGGGGGGAGGTGGTAGAGTGGGGGTAGATGTTGAAGTAAAGTGGCAAAGAAAAACTCTCATATTAATGCTAGATTGATTTACTATCACTTTCTCTAATTCAACATTAGTAGAAGTAATTGTTATCCCTCTGGTTAATACAAGTCAGCAAGACATCTGGGTTCTGATTCTGACGCTGCTACTAACCAGCTATCTAGACAGCTAGGGAAGTCTGGGTCTTAATTGCTTCAACTAAGCCTGGATGAGACGTCTGCTACAGTCTCATGACAGAGACTGCTGGTTGCTTTCCAGAAACAAATAACCCCCCCTTCTTCCTAAGTAAGAAAAGTCTGTTTTTAGTCTGAGTAGCAATGTTCTAGCCTTTTTTGCAGCTAGCTGTTGCTATAGACTTAAGTTCTAGCCAATAAGATAGATACAGGGAGGCTGTGGGATGGAATTACTAGGAAAGCATCTAGACGGAGGGAACAAAAAAAACTAGTATGAGTCCATTTGCTTCTCCTGCCTCTACCTGATAGCTGCACTTCTAGCAGCCATCCTGGACCATGAGTGACCTGGAGAATGGAAGTCATACACTAGGGAGAGCTAAGCAGAAAGAAGTAGCTTGGGTTTTAATGACTATGGAATTGTCGAACTGAATTTCTTTTTTGTGAGAGAAAAAAAGATTCTATCCTATTTAACTCAGTATTTTGGGAGTCTTGGCTAGTAGCAGCTGAATATAATTGCCAACTAACAGAATTTCCTTGTATTTTAACATTCTACATTTAGAATTTAATTTACTTTATTGTTAATTGTGGGGATACATTATTAAAATTAAAATCTAGCAACCAAATCTTTTGCAGGTCACTTCAAACTCTAACGAATATTCACAGTATTTCCAAAGGGAAAAATGTTCAGTAGTATTCCTGAGTTGAGGTTGAGAAGAACCTTAATATTCAAAAAGACACAAAACTAATTCAAGCATGAGTACTGTTGGAAGACCTAGCGTCTACATAATAATTAACTTTCATTCTTTTGGTTGCTTCAGCTAATGCTCTGTACTGACATCCCATGGAATGGGGTTAGGATTGAGATGAAGAAACAGCTGAGAACAGACTCAAAAAGATAGTATTAGGACTTCCATAGTTTTACAGAAGTTTCTCTTTGGGATTCAGTTTTGGACTAGAATACTGACAACCTCCTCAGTTGTAGGAACACCATATATAATCAATTAAATGGCTTAAGTTTTCTATTCCTTTGTATTATTTTAGGACTCTCAGGTGTAACTGCTTCAAGGGAATACTGGTCACAAATGCATCCATCAGTTTTAAGCTAAATAGAACATCTTCATGATTAAAAGTATGACCTCCTAAGTCAGGCCTCCTGGCTTCAAATTCTCCCTCTAAACCACTTACTTATGTGATCATATGCAAATTACTTAACCTAAGCCTTATCTCTCAAATGGAAAACAGGGATGTTAAAAGTATCTATCTACCCAAAACAGTTGTTAGATTAAATGAGAGACTACTTGTAAAGCTCTCCACAAAATACCATAATAACTGTTCAATACATGTTAGCTATTATCAAATATGCATTTTGAACATGCATCTAGGTTGGAGCCTGTCTGAATTTGTAGTAAGGGAGATTCTCTGTAGAGGGAGATTCTCTCTCCCCCTCACCTCCCTCACCAAAGTTTTAACTCAGTTTTTGAGTGTATTTTTATAGCAAACAAATTAAAGTGAATTCGATTAAAATAATTTTTACTTAAATTATTGGCTAGAAGTGTTTTTATTGTCTCTACAATTAGAGTGTTGACATTTACTAAGTTTTGACAAGTTTCCTTCATAAAAGAGGTTTAAGAAATAACTGAAAGCAATACTTGTAATATTAGTGAGAGGTGAACTATCATTAACAAATTCCAACACAAGTTAGTCATGGATTAGTTGGAGTTCAGGCCATGCTACTGCAAAATATGGCACTTCAACATCTTGAATATTTTCAGTTGAAGGAGTCTGAGAAAAGAGGAGAAGCAGGAAGGTTACTCTAACCTCCTCCCTGCCTCATACTTCTTCCCTGAAACAGATCATAAAATCCTCATGTGAAATATGCCCTCCTCATACCAAGAGGAGAGTAGCATCCCTACCTCAAAGACAAAGGGACACCAAGAAAAATAGTAAGAAGCCTTGCTAAGCTGCTCCCCTTCGTCCTTGATTATTACAATTACCTCATATTTCTCAGCCCATCATGTTCTTCCATGACTGCGGTTTTCATCAAACCTAGCATAAAAAACTCGGGTCTATTTCTTTGGATCTTTGCTTCCTTATTAAGTCATCCATCTCATGGAAAACTTAAATTAAATAAGCTTGTATGCTTTTCTCCTGTTAATCTGTCAGTTTACTTAATTAAAACAAGAACCATTCCCTGAATATTCACAATGTGATTTCGGATTTTTTGCTATTTTAAATAACTTTTAAAAAACTTATTCTAGGGGCGCCTGGGTAGTTCCATTGGTTAAGCATCTGACTCTTGACTTTGGCTCAGGTCATGATCCCAGGGTTGTGGTACCAAGCCCCACATCAGGATCTTAGTGCAGAGCCTGTTAGAGATTCTCTCCCTCTCCTTCTGCTGACCCTGCCCCTGTCATGCACTCTCTAAATAAATACATAAATACTTAAAAAACAAAACAAAACTAAAAAAAACTTATCTAAAAATGATTCATTCCCTCAGTGGGAAAAAAGAACAAGCAAAGAGGATATAAAAATCACTCAGGAAGGCATATACCCAAGATAACCTCTAACACATTGGTATATAACCTAATCTTTCTATACTCACAACCTTATGTAAAACAAAATGCAACTGTACTGTCTACACAATTTTATAACTTGCTCTTTTCTGAATCAGTAAATGCTATTTTACATTATCTCGTTAGAATGGCTGTAAATAATGTTTTATTACATTGTTTAACCTATTCTCTATTAATTATTGAGATTGTTTCCAATTTTTACTATTACAAATTACACTTTGATAAACATTCTTTGAAGACTTATCTTTGAGCTGACAGGTAGCAGTATTTTGAATGTAAATACACACGCAAATTTTAAAGTAATACTGTAACAACACTACAAGAGCAAATTTGAATGACCTTCCATTAATACTTTTATGTTCTAGGTTCTCTGAGAGAAATGAATTACTATGGTTTTGCCTCATTCACTCTGAATAGGTTTGCGATTAAAGAAAGCTGAAATAACAGATAACTATGTTAGTCAGAATGTGTGATTAACTGGCATCCTCATTTCTTCGATAGTCCTTGAAACTATAAACAAAAAGACCTTGACATGAAATAGAAGCACTAGTTATGGTTAAAAGATTCCTTTTGTAGAACAATCATTTATCTCCAATTCACATTTTGTGTAAACTCGGATTTCATAAGAAAGACTTGGTTCAACTAAACAGCTACCAAATATCCACCATCTTGCAAGGAAACAGAAATACAGAAATATGTGTGGCCTTTGAAGGGGCACACAGCCTGAAGAAAAAAATCAAGTGACTAAAAAAGATCAATCCAAGATACTGATAGCATGCATTTCCCAGTGTTGGGTGAATCAACGAATGCTTACAGGTGAACCTTGCAAATAAAGGATTCAGATGCTTCAATAAAGATGGTAGATCCAGATTCGACAACTTCCCTTTCCTACCTAAATCCCTGGAAATATCACAAAAGACTAAACAACCAAATCTGTAACAGTGCTGGAAAGCAAAGAGTAAGCAGACGAACTCCGAGGAATCCCTAAAAGATAAAAAAGATGGAATTAGATTTAAGGAAAAGGATAATAAGGAAAAAAGGAAAGAAAAAGAAAGTAAATACAGGAACTGATGACAACCCAAAACATAAGATCAATGCAAAGTACGAACAGTTTGAAGGTCGTCCAAGCCCTTGGAGGAAGTCAATGCACACCAAGAGTGTGGAGGGCTGGGCAGAAACATTTCTCAGGGTAATGAATGGGAAGGTATGTGCAACAGCAGGTAGGACAGAGCACTCTCCTCTTTTCCCTGCTTGTTCCAACCAACAGATGGCACTAATATCTGCACCCAGAAGAACACAGTAGGTAGCCTCCCGAAAGTAGCAGTGCTTTAGGAAGCTACTGACTTCCACGGAGCCTCTGTTTCCAGAAGACAACTATCAGCTTGTCCCATATTGGAGCGAATCATTTTTTTTCATTCATCACAGAGGCAGGCTATGATAAAGAGAGCTAAATATCCACCAACAAATCAACAAGGAATCTCCAACACAGAAAGGACCACATCAAAGAGGTGTGAACAAAGCAAAACCAAGCAAGGCAGCCACTAAACTCAGGAAGCCCTAAAACACAAAAGTTAATTCAGCAAACAGAAGACTCTAAATTTGTGTAATTAATATCCTCAGAGAAACAAAACAGCACTTGCATTCACACACAAACACCACAGTTGATATGAAAATGAAAAATTAAGACACTGGACATTTAAAATAAATAGCTCAAATAAATGGTTTGGTGCTCTGTTTGGAAAATGTTTCATACTATATATTCTTTTCTTGGAGAATACTGATGCATTTTAGCATATTAAAGGCTTTGGGAAATTCTAAAGCACATGACTTTTGTTTTTTCAATCTGTTTGACATGGACCACATATTTCACAGAATTCTTTGACATGGACCACGTATTTCACAGTGTTGTGTGGAACACAGCATAATGAAACAGATGTGCAAAGAGCTATAGGAACACAGAAGAAAGCACCTAACCTCAACAAGGGTAGGGGTGGTGGGGTCTTCCAGGAAATAAAATACTCTCTGAACTACATTAAAAATTCAAGTAAGAGTTAACTTGCAGGAAAGAGAATCAGCAAAACTAATTAGACATTCTAGACAGAAGAAACACCATGGGAAAAATTTCAGATATGAAATAACATTGGGTCTCTAAAAGTCTCCATATCCTTTGCCATTAAAAACTTCACATCCTCACTGTCCCTTAAAAAGTAAAACAGAGGCACAACATGGAGACACTTAGGCCAAGTCACTACACTGGGGCTTAACACCTAACCTAACTGCAATCTCCCTAGAGATGTAGTGTTAACCAGTTAGTCAAGAATTTTCTGAACAGCATTAAAAAAGGTGATCCATCAGTCACATGGGCCTTCTCCATCCCCTCCCCACCCCTGCCCCCAGATGAGGTAATCCACCTAATTAGACCCCCTACCCTTTACCCCTAGGGAAAGGTGACCTTAGCTGGTATAATCCTTTCCTCTATTTTGCTAATAAGTTCCTTGCTCCACCATCCTTCCTATAAAAACCTTACATTTTGAACTAGTGGGAGCTCCCATTAAACACTAGATGGGATGCTGTCCAATTCATGAATCATTTAATGAAGCCAATTACATTTCAAAATTTACTTGGCTTTGTCTTTTAACAGATTTGGTGGCAGCAACAGGATCTGAAGTGAACTTCTAAAGGCCTTCAGGGATAAAGAGAAACACGGGCGTGGCATTCTGTGAATCCTTTTGAGTTCACTGTCATTCATTTCCAAGGAGCTTCGGTGAGCTCCTCTGGGTTTGAGCTCTATTCTCTTTGCATTCAAGCTTGGATCTAATTGGCTTTCCAGTCCAGGGTTTTAATGAGTCAGTCTACACAGACGAGGCTCTAAGAGAGCTCCAGTCCCTTAGCCCTTGGTTCAGTCTACAATTTCACACTGGAATCCCTTCTCCAGTTGTAGTCTGCAGTCTCCATTGACAGGCATTTGGTGGTTTAGTACTTTCCCCAGTTTCAGTCCACAGTCTCTATCCACTAGAGTCCGCTAATCAGCCTATGTTGGGAACTGTTGGTGGCCACTCCCTGGAGCTGGACAGGGTCTGACTTAAGAACCAGACCAGGTCTGGGAACAGACTGGGTTGGATCTGAGATGGACTGGATCCAGTGTGAGGCCTGTGGTATTGTTTTAAACAAAGGCTAATTGATAATGGGAGTCTCAGAAGCCAGACAAAAGGCGCAAACACTGGTGGGCATGGGTCAAGCATTTAAATTCAAAGGCTATTAGAGCGCTCACCAACTCCAGAAGACTTCTGTGATAGAGTAAGTTGGTCGCATTAATGGATTAGATTGACATTGGGTCACCCACCAACCTCAAGACAACTTCTGTGCAATGAGGTACACTGCAAAACACCTCACAATTCCCAACACCATCGCATGTCCCTCTTAGTTACTAGTCTGACTCTGAGAAACACAGAGGCCTAGCTAAAAAAAAGGAATAAAAAACAAAGGATCCTTTATATCCAGAGTTGAACAGGCCACCTTCTGGCATACCTGCTTACTTTATGTCTAAAAACTGTAGTCCCAGAAGTCACAAATATTTAGTTAAATGGCAAGATCATACTAAAATCAACTTCGTGTTACAATGGCTGTTATGGTAAATGCTCCAATTAGAGAAATAATTAAAGAAGTATACTTGAAAGCAAGGGTTCTTAAACAGAATGGGACACCTATTTTATGTGGTATGCAGAAGCCACCCAAAGGCTTCAAAATTCCAAAGTTTCATTGGTTCACTCCAAAAAGAAAGGTACCTACAACAAAGACTAAGACTAACATATAAGACTGCATTAATTCCTACTGCTCTCCTCTCTCCTTTGAGTACTCTTTCTAGTAATCCTCTATCTGAAGTGTCTTTTGACTCCGAAGAGACTATTAGTTAAGTTTTAAGATAAAGACCACCACAGGCTGCAGGCAATCCCCTACAGGTATCTTTCATTCCCGGGTTAAAGGCCCAACTAACAGCCATAGTTAAATAATTTCTAAAGCCCACAGAGGATTCTCAAAAGGTTTTGTAATTTACCTCCTGAGCCAATACAGAGGGAAAAAAAATAAAATATTCCCTTCCTTTCAAAACCAGAACTATTGACTATCAATCCTCTGTCTCCCAGGTATAGCTACTGCCTTTTTTTTTTTTTTAAAGATTTTATTTATTTATTCGACAGAGATAGAGACAAGCCAGTGAGAGAGGGAACACAAGCAGGGGGAGTGGGAGAGGAAGAAGCAGGCTCATAGCAGAGGAGCCTGATGTGGGGCTCGATCCCATAACGCCAGGATCACGCCGAGCCGAAGGCAGACGCTTAACCGCTGTGCCACCCAGGCGCCCCAATAGCTACTGCCTTCTTGACTGTCTTGTTTTATGTCCTAAGAATCTGGCTTGGCTTTCAGCCTACCTGGGACAGGCAGGTTGTGTTTGGCTAAATTTGGGGGTGACTCTGGATCTGGTAAAGAGACTGTCTTTTGTACCCTCTCTGAGGATGCTGCTAGGGTCCATGAGGTTGTTCAAAACTGCCAGAAATATTTACTGTATGTCCTGGTTGAGACCTGACAAGATACTGGAGAGGATTTACAACTCTGTGTTCAGAAATTTGGCCAAATTAGAAACTGATATTCAGAGCCTGAAAAGAATTTTTTTTTTTTTTTGAGACTTTGCCCCTAAGCTAAATGTACCCAGAAGGGGGAAAACACATAGGTGGATGAGTGTGAGTGTCCTTTGATACCATTTAGGTGGCAACTTAATTCTCTGAGGAATTAAAAACAGCTACACCTGTTTTGCAAATATGTTATCACCTTATACTGTCAGAATGGCTAAAATCAAAAAGACAAGAAGTAACAAGTACTGGTAAGGATGTGGAGAAAAAGGAATCCTCATGCACTGTTGGTGGGAATGTAAACTGGTGCAGCCACTGTGGAAAACAGTGTGGAGGTTCCTCAAAAAAAGTAAAAATAGGAATCCTATTTGATCCAATAATTCCACCACTAGGTATGTATCCAAAGAAAACAAAACACTAATTTGAAAAGATGTATGCACCCCTGTCTATTGAAGCATTATTTGCAGTAGCCAAGATATGGAAGCAACCTAACTGTTCATCAATAGACAAATGGATAAGGAAGATTTGGTAACATATACAAATGGACTATTACTCAGCCATAAAAAAGGATTAGTTCTTGCCATTTGAGACAACATGGATGGACCAAGTGCATATTATGCTAAATGTAGTAAGTCACATTGAAAAAGATAAATGCCATATGATTTCACTCATATGTGTAACCTAAAAAACAAATGAACAAATAAATAAACATACAAAAAGCAGAATCAGACCTCGAAATACACAGAAATAATGGGGGAATAGGTAAAATGCATAAAAGGGAGTGAGAGATTCAGGCTTCCAGTTATGGAATGACTAAGTCATGAGAATAAAAGGCACAGCATAGGGAATATTATCAATGATATTGTAATAAGTGTTACATGGTGACAGATGGTAGCCACTTGAGGTGAGCATAGCATACAGTATAAAGAAGCTGAATCATCATGTTGTAGACCTGGAACTAATGTTAACATTGTGTGTCAACTATACTCAAAAAAAATTTTTTTTAAGTGTAAGAGTTCAAACTTTTATATTATATTAAAACTTAGCCCTAAAATTAAAAAAAAATAATACGGAAAAACTTAGAAGCAGCGTCTTTTCTAACTAGTGAGTTTTGTGTTTTTGTACCTAATTCATGGCAGCAATTTAAAACTATAAGCTATGAGGTCTCTGTCTACATCTTTATGTTTATGTGTGCCTCTCTCTCTATATAGTAAATGTATGGTATTTTCTTCCTCCAGACAGTATTCTTAAAATTAATTTGTAAATTTAGTTGGCTTAAAGATCTATTTAATTGGCTTAAGGAAAACTAACTGCTTATATAAATTAAACTCTCAGAAATATAACAAAAACACCCACGTTTTTCAAGTACTGGGATAATCTAATAAAGCTCGTTTAAATTCACTGGTTTAATTAAAACAGGCATGTCTTTAGAGTTATCAACATTGAATACAATGCAGATAAACAAGTTTCATTCTACCTGAATTTACTAGTTTAATTAAATCTGTTATAATTTGTCAGCAAAAATAACTTAGAATCATGGCAGATTTTGTCTAATAATGTCTCCTAAGTTTTGTGGGTAATCTCAACATGATTGTTGGAGCAAATGATTTAGATGTAAGTGGAGTAAGAATTTACAGTAAGGTTTTTAGCAGTTATATTTTATGATATACATGCTTAAAAAATGTTCCACATCTCATTAGCTTGAGATTTTAGGAGTCTTGCTAAATTAAATTAATGATGGAAATGTGGGCGCCTAGGTGGCTCAGCGGTGGCTTAAGTGACTGCCTTCAGCTCAAGTCATGATCCCACAGCCCCACATCAGGCTCCTGGCTTGGCGGTTGAGTCTGCTTCTTCCTCTGACCTTCCCCCCTCCCTTCTCATGCTCTCTCACACTCTTTCTCTCTCTCTCAAATGAAGTAAAATAAAAAATAAAATCTTTAAATGATGGAAATGTATTGAATAGATTATTTCCAAGTAAGATAAAATACTGTTCTTGAACATAGGCTTATTTACTTTTGGTTTATTACAGAGAAACTAAAAGCTACTTAGGTTTGTCAATTCTACACTGGAAAACTGAAAAAAGTATATGCTTCTAGAAATTATGAAAGGTATTCATAATTTGTCAATCTAAAAAATGCTGGTATGACAGTTCACTACTCCTTAGTTTTCATTAGAAATGAAGATTTCTAAGGGTTAAGAATTCTAATTAATGTTATTACAACTACTACAAATAAAAGAAACATCCTTGTCTGTAAAGAAAGTAAGAATGTGTGTTTTTGGTACGAGAAGGAATAAGGAATGGAGATACATTTTCTCGATGGGGGAAAAAAAGTAATTTTGTCCTAAAGTGAGGCTGGTTGTTTAAAGAAAAAGAACAGGACAAAATCTGAATGTGAAAAACAAAAAACAAACTTGTAAAGTTTGTGAAAAAGGAATCTTTGGAAAGGTCAGGACTAAGATTAAAATGAGTAAGTTTTAATACGAGAAGTATGAGAAGCGAAATAAGTCAATCAGAGAAAGACAATTATCATATGATCTCACTGGTATTTAGAATCTGAGAAACAAGGCAGAGTACCATAGGGGAAGAGAGGAAAAAATTAAACAAGACGAAACCAGAGAGGGAGACAAACCATAAGAGACTCTTAATCTCAGGAAACAAACTGAGGGTTGTTGGAGTGGAGGGGGGTGAGAAGGATGGGGTGGCTGGGTGATGGACACTGGGGAGGGTACGTGCTATGGTGAGCGCTGTGAATTGTGTAAGACTGATCAATCACAGACCTGTACCCCTGAAACAAATAATACATTATATGTCAATAAAAAATAAAAACATTCTTTAAAAAAGTAGAATTTTATTTTCTCTGTTAAAAGGACAAAGGTTTTTTTTTGGACTTTGGGTCTGCTTTTGATAACAGATTGTTAAAGTATATTTACCTTTTAAGTATTAAGTTTCATAATGATCGGTGATCTTATTTAGGCAAACTCAAAAACCTTTTTTTGATATTTTTGACAAAGTTCCCAAAACCAAATTCTAAATGAAGTCTTTTTGACCTGTAAGAAATTCTGGAGTGCTTCCAAAAGTGTCCCTGGAACATTCCAAAAAATTTGTTCAACTAATTAGGCTTATCTGATATATTAAATTACATAGGAAGCACTGTCAAGTAAGAAGTAATACTATGTCTTCCTCATATTGTAAGATTGTGGCATATATGGATAAAGTTCATTTTACTTCTACAAAAACTGGCCCCTCGTTGCCATATTTTTGCCATCCTGATGTCCTTGTAACAAGGCAACAGTCTGCTCCTGAATCAGAGAAATTAAGATGGGTCAGCAATGGCTGTAAGATAAATGAACAGCTGGGGCTATGGGAAACCAAAGATGGCTGCTCGGTAATTCTCAGCGCCCAGTCAAATCCCATTTTTTGGTTTTTGCATTCCTTCACCCACCATAGTGCATTTAAGATGACTAAAATTATGAATTAACACTGGTGGGGAGATTTCTTTTTTTTTTTTTTTTAAAGATTTTATTTATTTATTTGACACGGAGAGAGACAGCCAGCGAGAGAGGCAACACAAGCAGAGGGAGTGGGAGAGGAAGAAGCAGCCTCCTAGCGGAGCAGGGAGCCTGATGCGGGGCTCGATCCCAGGACCCTGGGATCAGGCCCTGAGCCGAAGGCAGATATTAAGGACTGAGCCACCCAGGCGCCCCTGGTGGGGAGATTTCTACCTAACAAGTCCATAATCCTAGAAAAATAATCTTTGTCCCAAGAGGCCAAACTCCTCTTCTCTCTGGACCCTTTGAAACCTGAAGCTGGACTTCATTCAACTGCCTCTTAATGTGGGTTATCAATACGTTCCTGTTACTGCGTGTATGTGCTCTGGATGGGTTGAAGCCTTCCCCTGTTGCAAGGCTAATGCCCTCCCAGTGGCAAAGAAAGAGAGAATGTTTCCCAGTTAGGGTATACCTTCCACAATATCATCAGTGATCAAGGCACCCACTTCACTGGACAAATTATACAAGCCTTCGTGAAAAGTCTGCAAACTTCTTGGAATTATCATAATCTCTATCACCCTCAACCAGACAAGGTCAAGAGAACTAATGAGATCCTTAAACTTACAATTTCCAAACCTGAAACTACTGGACCTCCCTGACCTCAAGTCTTGCCTTTGATCCTGTGGACTATTCACAGTACCCCACTGGAAAACAAACTCACCCCACACAAGATAGTTACTGGCACACCAATGCCTATTGGTCTACAACCTTCTGTTGATCCTGTGTCTCAAGCTAGTATGACCAACGACTCTAAGTGTCTAATGTCTTACGCTCAAGCCTATCATCAATAGGCTAAAAAGTCCTTCCCAGATCCCAATCCACTGCTTATAGTCTAGGGCCTGGTGACTGAGTACTCTGAAACCAACATCAGAGGAAGACAGCACTTAAGTCTTGTTGGAAGGATCCTTACTAAGTGCTTCTGACCACTGCTCCCAACTAGAAGATGCTGGAGACCTCTGAATCAAACTGACAAGGAAGTAGCTGATATTGAGGTAGACTGCTTCTAAAATTACAAGTGCTTCATACTTTAATGAAACGTGAAACCATGAAACCACTTCTTCTTTTTGTATCCTTTACTCTGGCATTTCTCTGCAAATATAACATCTGCATCTGTATGTCCCTGGCCATCGCTAAGAGGGGTAACCTCTGGAATTTAGAGCAAACTTTTATTTCAGGCTAGGAGAAACTCTAACTGTGCCCCTAACTTTTCACAAGCAAAATAAGACATTTCAATGGTTGACTCTCCTGAGTTTACACTGTTGAGTTAGAAAGGACCTACCAGAAGGCTTTCATGATTCAGCATTCACTCCTTTTGGCAGGTCCCTACCACCCTGGCTAGGGATAAATGTAAATGAGATTATGATCAGAAACTTCTTAATTCCTGAAATTGCAGAATCCACTGCTAAAGCATTAGCTGTCCAGTAAAAACCCTTATATTCTCTGGCCAAAGTTCTCTTTTTCCCCCCCAAAATTCTTGACAATAGGATAGCCCATGATTATCTTTTAGCTGAGTAAGGTTATCTGCTGTGAACAACCTCACCTGCTGTCTGCTTGTAGATTAATACTTCCAGGGTAGTTGAAACTCAATTATATAAAATCACTGAGCGAACCACTGCCTTAAAAGAGTGACACCTTCAACAGGGTCTTTCTTTGACTAGTTTGGGTCTTAGGGACCATTGCTCCAAAGTGCACTCCAAAAACTGGAAATTATTCTGTTTACAGTTATCATAAAAAATCTCCCAGGTGCACCGTATCCTCTCAAAAGCTTTAAATGCATATTTGTAGCGGATAACTACCAAGTGGATGATCTCGGAGACCCTCGGAGTCAAAGTGAAGAGAATAACCCACTTCTGTGACCCGTGAATACTGTAGGCAGATATGGCTAAAGGTCCCCAGAAAAAGAAAGATGATGCATAGCTTTGGGGACACAACAGAAGTCACTTTAGAACCCCAGCTATTTTTGTGACCTATACCCCATCAACTGGCTCTACGTGACCAAGAGCACTTCTTGCAGAGCTTACTAGAAGGCACTGGAATTACAAAGGAATGCAAAAACCTCAGTAGTTAAGGATCTTAAGGAAACAAAAGGGAATGCAAAAAGCAACATCAGGCCAGGAAAATAGCCTAACCATATCAGAGATAGTAAATCAATGGTAAAACTCCCCACGCTGGTTCAAAAGTGAAAGTTGATCTAAGGTACATTCTTAAGTCTTTTTTTTTTTTTTTTTTGGATTTACTTCCCCCTCCCCCCACCCCTTAAGCACTCAGACAAGGGACTAACTGGAGCCGGAGAATTAATGATGCTGACCCTTGCTGGCCCTCTTAACTTCAATCATCTAGGACTTGGACTCTGTCAACTTAGGATGACTTTTACCCTGACTCTGTACTGAAATCTCCTTTGACAAGTCCCTCCACCAATATGCATGCACCCTTAGCTTAAAACTTCCCTTATTTTGTTGTTCGAAGAGACACTGCTTTGGGAAATATCCCCAGTGTTTTCCTTACCTGTTGCAAGTAGAATTCTTCCTTTTCCACTCTTTGGTATGGTTGTGTCTTTTGATGATGCCCACGAAGAGGTGAACCCAGTTTTGGGTTACAATATCAAGGTGTTAAAGCAAAAAAAAACATGACCTATGATGTCATAAGAAGGAACAACAAAAACTTGGCAAACTTCAGAGCCACAGCTGAGAGTGGTGATAATGCCTTAAATTTTGACCACATCTCTCAGGTAAGCTGAGTCTGATCAAAAGGGGAGTAATTATTAAAAAGAAAACCAAAGGCCCCAAATGGAGCTTCTTATGCCAAGTTGCCTTGCCTCCAGAAAATTCCTGATCAGCACCAATGAAGTAATCTGTCATATGGGCCCTCTTCATCCCCCAAAGGAAGTTAAGCAATCCAATAAAATTCCTTGCCCTTCCCTCTAAGGGAAGGTGACTTTACTTGGAACAATTCTTTCCTTGCGCTAATAACTTCCTTGCCCCACTCTCCTTCCTACAAAAAACCCTTCCATTTTATACAGCTCCCTGGAGCTGCCGTCTACTTGCTAGATGTGATGCTGCCCAATTCATGAATCATTAAATAAAGTCAACTAGATCTTCAAATTTAACTCAGTTGCATTTTGTTTTTTAACAGTCTGTTGACACTTTCCATTAGTCACATCACCATCTTCTGTGAAAACCAGGCATTAAGCTAAGGAGGCTGGGCTTTTCTGGGCAAGAGTTAAGAAACTACTGAAAGGAATACACGGTCATATTTAAATTTTAGGAAGATTACTTTGGTGACCATGTGGGGAAAAAAATTAAGACTGAAGGCAGAGAAAATAGTTGGAACCCAGTGACAGTAGGGATGCACTGAGTGGAAACAGGACGACCAGGTTTTTGGCTTAGGGAGTAAACAGTAGACAGCTTGGAAGGAGCTGAGGGGCGGGAGGGGAAGAGTAGATGTGGCTGGATTAAACTAACAATGGAGAAATGACTGCTTGTGTGGTTAAATTCCTTTAAGCAAGTACAGACTGATACTACTAAGGTGAAAATTAAAGAGAGTACCTGAGCTGTTATGATCTACACAGGAAAAATTTTCTTAAATGGTAATATGATTTATTATGTCATATACTCTGCAATTGTAATTTTTAATCACGGGGTATAAATGGACTATATGATTTAATGTATCGAATTTAGATCCACTTAATTATGTGACTGACATAATTTTAAAGTTCACTCTAAGAGCACTATGTCCCTTTATAGAGTCACAGTGTTGGCATTTTGTAGATTTCTATAACTTCTATAGGCATAGCAACTTCTTGTAGGATTTTTTATTGCAACAAGTTAAAGTGATTCCCTTCCACAAAGAAGTTTTAATCTCAAATACCTATAAAAGATAACATACTGTTGCTTGTAGCACAAAAGGGAGTTAACTGAAAACTAGGGAAATGCAGAAAGGAAAGCCCAGTAAATGAGGCAGCTACTTTTCAGCTCAAAGCAAACGTTGCTATGTGGAAGAAATGTCAGATCTTCCAGATCTATTTTAAAAGAAAAGTTGGAGGGGGCAATGGCTATATGGGAAATCTCTAAACCTGCCACTTAATTTTGTAGTGAACCTAAAACTACTCTAAATAAAGTCTTGTTCATCTTCAAAGTTGAACATCTGGATATTTGAATGAAAAATCTCAAAATTATAAATGCCAGCGATGGATCCATATTTTTTAAAATATGTAATATTAAACAGGTTAAAGCATATACACATATCTTCTCATTACAAATTTGTTGTGCTACCAAGTTTGTGTATGAGTCCTGTTGAGCCAACAATAAAATCTATAGGAAAAAAATTATGGAATTTAGGCTTACTCAGAAACCCACGATTTTAGAGGAGAAAGTTTTATTAACTGTGAACAAGGGGTTAAACTTAATAGCTAGACGGTAGACACAGTAGCAGATTCTCCAGAGATAAAGGTTTAGGCAATCAGAATGAATAATGGTATCCAGGGACTGGCAGCAAAAGAAAATTCCAAAACAATTTTTAAGGACTATGCAGATTGAAACAATTATTTTTAAGAAACAAAAATAACTATTTACCAAGTACCTACTAGTTTCTTTACATGTATATCTAAAATTCTTCAAAACAGGTACATTTCATTTGTGAGGAAACTATCTGAAATGGACTTGCTTACTGAATGGCAAGTCAGAAGAATTCCTGCCAGAGGTAAATAAGCTATGGGTGAGCTTGTGAGGGATTCACAAACAATAAGCTGGGACAAGCATGTAGGCTAATAGGCAAAGGTTCCATGCATATTGACTCTATGCAGTGGAAAGGAGGAATATAATTTGTCATATGCTTACTATGTGTCAGGTATGCTAATAAATGCTCATAAATATCACTCAAATATTAACAATTTTTCATGATAGGAATCACAATTCCTGATTTTACAAATGGGAACTGCAGGCCCAGAGAAGTTGAGTAACTTGCCAAAAGGTCACATTGCTATTGCGTGTTAAAGCCAAATTGGAATCCAGGTCAGTTTGATTACAAAGCTTCCATTCACCTAGGTCATGCTGCTTTTCCTAAGGACAGTAATTTTTGCTGACTTCCATTTATGTTGCTCAAATTAATTTTGTCTTTTATCTCTAAGAGAGCGCTCACATCCAGGAACCTGAGGAAGCAACACAGACTTTCACAGTTGGGCAGGGCAATAAGAGATCAGGCAATTAATTGTTTTACTTCAGGGGTCCTAAGGACTATTAAGGTTATCTGAGCATCCAAGGTTGCCCTGCCAGTTAATGGTACGTCAGTGTCTCCTAACTTCTGGTTCAGAGCCTCTTTCATTAAGATTATTCATGGAGACTATCCAACATAATAGAGTGAAAGAGAAAAAAGCAATTCTGACAAACATAGTAAGTCCCAAATTAGATTTCCTTATTAAATATAAAATAAAGGTAGCACCAGAATTACTATGTAATCATTAAAATGAATGCAGAAGTCCTTTATTTAAGAGAACTGATGCCCCTAAGTAAAAGATAATAAAGATTACTTCTGTATAACTTTGGATTTAAATAATTACCATGGCCAACACAGCTCCAGGTTACTGTTTTAGAGCTAAGGAAACAAAAGAAGCTAACTAACTTAAATACTGTTACGAGATGAGAAACCAGGATAGTTAGAATGGTTAACTGTTAAGACCATCAGTTTTTAGTATTTTTTGATTATAGTACAATGCAGGGAAATAATTAACAGCTTCACTTCAGAAGAATCTTTAAATATTGGGACTAGTGAGTATCAGGTGGGATATTTTCAACTGCAAGTAATCGAAAGTCCAGGTTCAAAGTGACTTAAACAGTGAGGGGTTACTAAACTTAAAAAGGACTAAGTCCAGAGGCATGAAAGGTTCCAAAGCAAAGATTAATTCAATATCACAATATTATCGTGGGCAGTCCATCTTTCTACTCTATCACATTCAGTAGTCAGCCTGCTTTTCATGATCCAAGCAGTTTCAGATGTCCCATGTAACAATATCCAAAACATAAGAATTTCCTTTCAAACATCTCTATTACTCAGAAAATGTTTTCAGTAGCGCCCCAGCAGACTTCTCCTCCAACTCCCATTAAACAAGCTTAGGTCAAGAGTCCTGCTTCCACAATAACTTGCAGTGAACGACGGCCGTAAACAATCATTATTTGAGCAGTCTCCCTTAAATGTATGATCCTGCATACTGGGAAACCAGATTAAAACTGGTGTTTTTTCAAGAAGTCAGAGAAAATGGATTTGGGTGGGAAACCAAGAGTGTCCTTCAGAGTGAACTTCTTTATGAAGTAGAAGAAACAACAGAACTAATTCTACGCCTGCCCACCAAGACAGGAATGTTAGTGGTAAAATGAATACTGAGATGACTGTTATTCAGAAAGTGGAATATATTACTTGAGCCTAGTCTACATAACTTCCAGCTTCCATTTTCATAGTGGACAAACATGTTATTATGCTTTGGTTAAAACTTCTGTTTGTCATCTATGACAGTTTCCCACTTGCCCTGCCTTAACAGTATGCTTAACATGAGGAAATAAACATAAAATTCAGCTAACCTTTAGGAGACGCCTGATAAAGATGAGGCAAGAATTACTTAAGGTAACTAGAAAAGGAGTTTACACTAATTTAAGGAAGGGAATCAAACAGACTATCTCCTACAATGGAATTTTTTGAATTATATGGAGTTAAAAAAGAAGATAAGAGTTGGAAAGTATAAGAGAGAATGGGGTTAATGAGGAGGGCAGAAGTTGGATACTTTCCTTGCTTAGAAAGAGCTGTTGACATTACATCTGTAGAAGGGATAAAGTATGAAACATTAGGGAAGTGGGGCCCATGCAACAAGATACTGATATTTATAATTTAAGAAGTTTTTGTATTATTCATTAAAATATCATCTGAAACATTCAACTTTTGCAGAATGCACCTTCAAAATCACCAATCACAATGTCTTACTGCACAACAATCTTTAAGTATAAGTTATAGTACTGAAATTTGATTATCCAAGCAACATATTATTATATACTGTACAAATATATCATTTTTACCAGCTAGCTTTACAATGTATGTCATGAGTTCGAATGGCAGATTTAACAAGAACAGATGGATGACACTTCTTTCTAGCATTGTACCATTCCTTGAAAACTGAAACTATATGACCTAATTGTCTCCAAAATTATCCAAGTATAGTTTATAAATGTGAAATATTTCAATAAAATAAAACTAAAAGTATTTTTATAAAAGAACTTAAAAGCTTAAGCTAATTCCAGAACTCCTTAGATTTGCAATTCTTGTTTTAGAATGTCACCTTATTTGGGAGGCCAAAAAAACAACACCAGAAATTTCAAATCAGTCACTACCCTTATTTACTAACCTTAGCAGTAAGAGGCTTTAAGAGTATTTAAAAAGTTCAACTCCAATCTCAAAGAATAAAAATTTGCCAGCAGTGAGAATATTTAACAGAATATACTAAAGGCTTAAAGGCAATTAATTCCAAAGGTGTGGTTCTAAAAAATATTTTGGCTATAATAGTACTAGTACAGTATATAAACAATCTTCCAAGCTGATACTTCCTAAGGAGACAAACTTTTGTTATGCTTGTTCAAAATGAGTCAACTTATCTTATAAGCATATCTTGTAAGAGTAGCTCTTACAGGTTAGTACAGAACACTATTTAGAATAAGACTGCCGTAAAAAAAAGAATAGGATTGACTTGGAGAACTCTGTGAACTTAATTTTCCAGAAAGAAAGCCACCATTAAAACAAATAGCATGCCACTCCTCTGTTAAATACCATAAATTTTCAGCTTTTGAAAGTTCTGAACAAGCAGAATTGGGACAAAGAATCAAGAAACATCTGAAGGTCAATCAGCAACAGCCCTTGTTTTAGCCCTATTAACTTTGCAGTGAATTTTTCTTTTAACAACATATTTTATTTCAAACTATTCTATACTGTAACTTGCTTGGGAAAAATTATTAAAAGTAACAGATAAAATGGCCCCTAATATGGTTCATTCAACCGGAAATTAATTTTATTGTCTCATAATATATATATTTTTTAATTGCATGAAAAGTCTATTTAGAAAAGGGGGTTGACTGATGTTGGCACCTTTACAAAGACATGCTGTGACACCGGTAAGTAAATAAATTTGCATAATCCATAAAAGGAGGCAGTTCAAATTTTTGTAAACCATTAGAGACCACAAAGATTTGCAATATAAAAGGCTGAAGTTTAGGTAAAAACAGTTGAAATAATTTGAATTGCAACATATTTCTAACCCGACCATGCTGAAAATGAACAACTCATAAGACAATAGATTAACATGAATATAAGGCAATTCCTAGGTGTAGGAATAAGAATAATAAAGTGAGCTGTAGAGACTAGTAGTTTGCCAGAATGGGACGAGGCTGTTGGAACCGTGTAAATCTTAAAGACTTAAGAAGACTGAGTATGTCATTCCCAACCAAAAAGAATTCACTGATAAAACCTTTGGCTTCTCTTTCCTTTTATGTTACAACAGCTTTTTCTCCCCCCCTCCCAAATTTTACGCTCTGTGAAACCTGGAGATTACTCTTTACAGTTCTTTTTAGACAAGTACGGTACTTTAACAATTCTGCTAATGTGGCAATCAGGTGGGCAAAGGGAAAGGCTAGTGAGGAAGCAGAGCAAAGCAAAGGATACTGGATACAGACCATAAAACAGATTACAGCCAGAACTGATGTGTCAGGAGGGATGAACAAGTCAGAACTGGAAGAGCTGAGCCGGGGTGAGGCAAGAGGGAGGGATAAAGGGTCCGGAGGAAAATCCTGAACATGGGTCAGGAATAGAAGAGCAAGCGTGTGTCCCAAGACGAAGGGAGGTATGTCAAAAGGAGGCAGCTGGCGGGCAGTAGGCCTAAGGAGCTACGTGTGGCTATGAATTGCCCACCCTCCCGCCCTACTTTTTCCTCCGGTCGGAGGGGCAACGACCAGTCACCTGGAGTGTGAATTCCGGAGGGACTCTATGAGGCGCTGCTTCTGCTGTTGGAGGCTGGTGAGGCCACCGGGGGACCCAGCTGCGGAGGAGGAGGCGCTCTTGGTTAGGGGAAAGAGCCAGCTCATCCTCCACGGGTCCCCGGGCCCGAGGCCCTAGAAGGCTCTGGCCTGCTTCTCCCAGCTGCTCAACCCGGCGGTTCCCCAGCGACAGGAGGAGCAGTCCGAGACGCCCGGGTCCCAAGGGCGGGGGGGCCGCGTCTTCTCTAAGCAAGCCCGGCTGAGGGGTCCTTAGGTCCTGGGCGAAACACTGTAACTGTGGGCAGCTATAGAGAGGAAAGTAGCCACCCGGGAAGGGGAGCTCTACCCTCACGGCCCCGACGCCGAAACCGGTCAGCGCGGCAGCCTGACCGCCAAGCCTTCCACCACCCCTGCTTCCGTCACCGGCGTGCTCCGCCCCCTCTGCGTGTCGCGTCATCACCTAGCGCCCCCGCCAGGACGTACGAGAAGCGACGGCGCAGCACGGTGCGGCGCAGCCCCCGGCTCCTCTTTTCCCCTTGCTGGGCGTGAGGTGTCTATGGGGCACCCGCTGCTGCCGCCGCTACCGCCACCGCCACCGCCGCTGGTTGCTGTCTCTATGGCGAGGAGGAGGAGGAGGAGCGCGAGCTCAGCGACACAAGTAGATCTTGCGTCTGCCCGGGGGGGAGGGGCGGATTGGGGAAGTAGAAAGGGGGCGGGAACGATGAACCTTAGAGGGTGAGCGATGGCGCCAGCTGGAACGCGGCTGGCGAAGGAAAGAGCTAGGCGGCGGGTGGAGGGGGCAGGGTAACGGGCTGAGGGTATGTCAAGGGGGTGGCGCGGACTGATGACGTAAAGGCTTTGTACCTGGGGCTTCGACGTTGTTGGACGGAAATTGGGAGTGGAGGGCGGTGGCCTAGATCCTCTGCTCCTCGTATTTCTTC
>NW_024425341.1:15245554-15247532 GCF_017311325.1 Ursus maritimus
AACTTGCTTGGGAAAAATTATTAAAAGTAACAGATAAAATGGCCCCTAATATGGTTCATTCAACCGGAAATTAATTTTATTGTCTCATAATATATATATTTTTTAATTGCATGAAAAGTCTATTTAGAAAAGGGGGTTGACTGATGTTGGCACCTTTACAAAGACATGCTGTGACACCGGTAAGTAAATAAATTTGCATAATCCATAAAAGGAGGCAGTTCAAATTTTTGTAAACCATTAGAGACCACAAAGATTTGCAATATAAAAGGCTGAAGTTTAGGTAAAAACAGTTGAAATAATTTGAATTGCAACATATTTCTAACCCGACCATGCTGAAAATGAACAACTCATAAGACAATAGATTAACATGAATATAAGGCAATTCCTAGGTGTAGGAATAAGAATAATAAAGTGAGCTGTAGAGACTAGTAGTTTGCCAGAATGGGACGAGGCTGTTGGAACCGTGTAAATCTTAAAGACTTAAGAAGACTGAGTATGTCATTCCCAACCAAAAAGAATTCACTGATAAAACCTTTGGCTTCTCTTTCCTTTTATGTTACAACAGCTTTTTCTCCCCCCCTCCCAAATTTTACGCTCTGTGAAACCTGGAGATTACTCTTTACAGTTCTTTTTAGACAAGTACGGTACTTTAACAATTCTGCTAATGTGGCAATCAGGTGGGCAAAGGGAAAGGCTAGTGAGGAAGCAGAGCAAAGCAAAGGATACTGGATACAGACCATAAAACAGATTACAGCCAGAACTGATGTGTCAGGAGGGATGAACAAGTCAGAACTGGAAGAGCTGAGCCGGGGTGAGGCAAGAGGGAGGGATAAAGGGTCCGGAGGAAAATCCTGAACATGGGTCAGGAATAGAAGAGCAAGCGTGTGTCCCAAGACGAAGGGAGGTATGTCAAAAGGAGGCAGCTGGCGGGCAGTAGGCCTAAGGAGCTACGTGTGGCTATGAATTGCCCACCCTCCCGCCCTACTTTTTCCTCCGGTCGGAGGGGCAACGACCAGTCACCTGGAGTGTGAATTCCGGAGGGACTCTATGAGGCGCTGCTTCTGCTGTTGGAGGCTGGTGAGGCCACCGGGGGACCCAGCTGCGGAGGAGGAGGCGCTCTTGGTTAGGGGAAAGAGCCAGCTCATCCTCCACGGGTCCCCGGGCCCGAGGCCCTAGAAGGCTCTGGCCTGCTTCTCCCAGCTGCTCAACCCGGCGGTTCCCCAGCGACAGGAGGAGCAGTCCGAGACGCCCGGGTCCCAAGGGCGGGGGGGCCGCGTCTTCTCTAAGCAAGCCCGGCTGAGGGGTCCTTAGGTCCTGGGCGAAACACTGTAACTGTGGGCAGCTATAGAGAGGAAAGTAGCCACCCGGGAAGGGGAGCTCTACCCTCACGGCCCCGACGCCGAAACCGGTCAGCGCGGCAGCCTGACCGCCAAGCCTTCCACCACCCCTGCTTCCGTCACCGGCGTGCTCCGCCCCCTCTGCGTGTCGCGTCATCACCTAGCGCCCCCGCCAGGACGTACGAGAAGCGACGGCGCAGCACGGTGCGGCGCAGCCCCCGGCTCCTCTTTTCCCCTTGCTGGGCGTGAGGTGTCTATGGGGCACCCGCTGCTGCCGCCGCTACCGCCACCGCCACCGCCGCTGGTTGCTGTCTCTATGGCGAGGAGGAGGAGGAGGAGCGCGAGCTCAGCGACACAAGTAGATCTTGCGTCTGCCCGGGGGGGAGGGGCGGATTGGGGAAGTAGAAAGGGGGCGGGAACGATGAACCTTAGAGGGTGAGCGATGGCGCCAGCTGGAACGCGGCTGGCGAAGGAAAGAGCTAGGCGGCGGGTGGAGGGGGCAGGGTAACGGGCTGAGGGTATGTCAAGGGGGTGGCGCGGACTGATGACGTAAAGGCTTTGTACCTGGGGCTTCGACGTTGTTGGACGGAAATTGGGAGTGGAGGGCGGTGGCCTAGATCCTCTGCTCCTCGTATTTCTTC
>NW_024425341.1:15247542-15375655 GCF_017311325.1 Ursus maritimus
TGCAGCAGTGGTTGGGAGTCAGTCTAGCTCCAGTAAATGGTTATCAAGCACCTTCACGCTGGCTCTCTGCCAGAGAAGAGAGTTATCTATGACTTGAGTGGCTCTGTGCTGTCTTCGTTTCTTTGGGAGCCTGCAGTACGGAGATTGTATCTCCAGTAATGAGAAGGCCTCTGGTGCCGAGTCGGGACTTCTGGAATTGTAGTAGAGAGGGAGGTGGAAAAAGCAATGTTAAGCTACAGGGTCTTCCTAAAGTGTGTGTGTGTGTGTGTGTGTGTGTGTGTGTGTGTGTTTAGTGGAATGGGGAGGGTAATAAAGGAGGAGTTTCCTAGATTTTTGCTTTCTGTTCTTAGAGGACTGGAGATTACATTTGTGACTGAAGTGTTTGGGGGATATCATAATTACCTTGTTTACCCTTGTTTGTTAGGATTGTTTCAAACTTATGTGAAAATGAAGGAGGATTTGGAATTTTTCTGTCCAAGAATCAAAATGTTGGTCTGTACTCTTTATGTGGCATGATACTCTGTTTATGGACCAGAAACAACAGATTTGTGTTTATGCTCAGGTTTTTAGGAAATTAGAAACAGTTTGAAATGCATACACCGTGTTGCCTCCTTTCTTTCTCCCTCCTGCAGTTATGGACATTTAAACAGTTTCTGTGGCTGTTCCTTATTTTTCAGAAAGAGCTTTTTTTGTTTTCTTTTTTTGTTGTCGGTTTCCTAAAAAGTCCCTTCTCATCTGACTTGAATAAATGCCACTAAAATAGATTTTGTAATCAGATCAGATTTTGAATGTTCTATTAAAAATGGCTAAAAGCAAACATTACCTTTGTCCTAATAACATCTGATCCCATCACGTTATATCACTATTTAACTTTTGATTTTCTATGTGGAAATAGATGTCTTTATAAAGTTTAATTCAGAGAGTGAGTTGAATTCAAAGCAGTCTTTAATGTTAAGTTTTTAAAAAATGATTAGTATGTACACATAAAAAATACTGTTTTTACTTAACATTGATATTAGGACCAGAAAACCTATGTTGTAGTCCTTTTTTTCCTACTGATTAGCTGTGTGACTTTAGACAAGTCATTTCCCAAACTGATTTTCTTACATATCAAGGACTTTGAATAAACAATCTTTTAGGTTTGTATCAACTCATTTCTTCTATGATTCATATTTCTGATATCACTGGTTTTTATTTTGACAGGTACAAAAATAAAGGATAAAGTATTTTATGAAACAAACAAATCTTCAATCAAGTATAACATTTTGATGCTTGGCATCTAGACTTCTTGTGCCCTCACTATGCCAGCAGCAACTGTAGATCATAGCCAAAGAATTTGTGAAGTTTGGGCTTGCAACCTGGATGAAGAGATGAAGAAAATTCGTCAAGTTATCAGAAAATATAATTACGTTGCTATGGTATGCCTATCATCAAATCCTAAGATGCTTCTTATAAAAGAGGAAGAGGGATTTTAAAAGTCTTGAATTCAATCCATCTGGTTAATATTGTAGAGATTAATCATAAAAAGAAAATTTTGTCAATGTCTTCCAACCAGAGACCACCACTCATGCAATGTGACAAATTGGGTTTATTACTCATTGCATTGAGGGAAAACGCATACCACTGGAACATGGGGCATTTGAGTAAGAGTGTTAGGAAGGACTTGTAGGATTTGGGCTTCTGTCAGGTGGTTTTAGGGAGGGATTAAGGAGGCAGGGCCTTGCTCTGAATTGGATACTGTTGAGAAGCTGGAGTAATTTTATTACAGGGTATCTTAATAAGTTAAGTAGAATGAGAGAAGACTAGAGTGAGACTAAAGCTATGAAGAAGCAACGGTTACTTACGTTAGCCAAGATAGAAGGATGTTTGGTCATTTTTGTGATTTGGACAAAGTTTATGTTTTTGTCTATGTTCAGTCATGATTACAGAGTGGTCTTGTCTGATGTTGAAGTGTGAAACTGTTCATAACAACAGAAGAACATTTGAACTATTTGTGGGCGCCAGGTCAGCTCCCAGCAACACTGAAGGCTTAACTGATAATACCAGATGAGCACACAAAAGCCAGGGAGCTCCTGCATGTCTTTCTCAAGAAAAATCAGATCTCCCAGTGGAACATTGTTGACCTGCAGTTTTCTTGTTGTTTGTTCTAATCATCATTGGAGCTCCATGAACACAGTGTGCTGTTAAGCATCTCTGCTTTTGCATTTAATATTCAGTTTACCTAGACCATCTATTCATTTAATTATTTTGCTGCTTTACCTGCTGTACTTTGTACATCTGTTATAGTTACTGTACTGTTTTCCAGATTGTAAGTTCCGCGAAGCAAGGGGATAGTGCCTTAGTCATCCTTTCTCTCCCACAACACACCCGGCATACCACAAAATATCCAGTAAAGTGGTTGTTGAGTTGGACTGAATTTAGAGTTTTAATTTCTTTACTGTTTCATTGTGATTTGGTATTCAGATTTTGTTCTTAGCTTCCCAGTTTGAATTTTAAAATTAAAGTGATACAGTTATTTCCTCAGTATTTTTAATGCAAATAAATAAATGTGCTTCTGTGGGGAGGGGCAGGTTGACTGGTGAAAATACGAATATTCAAGCGAGCATAGATAACCTATTTGATAGAGTGCTATTTTAGCCCAAGAAATTTAGAGGGTTTTGATGTTTAGACAGACCTTGTCTCAGAGAAATGTTTGGAAAGTATGATGTGTTTTCCGTTCTTTTTAATCAGTTCTTCATTTGTTTTAACACTAGCATACTGTGAGCATAGTTTCACATACCCCTTGAGAAACATGAATTTATGATTTTTCCCCCTTCCTTGGTGCATTTATTCATATCTCATACATAATAATTTTTTACTGACACAGTATTTAAAATAAGAAAAAGTCATTAAGTTTGTAGAGTTTGATTTTATGGTCCTAAAAAGTAATGCTCTTCATAGTTAAAAAGTAATTTGTATTTGAATATGAATGTGTAGAATATTACCTATAACAGAACTCTTTGACTTGAACCAAAAATTAATTATTTATTCTAAGAATTTCTGGATTATGGTTTTGATCATTTAGTAAATAACGAATCTTAAAACTATTTTACAGGACACTGAGTTTCCAGGTGTGGTTGCAAGACCTATTGGAGAATTCAGGAGCAATGCTGACTATCAGTACCAACTATTGCGATGTAATGTAGACTTGTTAAAGATAATTCAGCTAGGACTGACATTTATGAATGAGCAAGGAGAATATCCTCCAGGAACTTCAACTTGGCAGTTTAATTTTAAATTTAATTTGACGTAAGTGGGAAATAAATATAACCCAAACTTTTTTTAGCTTAATTTTAGGAGTTGATTTCCCTCAAGTATGGTGAATGAAATGTTAACTGAATTTGGCACAGTTATCCTAGAAATATTTAAAACCTAAAATTTCAAAAGACTAGGTTTCTTCTAATGGGACAAAAGAACTAGGATAAAGAAGACTTTATATTCAAATACTTTGAATTTTAAAGATGTTGTTTGAAAAGTATGACTGCCACTTTTTTTGAAATCTGAGAAACTTTGGGTATTGAAAACACTTTTTGATAGAAAAAAATAACCTTACATTAGTTTTATTTTCAAACTGTGTGCAGTTTGAAATAAATACGTCTTTGTTAGAGTAATTATCCTTCTTGTGAAGAGATTTTTATTACAGTCAAACTCCAGTTTCTGAGTAGATTACATGTCAAGGGCAGTAAGACATTTCTTGAAAACCTGGGTGCATTTTCCTGTCAAATCAATATAATTATATAATAGTTATATTATAGTTACAGTCCCCCATCAGCCTACAGAACCTCTTGTAACTTACACATAGGAGAGGTAATGGTACCCTTGAACTTGGTATTTCTTTCAGAAACCATTCAGAATCTAAATTCTAACTTAAGCCCAAGGTTGAATCCCAGTTTCCTTACTTGTTGTCTTGATAGTGTAGGGAAGTTTGGAGTGTTTTCGGGTGTGGGCAGATTGTTTACAAACTGACTCTAAGGTGGGGAAATGTTTAATACATTCTAATTAAGTGACAATATTGCAGTGTCCTTCTATTTGACAGCTTGTACTTGTGTAATATGATCTTTCATCTGGTTCAAAAAATAGTTGAAGTGGTGGGACAATTAACAGTAGTGCCAATGTAAGAACCTCCCATTCTCTGTACAGTAATGTGATATTTAGCATATAAGTCTAAAAAGCGGGGCTGATGATTTTAGAGAGGTTGTCAGTGGTGCAGTACTATGGCTTATGACTACATTGTGTTCAGCCTCATTTTCTGTTTTACTTTCTTGGATTTCATAATGTACACCAGAACCTTGTAAAGGGTAAAGTACTCCTCTCTATTCAAACTGATAATAACCTTTTTCCCAAGTTGATCATTAGAACCCTGTGTTTTAACTGAGATACTGTTGTGATGTAAATACATGAGTAGGAGGTGACCCATCCATGTCTCCATTTTGGGAAAATTGACATTTTCCTTTTCTAGAAACATCTTTGTTATAATAACAACTGCCTTATTATTACAATCTTTGAAAGACATTTTTTTCTTATACAGAGAGGGCTACTTGTTACCAGGTTTTGCTACCATTTATACTAATGTTAATGTCTAAGAAGTTGTTTTTAAGGAGAAGGATATAGTAGAATACACTATTTAAGTGGAAATGATTATTTGGAAGATAAAACTGGGACTACCTTAATATGAAGACAGAGTTCCATGAATAGAATCTTGGATATTTTGAAGAAAGATGAAAATTGACTTTTTTATGGGGTGTCTAGAATGTGTCAGCAGCTGTGTTAGGTGCTAGGGATATAGTGTTGAGGAAAGTTGGTCCTGGTGTTTATAACTTAGTGTTCCTGTAACATTTCTGTCTGCTCTCCATTGCCAAAGTCCAAAAATTAGATTTGTTAGTTAATGATCAGTGTATAGGAGTTCTCTCTAAACTGAATTTGGAGTCGATACGTAAAATGAAAATTGAAGTAGAATATTGATGAGCTGTGCAGAAGAAAGCTATCTCAAAGGAGAGGAGAACGAATTTCTAAAATATCAGTTTGATGATTGCAGTAATTAGTATTTGAGAGAATCATTTTAATAGTGTAATAGAGATTATAGGAGATTGTGGGTTCCGTGGTCACAGAAAGGAAGCTGACAATTCATTTAAGGAAAATGGCAGAGGAGAGGAGATACAGGGAGGACCGTAAGTGGAAAGGACAGTTTGATTTTGTTCTAGGGCTAATGCACAGGCAGTTGAAGGCTAAAATGCAGTTGTCAGGTGTGGAGTTGCAGGCTGTTCATGTTGTCTTTCATATAGTCTTTGCAGATTTTTTGAGCACCTTATGTGTTCTTGGTTTGAGTTCATTAAATATTAAGTTTAGTGACCATTTGTGCATTTGTGACAGTCTGTATTCTGGTTTGCCTTTGCTCATGATTTTTAAGCATAAACTTAAATTTATAGGGTGGATGTTTTAAAATATATAAAATGTGTAAAATGTTTGGTGAGCCAGGAATGGATTGAGGTTGGAAAGAGTTTCCAAATTGTAAAATCTTTAATCTGCTGTGTTTAAAAATGTGAATTTGTGTAGTGGGCTAAGTTTATACTTGTCGGTAGGTCAAAAAGTAGGGGCGCCTGGCTAGCTCAGTCCGTAGAGTGTGCGACTCCCGATCTTGGAGTTATGAGTTCAAGCCCCATGTTGGACGTGAAGGGTGAAAAAATATATTTATTGGATTTAACATACCTAGTTAAGTTAGTTTCTGTTTTTAGGATATAGTTTGAAATGAGTAGCCTTGTATCTCTGCATTTTGGGAAAACCTTTTTTAGTGATTTCTACGTGGCTTTTACTCCTTTTCAGTTATTATACCTGGATATTTTGCCACCTAAAACTTCAGTAGTTGATTAGTGTTAGAAGCAGTCGCATTACTGTTCATGGCTGTTCTGAACAGATTGTTCTAATCAGTAAGCCAGTCTCTGCACCTGCAGCAGTCCTTACATTTTTGACTAAACAAATGTTTTGACTACTTTTTTGAGATTTGCATCCTTTAATATATTCCTGCATGTACTAGGATTTTTGAAGATGGGGAATGATTTCAAAACTTGAAATGGATACCATGGGAAGGGGACAGTCTATTGATTTGGAGAATTGAAATGTAACAATTGTGGAGTTTCCCTTACTAGCAGGAAATTTTCTTCATCGTATTTAGAGATTTATTAGCCTACCTGTATGAAGCTTTCAGCTTTCTCTTCGAAAGAGTTGGACATTATAAAGCATAGAATTGGTTCCAAATTTTAAAATATTTACTTCAAAGAAATTTAAATGATAGTACATTAGCTTAATCTGCATTGAGTTATGTGAACTATACACAAAGAGGAGTAATTTTATACATTTTTTTTTAAACCAGACTTATTGATCATTAAATACCTGAAGTACTTACCCAGATCTTTCTTCTGGATATTGTGATTCAATAGGTCTAGGTATAGGACCTGGGAATCCATATTTTTGGTAAGCTCTCTGGATGATTGCTGACATGGGGCAAGTTTGGGAAATTCTGATTTAAATAGTGCAACACTCACTGTTCCACTTCACATGTTTTTTGATGTGGTGATAGACATTAAACAAAAGAGATAAAAGTCATTGCCCTCTTTTTTTTTTTTTTAAGATTTTATTTGTTTATTTGACAGACAGCCAGCAAGAGAGGGAACACAAGCAGGGGGAGTGGGAGAGGAAGAAGCAGGCTCCTAGCGGAGAAGCCTGATGTGGGGCTTGATCCCAGAACGCCGGGATCACGCCCTGAGCCGAAGGCAGACGCTTAACGACTGCACTACCCAGGCGTCCCAAAAGTCATTGCCCTCTTGAAGCTTACATTCTGATAGAGTGTACTAAAATAAAGATGAAGTGAGCATATGGCCCAGAATAATGTGAGCCTAGAGAAAGAATCTTATGATTTGGGTTGGTTATAATTTGCTAACGTATGCCTCTCAATGGGAGTGTCAGAGCCTGATGAGTGAGATTTTAATTGTTTAAATTACATATTTTTAGTGTAATAAGACCACCGATATCTGTTGTTTAACGAAAGATACTTGTAGTAGATTTATTCAGATATCCTTCCTAAAGGGTTTTCCTGGGGGAAATTTTGACCTAAAGTGATGATTGCAGTTCCCCTCTGTTTTTTTTAACTGTTCCAGTGGCTAGTTTTTGTTTTTTAAATTTTCATATTAAGGTATAGTTCACATATATTAGTTTCAGGTGTGTAACATAGTGGTTTAACAATTTTGTACGTTGTGCAGTTCTCACCACAATATGTGTATTTACCATCTGGCACCATACAACATTATGTTTTGTTATTTTTCAAAGACATTTAGAAGCAGACTGATTTCCAGAGAATAGACCATAAGAATACTTTTTCACCTAAATGTAATGTTTCTTTTGGTTTAATTAGTCTCGTTAAAGCTTTTAATAGAATTTTCTTTTGCTAAGTGGTAGAAACTAGTATTCTTGCAATTTAAAAAGTAAATTAAAAAAAATCCAGTGGGCAATGCACAAAATACTTTTCATGTATTCTCAGAAACCTATACCTTTGTTTTGATCCTTTTTTAAATTTAATTTAACATTTTGGATACCTCTGTGTTTGTGCTTAGAAATTAAGGCTTTCTTTTTGGCTTGAGTAAAATCTTGAAGGATTGGTTTATATTTAGATTTCCTGGCTTGACTTTTGGGAGGTGATTTTCTCAGATTAAGATTGTTAGAAGAAATTATTGCAATTATAGCAAGGTCTTTAATTTTAAACATTTTACTGGTTATTGGAGCCATTTGAAAGGCTTATTATTAGTGAGAGGAGGAAACTCCTTTTTCTTTAGGATGGAATGTAGTTTTAACTGAGCCACATCAGATGTTTTCCTCTTGGTCTCTTTCCTGGTGCTGCTGGGAGCATGGGAGGTGGATATAGGCTGTTAGCCCTGTGGCTCCAGCTCCATCTGGCAGCAATAAATAGGCTGCTGAGACTGAAAGCCCCTGAAAAGAACATGTCTTTCACTTTGTGGTGGTAGCCCCTGGGGAGTAGAAGACCCTTTGTTCAAACTCAGTTAAATATATTTAACTTGTGAGAGGCTAATGAAATTCAATCAGTAGTAAAGATTAAAATCGCCCCCTTAGAATGTTTTGAAAGATAATTTGCTGAACGCTTTTCTAAAATAATTTTATATTTAAGTTGTATTTTCCTTCCTATATGTGAAGCATTGGAATGATCGGACCCAAGCCAGTCCTCCTGTTTTGTTGTTTCTGGCACTGTAGGTTAGAGATGTGAGTGAGAGAAAAACGGTTTGTTTGAAGTACAGCACTTTTGAAGGTTGTCTTTCTTTTTCTCCTGCCAGGGAGGACATGTATGCCCAGGACTCTATAGAGCTACTCACAACATCCGGCATCCAGTTTAAAAAACATGAGGAGGAAGGAATTGAGACCCAGTACTTTGCAGAACTTCTTATGACATCGGGTGTGGTCCTCTGCGAAGGGGTCAAATGGTTATCATTTCATAGGTAAAAAGATTGCACTGAAAATAGCATTTGTGTTTCCATTTCCCAGCAGCTTCACACTTGGTGTGGGTCACTGTTTTAGTGCTTTCAGGCTTATTTCTACAAGGAACTGGCTGCCACATAGCAGTCGCCTCTCAAGAAGCTAATGTTGGTCTACTTATGGGTTAATTTAAAGATATGTGTTTCATTTTTAGCCAGTGAGAGAGACAGTATTGCATAGTGGACAGAGTTAGCCTGACAAAGTAGATCTTGGTTTAAATCCAGCAGTGCCATTTGGAATCAGTGTTACCAAGGGTTATTTAACATTTCTGAGCCGTAGAATGATACTGTTCATTCGTTAAGAAAATATTTATGTAATACCTACCAATGCCAAGCACTCTGGTATAAGATTCTAGGAATTAAGCTGTGAACAAAACAGACTAAAATCCTCATCCTCATGAAGTTTATATTCTGGTGGAAGTAGGCAATTTTTTTTTTTAAAGGATGAAATTTATATTGTTGTTTGTTTGATGCTGATAAATGCTGTGGAGAAAAAAATAGCAAAGAGGATGTTGGGTGGGTGGGGGTGGTGGATTTTTTTTTTTTTTTTTAAAGAAGAGTGATCAGGTAGGCATTACTTAGGAAAATGTCTTGTTTTAATGGCCAATAATATATTTAGAGCATTTTAGTAAAAGGTTTTACACACAGTAAATTCTCAATAAAATAAATGGTCATTTTTAATTCTTATTATAAAATAAAACTGGATTGTTAAAGAGAATTTCTAGAAGGGGAATTAGTTCCATTTTGTAAAAAAAAGACTTCCAAATAAGAGTTTTTTTTATTGAGGTAAACTAAAACTGGAAGCACAGGGACTAAAAGTGGCATTGGGAATTATTTTATTTGGCCTTCTATTAAATGTTCTTATATTGGGTCCATGTCACACATTTTTTAAAAAATAAAGAGTCTCCTGCATGCTTTAGAATTTCCAGCTCTGGCCTCTGGAATGATTACAGTGAAGGACTGTTCCTATTGCAAACTCTGATGTAGTACTAAGCAGTGATTTTTGAGTTGGAGGTATTGACCATACTAATTGTCACCTGTCATCTCTGCTTTCTGTTCTCCATTTGAGCCTATACCTCAGGAGACAAGACTGAAGTCTCTATTAACTTGAGGAATGTTGTCATTTTTTTTTGTTCGTTTGTTTGTTTTTTGACTTCCTGGTCATGACTAGAAAACATCATCCTGTCCTTTTGCTGTATATGACATTCTTTCATTCAAAAAATACTCTGAGCAAATACCATGTGCTAGGCGTTGGGGATATTAAGATCAACAAAAACAAAGGGTTCATGTCTCCTTAGAATGTAGAGTCTAAGTTAGACTCCAGTATTTGTCAAGATATGTTAAGGTTTTATTCTAAATGTCATTAAATATTTTCATCATATTCTAACCTATTTCCAGGAGATAAAGACTAGTTTAAGAAACTTATGAATCCTAAATTCTTGTACAGTCTTTTACTAGTAGTAAGCAAATGCTGTATTGACTTCTGTTTAGTTTATTTAGCAGTCATTTCCCTGCCAATTACCAGAAATTTAAAGGTTTTTGCCTTTAATTGCTTATACTTTGGTATTCCTTAACGGTCTTCAATGGTAAAGCTTCTTTTTTTTCTTTTTAAAATTAGAAGTAATTCTGAACATTAAATAGAAATTTTATTTGTATCCCCCCCAAAAGATATGTTAATACCACTTCTTACCAAATATGTACTGAGTTCCAGCTTTGTGAAGTAAAAGATTTTAAGATATTTTTTAAAATGTGGTTCCCACTAGACTAGTGGAGAAAACAATAATGCATTAAAGGGAAGTACAAGAAAACAGCTTGTATAAGAGATCAGTGGGAGCCAAACTCTTCAGGGAAGGCATCTTGTCCTTGAAGGAAAGGTAGACAGGGAAAAAAGGGTGTGTAATTATGGCACAGGAATGTGGGGACATACAAAGCTATGGAAAAAACCCAGCAATAAAGATAGGAGATCTTGATTTGAAAGTGTGGGAGTTGGTATTTTATTCTCTGGATAGTAGTTCTCAATGTTTATTACTTTTGTTTCTTCCATGTGCAGCATTTCCATTAATATGTCTTGAGGAGCCATATGAGATAGGAACAGAATTTTGAGGGAAGAGAATGACTGATAAAATCATTTAAGGAAATGAAAATACTTCCATTAGGGAATTACTCTTTGGGTTTCTGTTTTTTTGTTTTTATTTTTTAAGTAGGCTCCATGCCCTGTGTGGAGCCCAACAATATGGGGCTTGAACTCACGATCCTGAGATCGTGACCTGAGCCAAGATCAAGAGGCGGACACTTAACTGCCTGAACCACCGAGGCGCCCCGCTCTGGGTTTTGAAGCATATGACCTCTAAAATATGGGAAGAGTTGGGGGCGCCTGGGTGGCTCAGTTGTTAAGTGTCTGCCTTCGGCTCAGGGTGTGATCCCGGGGTTCTGAGATTGAGCCCCACATCAGGCTTCTCTGCTGGGAGCCTGCTTCTTCCTCTCCTACTCCCCCTGCTGTGTTCCCTCTCTCCTGGCTCTCTTTCTGTCAAATAAATAAATAAAATCTTTAAAAAAATAAAATATGGGAAGAGTTGTATTATTTTTGCCAATTCTGCTACCTTTTGACATCTTTAGCCACGTTTCCATTCATATTTTTCCATTTCCATAGTTATTTAAAATTTTTTGAGACATCTATGGATAGTTTGATACTTTTTAAAGAGTTCTTCCTTTAGAGATCAGCAAAATAGTAGTGACTGCAGGCTTGAGATGCTAGTATAGATCTATATGCTGGTATCTCTGAATGATAGTGACAAGTTCGGATCATTGTTGGTAAGATGATGGCATTTTCCCATTATTAGAAACATGTCTGTTTTCTCTCTGCTTTTTTTTGGGGGGGGGTGATTCCTTTTTTGACCTGCAATTGTGGCTTACTTAAAATTTGTATCAGAAAAAGAAATTATTTTTTCATCTCTATGGTATTTATATGTCTCTGTTCTATATTTAACCCTTTTGTAGTGGTTATGACTTTGGCTATTTAATCAAAATCCTGACCAACTCTAACTTGCCTGAAGAAGAACTTGACTTCTTTGAGATCCTTCGATTATTCTTTCCTGTCATTTATGATGTGAAGTACCTCATGAAGAGCTGCAAAAATCTCAAAGTAAGGCTTTTTTAAGTGGCGATTTGTAATCCACACACTATTTAGACTGAGTGACTGATAAATAAAATTTTAGCCTGGGATATTGTTTAAAGCCATATTTTAAGTTTTATATTAAATGCAATTACATTATCTGGTCATTTGATTCTTTTTGCTGCATAAATAATTTGTGGGAAATCCTTTTTCAAAGTTTCAGTGTACATTGGCAGAATAAGTTTTCAACAGAATTCAAACCAAGAATCAGATTTTCAGCATTCCCAGATTGAAAGTCATAAACCTGCACAAAAAGTGAGGACTAGCAAGGCTCCCTTGCACAGAAGTGTGAGTACACGCTGCCCGACATGCGCACAAGCTATCCATGCAGGATAAAACCTGAGGTGGCCAGCAGTGTAGTCAGTAATGTAGCAAACAGAGTTTTCCCTTCAGCTTGGAGAAAAATTATTTTGTGCGTTCTAGTCATAGATCGTGTTCCTAGGATTAATTTACATGGCTAAAAGATTTTTTTTTTCCTGGCCCAAAAGATGTCAAGATGTTAGTGCTACTGTGAATGTGTAGGTCCTGTCTAGACAGTAAGTTGCATTCTGACACTGCTGAATGCATGTGTAATAATGTTACTTCTGAACATGAATTCTTTCAGAAGGAACATTTAATAAGTGAAGTGCTCCTTTGTTTTGAAAACGAATTTATGTGGTGGCACAGACTCCCAAGGAATAGAAGGGCTTTATCTTTTTTTCCAGCTGTGTTTGTATTTAAGCTGTAACTAAAAAGCACATTTAGGTAAAGTGGCTGTTTGGTAGAACCTGCATTAGGTTAATCACATTTTCTTACCAGGTGTTTAGAGGTGCAGATAAAGTTATACTTTTAGGAGATGGTAAAACCTTAAGAGCTTTACTTTTGGGGCGCCTGGGTGGCTCAGTCGTTAAGCGTCTGCCTTTGGCTCAGGGTGTGATCCCAGCGTTCTGGGATCGAGCCCCACATCAGGCTCCTCTGCTGGGAGCCTGCTTCTTCCTCTCCCACTCCCCCTGCTTGTGTTCCCTTTCTCGCTGGCTGTCTCTATCTCTGTCAAATAAATAAATAAAATCTTAAAAAAAATAAGAGCTTTACTTTTAAGCAGAAAGAAACTGTAGGAGTTGAATAAGGAAACTTTGCTTTTGACAGATGAACTTAAAATCAGAAGAGAAGTAGTCTTTTGGCCAAAGTTTGCTTGCCTTATTACAGAATATGGCATATAACTGGGGAAATTTTTAAGAAAGATTACTTATGTTTGTAGCAACTAAGAGCAGCAGGACTGTGTGCAATTTGAAGAGACTTCTCCATGTGACTCAAGTGAACTTGCAGTAGGATAGCCTTATTGCTGTAGAAACGCAGTCCACCCCTGAAAGCATTACGTGCTGAGAATCCATGGCCTAGATGTTTTAATCTGGCTTTGGAAGTGCTTTTTAAAATCTGACATGTCTCTATAATGACATATTTTAGGAACAGGATCAAATTATTGCTCACTATGTGTATGATAATGGAAAATTTCTAAGTACACCAGATATTCTGAATATGCCGAGTGAGCTGCTGTGTTAAATTTAGGTTAATGACAAAGGTGCTTTTTGACCTGTGGTCAGCCATGCCGAATGCCTCTATTCTGTTGCTCTCCTAAGCAGCTGCTAATGATACCTAATCCTCATGTTATTTTTAGCTCAGAAGTAAGAGCTGTCTGTGCAAAGCACTGTTTCAAGCTGTGAAGCAGAGGGGGGCTAGTTTGCCTTAACAATTAGGGAGAAATTTGTCCTGATCTTTCTTTCCTTACTCACCTCCTATTTCCCCCCATTATTCCTTCCCTCTCTTCCTTTTTATTTTCTCTTTTATTCTTTTTCTCTTCCTTCCTTTCACTCTCCTTTCTTTTTTAAGCCTGGCAACATTAACATAAGCAGATATTTAGACCCTGCTAAGGAGTTGTATTCTTAAAACAGCATTCTCTTAACAAAGCCATAATTAAGCACTTAGTGGATTTTTAAGGACTGGGTTAGTCATAATAGCTTTGCTTTGTACAAAGTATTTAGATAAACTACTTGGAAATGGATTGGTGAGAAGCTTAGGAAAGTTTGGGAGGACTGCCGATGTCATTTTTATATTGATGGACGGATTGACTAAATGTACTTGATAAATGTTCCCCTGTACACCTGGTTCCCTTGTATAGGATCTGCTTCCCCCACATCTTTAGGAATGTTTGCCTGTCACATGCCTTAAAGCCTATGATGAAGATAAATTTTTCCAATTAGGATCTCATTTTCTACTACATTATAAACTTCTCCCATATTCAACAAATACTTTGATTTGTAATTCACATTCTTTTTTCTTCTGATCTTCATAAGGTCCATCTTTACGTGCTAAAGTCCACTTATATTTTGGTCAGTGTCTAAGTTATGTAACTTGTGAATGTGGACATTGTACTGTTTCTGTGTTGACAGGCAGGTTTTCTTTCTTCTAGGGTGGTTTACAGGAAGTTGCTGAACAGCTAGAGCTGGAACGGATAGGACCACAGCATCAAGCGGGATCTGATTCATTGCTCACGGGAATGGCCTTTTTCAAAATGAGAGAAGTATGAAGACATCAGTGCCTTTTTCTCAGTTGGTTGTTAGGTTGAGAACATTAAAAATCTAACGGCAAAAGTTTTTGGGCAATAAGTGCTCGTTAAATGAAGATCTGGTTAGAGATGCATGTAGGCTCTGTCCAACACACTTGAATTAGAGTGTTCAAAAATAAGTCCTCTTGAAATGTAGTTCAGAGGGCAGTGAAAAAATGATTTCTTCATAGACTGAAAAATGCAACAGTTTAAACTACCTTAGGAATCATGTAGGTCCAACCATACTATTTCTTAGATGAGAAAACTGAAGCCAGAGGCTAGTAACGTCTATCCAAGGACACACACACACATTACTAGTGGGAGAACTCCAGAACTCTTTCTGTAGACCACATCAGTGCTGCTGTTGCCGAGCCAAGGAATCTACATGTTAGGTTTCCCCGGCATTGTCTTCTCGTAGGCATTAAACTGCTGGTAAAATACCATTTGCTCATGCCATTTTGCAGCACTTTGAGGGTTTGTAGAGTAGTGCTTATATAGTGCTTTTAGTAGATTGAGTCTTACCAAGTCTGAATCCTCAAGTGGTTAAGTAAATCTGAAGTAGTTGTTGAATCAAAAATCGTACTGAGCAGAGCCCCTTTAGTGGCAAAAGGCAGTACTGACTATAAAGCTAGGTATAGAAGAGTGGAATTGAATGAACTCAAGTCTCCTTCCAGCTCAGAATGGAGTGATAGATGCAGGTTTACCTCACTGTAATTTAAATGCAAAGAAAAGAAAGTTTTCCTTTTTGCAAAATAACTGTAGAATTCTTTTGAGTATATCCTCTTAGACACTCAAGAATTGACTGAGAACTATCTGGAAATTTAAAACTTCTGTAGCAATTGTAATAATAGTTGTTTTGCCAAGTATTGATTCAGAAGTGATTTGGACTGTCTATTCATGACAAGTAAATACTTTGTTTGTACTTCTTTCCAGTGCTAGAGAATTAAAACAATCTTGGATTTTTAGCTTTGCATTTTAAAAAAGTACCTTAATGGTTCAATTAATGGTGGATTCTCTGCTACTAATTTGTTATCTTTATATTCCTTGGCTGCTTCAAGAATAGTAACCTAGTGTAAATGTTCAGAATTTACTGTCCAGAACGTGTTTAGGGTTTGATTGTTTTCAGCTAACTCAGCCTTGCATGTAGACTCAAGGCTACTTATAAGCCTAAACTTTTTTCTCCCATTATTGACGATATTTTCACCATTGAGTGTTGTTACATTAATGGAATAAAAATGCCTGCCATTTTTCCATGATTACAAACTCTCATAAAATTGATCTAAATGTTACTAGGAAAGACACGTGTTTATACATTTTTTTTGTAATCTTTTTCTTTGGTTTCTCTTGAGCTCTGTACTTCTTGAAAACATTAGTCTTACTCATTGAATTTAAAATGTGTGGCCTCAAAGGAGCACCATAGAAAAGAGCTGTCATTTTAGTTAATGAACAGTCAGTACTTACGTTGCTGAAATGTAAGTTACCAGTGGTACCTTTTGGTTAAAATTATCTTTTTTTTTTTTCCCCAAAATTCCTTTTTAGATGTTCTTTGAAGATCATATTGATGATGCCAAATATTGTGGTCATTTGTATGGCCTTGGTTCTGGTTCATCCTATGTACAGAATGGCACAGGGAATGCATATGAAGAGGAAGCCAACAAGCAGTCATGACATGAAATAGTCCTTTTATTTTTATTTGAGCTACACACAGCTTGTATATAGGTTTTATCTCTGGTTGAATCCCTTGAACAATAGATAATACTATTTTTTTTTCTTTCATAGCCCATTTTATTTTCTGCCTTTCAGTACTAGTATGACCATTCCTATCTCAGATCTTAATAAATAGAAAAGCATTCAGGTTAAATTTGGCCTTAATATACTTGTTAGCAGGCATGTGTGACAGAGAGTGGGGAAAGCTGCATCATACTGAATATTTTGATAAACTTTACCTGCTTGGGCTTGGTTTGTTTTTCCCCCTTCCTAAATTAACTAGCACTGACTGTAATTTATTTCCCTATTTCATGTCTCCCTTCCATTCTGCAGGAGTTTTAGCTATTTGAGATTGTGGACCATCAATTTTGCACTTTAGAGAATGATTCTGACTCAAATCCTCTGTTTTATCAGAAATTTTGACTTTTCTTGCTCTTAGCTGGAAAAATGACCATCTGCCAACCTTATACAGTATTTACTTGTTTTTGACCCATGGAAATAGCACATGCATTGTGCAAACGGTTGATTCAGCAAGACTACAAAAAAAAAAAAAAGACAAAAAACTACTGAGAAGCTTAGTAACTGCTGTTTCTGTACGTAGTGTTTAATCTTCCAAGCACATCTAGTGTCTGTCAGTTTCTCATTGGCATGTGTAGGCTGCTCTGTGACTGAAGAATTTTTCAAACCAGCTTTACACCCTTCAGGAAAAATCCCTTGTGATTGGATGTTTAAAGTCTGCCAGGAAAATGGCATCCAAGATAACCGAAGCCGCAGTTATTTTATGATCGCACACCTCCCCCTTGATCTGCTTCTTTTTATTCTGTCACTGTTTACCCTTATTTTTAATTTTTTAAAAATTTTATAGCCATACTTACGATGCTCTTGCTTTGTTGATTCCACAAATCAATTTCATTAACATCCAAAGATAGCAAATCTTTAGGTATATATTTTGTACCAAATTAAATTAGAAAATTGTGCTTTCACAGTGGTTACAAAGATAAATAATGGAGAGATTTGGTGCAAAACAACAAAATACAAAACTATATTCTATATATAAAGCCATATATGTGTGTATATATATGGCTATATATATATAGCTAATTAAAATTACCTGAGGAGTGTAATGCTTGTTTATTTTTTTGTGTATATCTTTGCAATCTATTTTATATATATTGACAAAAGAGACTGTGAAATATTTAGCCATGCAGAATATGTGACCAGACCAGAGCATGTGTAGGAAGACATTTGGTAATCATTAACTCTTCCCTGAAATGATAGACTACAAGTTATGATGTGTGTTATCTACATTTCAATCAGTAATACTAGCAAATCTTAAAATGTTAGCCATATTGGTTTGTTTCCTTTGTACATTCTTTATTCATGATATTACAATGCTGTAACTGGATGGTCCTTTTTAAACAAAACGTTATTTGCAAAACAGAGGGTAATATTTGTTTTTAAAGCTTTTGTAAATAAAGGCTTCAGAAATGTTTTCTTATATATGTTGATGACTGGTAATTTTGTTTTAAAAATATTTATTTGGGGAATTTTTATTTTTTTAATTTGGGCAACTGAACAGAACTCCATAACTTAACTGTAGCTAATTATTAGTCTCTTAATCAAGACTTCTGCATTTCAACACTGTCACCTTATTTTTTATGAATACCTCAACTAGATGTTAAGAATTGATTTTTATTTCTTTTCCAGGAATGCATTTATTCTGAAAGACAAAGTAAATGCATTTGATATGACTTACTGTGGCTTCTTTTTAAAGCTGACACAATATAGCAGATAATCTAATTGGTTTCTTCTTATTTTGATCTTCACCTCCTTAAAAAAAATAGGGACTATAAAGATTCCCTTTTGAATAGCCACATAGTTGCTGAATTTCATAGTTTGTGTCAATATTGGTTTCTGTCTTGTAAGCAGTAATATCTTATAACTTCTATAAGAGGAACATTATGACCTTTAAAAATCCAGCTTTTGGACATGAGATATTTGGCTGATAATTTTGTAATGTTCCCGAGCCATTAATTCTGGACTCACCATATTCTATTACATCTCTTGGAGCAAGGGTCAGCAAACTATAACCTACAGGCCCAAACCAGACTGCTGCCTGTTTTTGTATGGCCAGTGAGATGAGAATGGTTTTTACGGTTTTAAAATGTTTGGGGGGAAAAAATCAGAAGAATAATACTTCCTGACGTGAAAATTATGAAATTCAAATTTTAGTGTCCATAAGTAAAGTTTTATTGGAATGCAGCCACACTCATTTCTGTACTGTCTATGGCTACTTTCGCACCACACTGGGAAGGTTGAACAGCTGCTACAGAAACTGCGTATGGCTTTGTCATCATTTCACATTGCTTTTATGAAAGCATTTGGAGTGCTCTATCTGTACAACAACATTTTATTATTTTTTCTGTTACCAGATCATATCCACTATGTCAAAACAAGAAAACTGCACTTTGAATGATGTGCCTTGAAGGCACACTGGAATGTGGATTATCTTACCAAACTGTATGGTAAAATACTGTGTTTGTCAAGCAATGACACTCTAACTGCTAAAAAACACAATACATGTTGACATAACCATACCAAGCGCTCATCACAATATACCCAACTACTGGGAAAGCAACAGAAATTTTAAAATGGAATATCTCAACACATCGTGATTTCTTCACAAAAATAAGAAATGAAAATAAGGCTACAACCAAAGTCTGTTTATGACTGGCAAGCAAAGCCATTTACTGATATTTAGGTCACGGTTTCTGAATGCAGTAGCCTAAAGAATTGTGTCTAGAGAAAATTAATTTTAACAACATAGCCTTTTGGGAAGAACAGCTGGTTGAAGAGTGAGGGCACTGGGCACAACATTGACAGTTACTTATAAAACAAAGCATTTTGAGTATTTTTCTTTGGCTCTAAGTCAGATGTTTAGTGCTTTCCCAGCTATTATTATTTGAGAAATCAATGCTAAGTTTGACCAAAGAAGTAGTTTCTTTTCATAGTCTATGGAAATACAGGCGAGACTATTTTCAAAGTTGAGAAACCACTACATTAGTGCAACCTGAAATCTACTCAAATGTGTTAACAACTCAATCTGTAGAAATACACATGAAGCAGAAAAAGGTTGAGTTGGTCAGATTTAAAACCTCGTGAACATGTAAGGTGTTCTGGTTTGGCTGGTACCCATTTCACCTGACACCTTTGTTTTCTTTTTTCTACACAAGAATAAACACTGGTCCTTGTTAGCTGGTGTCTTACACTAGTGCAAAGACCATGTGAAAAGACAGTAAACAAAAACATCATACTTGAGCTATAGTGTGTGTCCAGACTCTCTTCCAGTTGGTTCTCTAGAGCCATTCCGGGCTCATTCATAGCATCTACTTACCTAAGGATATTTTTTAAAGAACTTTGAAACATGTTTGCATGTTATATTAAGATTAATGTGTGATTAAGGCTGCTTTTTATTAATACCCACCTTTCACAATAAATGTTTGATTAGGTCATTTAAGATGCTTTTAATACTAGACTTCAGGAGGCTATACTTAAGGAAAAAGGTACAAATTCTAAACTCTTGACAGTAGCTTTTCTTTCATAGTTGAATAAAAGACAAGAACTGAAGCTTTCTGTGATAATCAATTTTTTAATTCGTCATTAACAGAATTCTACTTTGGAGCATTATTTTTTTGTCTCATTTTAATTAAGCACCTTTATCTGTCAAACAAGAACTGTTAAGTATTAATAAATTCAGGTCAGGAGATCTCCTTACACTGTAAAACCTTCCCTGGAAGACGCAACACAAAGGCTAGTTTTTTATAAATCACAAACTAGTACTGTCCTTTCTGAGTAGCGAGGAGCTCCTTTACATAGCATAAACCAGAGCTTAAAATCACTTATCAAAAGGCCCCATTTGGTTTTACTGGTGCTCAGAGATGAATCATCTTAACACATTTCCCCCAACAGTAAGCTATCAAATACTGAATCCTGGCTACAAACAAGAACAAAGATCTACCTTGGGTACTGTCACCAGTTGTGTTTTTGCTGTCACTTTCCTGCCGTGAGAAAAAGCTGCAAGTGATTTGTTTGGCATCGCCCCAACAGTCCTATTTTAACTTTCTGTTGGTGTAAGAACAATTAAAGGATGAGCAATTAGTCACCCAGACTGCCTTATGGTGGGACATCCTCTTCCATCTCTCTTTCTGAGGATGGAAATCAAGGGAACACTGTGCTGCAGGACACATGTAAGTCAAAATAGGGAAAACCTGCTCATTCATAATGGAGTAACAGTGTTTTCACAGGTGGTTTTCTTGAAGCGTGAATCACATTACTACATTCATTTTGTAAGAACATGTTCTACAAAGCGTTTGTATTTGATTTCTCTAGAGAACGTAGTTATTGTCAGACATGCCATATTCCCCTGTTGAACACAATGTCCTCGAGCTTTATGGTCTGTTTCTAATTGTCCTCAGAATCATTTTACCAACGCATACTTACCTCACCCTGTCATCCACCCCTTCTCAAAAGACCTATGTTCTGACCAGGCTGTAGATCAATTTCGCCTGTAGTAGCTCTGGTAGACTATTAGGAAAAGTGTATCTTTAAAGCAATTTTGATTGTCAGTGCAAAGGCAATTTCATATAGACAGCTAATAAAGGTGATCAACCAGACTTTATTATGGTAGAACAAGAGGGAATTATGGATAAGCACTGCCTGATAAATGTCCCATCATTGTATTCAGATGCAGTAAGTTCATCTTTGAAAATACAAACCCTCTTTTCACTGCACAATGGCAAATATTCACTAAAGTATACGAAGTATTTGTACAATATTTAAAAAAAATTCTTAAAAATTTTACCTATATGGTAGAATTTTTAAAAATAGGAAAAAAAATCAAAATTATCAGCTAAATGGACTATCTGGATAGTTGAGTATAAGTGTCTTCAAGTTTGAGTTGAACAATTAAATTTTTTTAAACAAAATGCTTAAAATGTTTTTAAGGTACATTTTATAAATATATACAAAATGTAGGTCTATTTGATGCTTTATTCACTCAGGTAAACTTTTACTGCATATCTAATGAGATATGCCATCATTTCTAAAAATGACAGCCACCTAGATTAAAAACAAAACAAAAGCCTTTCAAGATTGTCCACTGTATGAAAACAAAAAGGGAACCATTACAACTTAATGAAAAAAAATTTATTTATAAAATTTTTTTTAATCTGATTCTGATGGGTACTGACTTACGTATTTCAATAATTACACAAAAGACCTAAAGGAAAAATTTAACAGTACTCTAGCAAGGTAAGGAATAAAACCCCCTTTTTGTTTCTTATCTTCTATTTTGACAAGAAGGAACACATCACAGAATCCTGTCCACAAAAATGGCTATAGTACTGTGCTTTGAAAATAACCTGGCTGCATATAATTCTTAACACATCAGGTGATGCTGTTGCCCTTAAGACTTCCTGCAGTAGCTATAGGTTCCAGTCTGGCACTTCAGGTAATAAAAAGATGATGACCAAAAAATGCTTTAAAAGTAAAAATGCATCATATCTTCTGAGATTTCCTGAAACAGATTGTCAGATCAAAGTCTTTAGCTTAAAAAAAAAAATCTGAAAAGAGGTGCCACCCTATTATTCAAAGAATTATACTCAGATGATCTATAAAATGGATTTGGCTGACATTGATTCTTTCACAAACTCATTTAAATATAAAACTTTACATTTTTAGAAAGAATGAGTATTTGCAAGGATCTTTTTTACTCCATTATTCTCTGGTCTCCTAGTCTATTATATGTTGCATTTTCGTCTAACTCCGACTTCGGAAAAGTCTAATACCATTTTCTTTTTGATTAAGTACCAGTTCCTTAGCTGTGTAAGTTTTAAAAGATAATCTGCTTTAAATTCTCAAAATCAGTACCAAAAAAGGTTTACAGCTTATTCTAATCTCTAACATTTACAAAACTTACACTCCACTCAAAAAAAAAAAGAATAAAACTTTTTCAAATAGTGCATACAAGGCACAAGAGCTTCCTAGTATATTCACTGAAGCCCAACATTTTGGCATCAACTAACACACCACTTGAGTTTACCTTCAACTCAATTTCCAAACAGCATTACCATTTAGTTCTAAAAGGATATGTTTTCTTTTAATGATTTGCATAATTTAATCTTAAGTATTTGAAGAACTATAAAGTTTAACTATCATACTTCTGATGAGGGGACACAGAAATAATATAGTTACCAATGGAGGATTAATCTATCCGCCCATTAAGAATTCTTAACAGATTTCAATATTTTTGTTATGTTCAAGAGAACAAATAACCTAAAAAAATTGAGGTTTTTAAAAAAGCCAGACTGGCAAAAGAACATCATAAACCAATCTTTGTAATTGTTTTTATAGATTTTTCCCCAATTTAAGAAGATCAGAAGAGATGAAAAATATATTTTGGATGTAACAGTAATGTATAAGTTGTAACAAAAATTTGCTAGCTAGTTGCTTATCAGTGACCGGGGGCTTCAATGATCATACTTCTTTTCCAGCAGTGAACAAAGGCTAGAAGGCTAGAATTAGATTAAAGTCTGGCAAAAATGGTGGTTATCTTCAACTGTAGGCCACTCAAAATTTGCAATGAATTAATAGTCATTATAGTTCACTGTCTGGGGCTGGATTCACAACAGAGCGAATGAACAAGTCTGATATGTTACCTGCACCTCACAGATAACTAATAAAGCTGTCATTACACTGTAATTAGAAATCTTTTAAATTTCAATATCTTAATAGGCTCAATTTTCTGAATCAGAAAATCAGAAGATTAATGGGCTTTTTAAATGTACACATTGTACCACCCAAATATTTGGGTAAAAATCAGCCCGTGAATTTATTCCAAGTTTTTATGATGGAAGATATTTTTGCCCTTGATTCATAAACTTTAATTACTTCTAATATTTAGCAGGAATTCATGTTAGTTGAAACAATGTGTATATTGGATTTAAAAATGCGTTATGTTTTAAGCAACGGCTTGGAGAGAACTAACCAATTCATATTCTGCATATCCAGCCAAAGGGAAATGGAAACAGTAGGCCAATGGTGCCTTCCTGTGGGAAGCCTCTTCCATCCGCCTGCAGCATTGATACCTTGAAATGAAACAGAAATCATGAAACTATTGTGTTAACTATAAAAAACAAAATACTAACCAATTCATTCAACGTTTGTTGAACAACATTCCTTGTTCAAAATTAAATGTTTTCTAGGCTAGAAAGCTCAGATATGCTCTTGAACACAGACCTCTACATCAGTGCTTCTCAAACTATAATGTGCATATTACAAGCCCCAGAGGATTTTGTTAAAATGCAGAAAATGCAGATTCTGATGCAGTTGGTCTAGGGTAAGGTCCAAGATCATACACTTCTATTGAGCTCCTAGGTGATGCCAGTGCTGCTGGTTTGGGGCCCCAATCTGAGTGGCAGGGTTCCTTTCTGCATGTGTCTGAGGCCAGTAGGAGTTTAGGAGTGACAGCTGAGTTGGACTAGGGATTTGGGGAAATAATCTTGAAATTTCATGTGCGTACAAGCACAGCATTTTTTATTTGACTAAGAGGGAAGGTTGAAAAGGCTAAATTTAACTTACACATTAGTGCTGCTTTGGGTCTAGGTACATAACTATCTGCAAAGTATGATGAACTAATATTTTATAAAAAGACCACAGATAACTTGACTAATGTAAGTCAAAAAGAAAAGAGAATATGAAAATATCATTCAGTAATATAATTAAACCATAGCAATATCAGATAATATTATTCAATATAATGTGGACTGAACGAATTTCAAGTCTGAGATGTAAAGCAGGAAAAACTATTTTTGAAACTTTTTAAAATCTATTTGGAATAGTAGCTACCTTGGGCAAATGCAATTTTTTAAAGAAACATTTAAATGTCACTGGTGAGATCAATAGAATGAAAAACATTACATCACAAAATCACTGTTTTTTTACATCACGGCTGATTCATGCTGCCATTTGGTTATTATAACCATTTATGTCATATATTCATATGTAATAAAATCGAGTTTCTGTGAGATGTTTAATTTTAATGATGTTATTCTATCACTTATTTACAAAATGCTTATTTAGAACCTACTATGTGTCTGGTATTGTGTAAAGTGTTGAGAATAATGATGACCAAACCACACCGTGGGTCATGAATAAAAATATTGGGAAGTCTATGTGACTTACACACAATGTTTACTACGTAAACTTGTAAAATATTTAACACATATGACCTCACAAACATGGGCAATTAGAACTAACAAGTGAAAACCCTGAAAAAAAATCCTGTGAAACTTTATATGCTTTATAAAATTATTTTTGTAAAATATTTTATTTGTGGTATTAGTGATTTAGATTTGTGTATTCATAATTACATTTTAAGAATTACTTCCAGAAATTTAATATTGTCTCTTTGCTATTTAACCAAATTAAGACGAAATTTTCACGAGCCTAACCACAGTTACGAATGATCTGATCTACCACACCATCACACACGGTTATCCCAAACCAATACACCATCACACATGGTTATCCCAAACCAATACACCATCACACACGGTTATCCCAAACCAATACATTAGTCAACTGGCAAACTGCCAGATCCGTATTTTGCTGTTTTTACATAGCCATTTACAAAAACCAAAACAAAACAAAGAAACAGATTTAAAAAAAGAAACACAGATTTTGAAAAAGAAAATGGGTTAAAAAACAAAGAAAAAAAAGCAGATTATCAGTGAAGTGTTTTAACACAAATGGGTTTGTTTCAGATTCCCCTCTGTTGCTTTCTTTAGACTTTAGGATTCTGGACTGCAGTTTTGTATTTTGTCTTGATAATTTTACTGTTCAACTCTACACTGGGTTTATTCTAACAACACATATAGTTTGTTTTGTTTGGGTGTTTACGGCTTTGTTCCAAAAGGGCTCTTTATTATATTGACTGGAGGCTTATCAATAAATAATCTTTTAAAGATTATTTAAATTGATTAGGAGCAACAGGTTTAAAAAAATTTATGGTTTAAAGAAAATGATTTGGAGCACTTGTTATTTTAAGGAGAACACATGCTATGGGGTCCTACTGTAACCAAAAATAGGGATGAGGAAGGTCTGCACTAACGATATAATTATGTTGTACTTAGGCCGAGTGAGGTTTTACTGACAGATGGTCAAGATTATAACCACTGTATAAAGGAAGGACAGCAAAAAATAAAAATAAAAAATTGCAAGTTCCTATCATATGGCAAATCATCATGTAAAGTTCAATAGTGTAGGAATAATCCTTGCCATTTAGTGCATTACTATAAAAATGAATTTTGTTCACCAACTTATTTCTACTATTTGTCAAGTTAACGTTACATACTAGCTAATACCAAAGCTAGGTCCACACTCAGAGGTCCCAGCATGATTAATAGGACCCTAAGGGTGAACTAAAACGTCTTAAAATTTCAATCACTCAAAAATAAATAATAATGTTTATGGTTGCTATTAGCCCTAAGAGAACTGAAAAGCTGTTAAAAATACAAAACATAACAATAAAGGAAAAACACCTTACTTTCATAAAATGAATTTATTTTGTTTGAAGAGTTAAGTCTCATTCTCCATGGTCAATGCAGGATTGCTCATACCTTCAAGAAAGAACACAAATTAGCATTTTGTTTGGGGGGGTATTGCTTTCGAACAAATAGACAGAGACTTGTTTATTCATTCCTGAATCCACCCCAATCCAAAGGTGCCCTTGCACGTAGCACAGGTTTTTGAGACGCTCACATGGAAACAGACACACACACACACACACACACACACACACGATACAGTAGTGTTGGCAATGACCAGTGTCACAAAAGGCACTTTAGAAAGAGATATACAGGGGCACCTGGGTGGCTCGGTCGGTTAAGCATCAGACTCTTGATTTCGGCTCAAGTCATTATCTCAGGGTCATGGGATTTAGCCCCGAGTGGGGTCTGCGCTGGGTGTGGAATCTGCTTAGGATTCTCTCTCTCCCTCTCCCTCTGCCCCCCCCCCTTGTCTCTCCCTCTCGAAAAAAATAAATAAATAAAAAGAGATGTATACCTGAGGAAGTGGGAGGGGTGAACAAAAACACGAAAGATACATTGGACCTGGCAACTCACATCATCTCACTCTTCCTAATTCTACGTTTCCCTCCCTCATTCTGGTGAAACTAATCTTTGAGGCCTTTCTCACCTCGTCCTTCTCACATCTCTCTTCCTTCTTTTACACCACCCTTTAAACTTTAAATAAGTTCTCAATTCATCCAACCACGTAACAGAAAACTAATCTAACATGCCAATGATTAACAGCACACAGAAACTAAGAAATCGCTTCTATATGCAGAACTACACCAGGCAACATGAATCCCTTCTGAAAGAAAGGGAGCTCTTTGTCTTTCTACCCCCCTGGAAAACTGACCCCCAACTATACATCACTTCTTTGCCTCTAAGGAAACTGATGGATTCAAAGGGCCAATAGGTGGCATCAATTTTTGTTTAGGCAATGTCTAGTCCTTCCCATAGATGGAATGGCAGGTTTGAAGGTGAAGAGACAGAACAAATTATGGAAACCCACACGATGGGGATCTTCGGAGGGCATATATATTCCTTAAGAACAAGACTCTGGGGCACCTGGGTGGTGCAGTCGTTAAGCGTCTGCCTTCGGCTCAGGGCGTGTTCCCAACATTCTGGGATCGAGCCCCACATCAGGTTCCTCTGCTAGGAGCCTGCTTCTTCCTCTCCCACTCCCCCTGCTTGTGTTCCCTCTCTCACTGGCTGTCTCTGTCAAATAAATAAATAAAATCTTAAAAAAAAAAAAAAAGGAACAAGACTCTTTAAAGAAAGCCTATATATTTTAGGAGAATATGACTGATTGTAGACTTTAGAATTTTTACTTAAGACTGTCTATTTTTCACTATCACTAAATCCCAAAGAGATTTCAAATAAAACAACAAACATTTTAAGAGGCAAGGAGCCAGGGTGCCTGGATGGCTCAGTCAGTTGACTGCCTTTGGCTCAGGTCCTGATCTCAGGGTCCTGGGATCAAGCCCCCACATCAAGCCCCGAATCAGGCTCCCTACTCACCAGGGAGCTTGCTTCTCCCTCTCCCTCTGCCCTTCCCCCTGTTCAAGTTCTCTCTCTCTCTCAAGCTCTCTGTCTCAAATAAATAAATAAAAATTTTAAAATAAATAAATAAAGTGCAGGGAGCCAAAGTCAGGCAGCACTACGATAGAGTTTGAAGAAAGGATTAGAAATGAAGGAGAGATTTTCTGACTAATAATGCCTTAATCATGGATGTATGGTTTTATGCTTATTTATAGGGACACCACACATATATACATACACCTGCAAGTATCGTCACATGTTTTGGTTAATCCTCACCAACCCTGGGAAATAAGTAGCATTTTAAAGAAAGAAAGCTACGTCTAGGGGCGTCTGGGTGGCTCAGTCAATTAAGCAGCTGCCTTCACTCAGGTCATGATCCCAGGGTCCTGGGATCGAGCCCCGTGTCGGGCTCCCTGCTCGGCGGGGAGCCTGCTTCTCCCTCTCTCTCTGCTGTTCCCCCTGCTTGTGCTCTCTCGCTCTCTCTGTCAAATAATTAAATAAAATCTTTAAAAAAGCAAGCAAGCAAACTACGTCTAAAAGAGATTAGGTTACTACAAATATCACACACTGATTAGGGTCCAAATTCGGGTTTAAAATCAGGTCTGACTTCAAAGCCTTGCCTTTTCTTTGCCAATAAACTATGTTGACTGAAGTAGTCAGAGATTGAAATCAACAACAATAACAAGGGAAATGTGAGTGGGATCTGAAGAAATAACAGCTGAAGTTATGGTAATTATTCAGTAACTTTACTTTGACATTTTGAAACTGGATAGAAATCTTGAAGTAAAAGAACTATGTAATTTAAGATCCTTTTTAGTAGATATTTTCAATCTTGTGTCTGAGCTGATTACATTTTTCCATTAAATATTTATATTTTGAGTATATTTGTATCATTTTATTAAATAGGCAGTAGTAACTGTTTCTTAAACTGGAATAAAAGCAATGCAGATCTTTCACAAAATGATCTTCTTCAGCCAACAGACATGAATCAAAGTACTTTACAGACAGAAGTTCCTGGAGATAATTCTAAATTTACAATGGGAAGCAAGAAAGATTCTGTAGGTAATATGATAGAATTTTTATATTTTCACCTTTTAAAAATAAAATCTACTGAAACAGCCAAGTAAGCACACCCTTACCAGCTTTGCCTTTCCCCGGGTTTGTGCTGCTCTCTGTCCAAGACTGAGAATCAGTGAGAAGGTGGCTCTGGGACTCTCGCAATGGCTTTGCAGGAAACTGATGGTTTTCAGGACTAAATAATAATAATCGTCATCATAATCACATGTTAGCTCTTGATAGTATTGAGTGGAGTGTTTCTCAAAGTACAGAATTCAAATCACTTCCCAAGAGAATTGGGGGCACAAGAAATAAGGCATGTATCACACTGACTCACAACGAGAAAACTGTTCCACCTTCCATTCTCTTGTCATTCTTCTGAATACAGTAAGATGACAATCTTTAACTTTGGGAAGTCTCCATTTTTAATAAAGAGAACAGGCTTCCACCTCTGACTTTAGCAGGTGAGGAAATCTAGTTAGGATTTAATAGGATTTTATTATCAATTTTATTTTTTAAGGTTATATTCTATTTCTGGCAAATTATACTAGTTTTCATTTATGACAGTGATATAATGTTTGATTTAAAAACTAGCTTCCACGCCAGTTTAACTAAATATATTAAATAAAAATATCAGTTTTGTAAGCGGTATGTAGATATGGAAAAAAATATATGGGTAATGGTAAAAAGACAAGTTTGAGAGAAACTGGCCTAGTGTTTCTAAGTGGCCTAACTAGTCTTGAACAAAGAATTCTCTATCTTCCTCTGTGAAGCTGAAACAACAAATTTGAGCACTCTCTTGCAGAAATGTTGAAAACGTCTGACATCACCAGGTCTTACAAACGTGACATTTAATATGGGGAATGAAGAGTCTTAAAAGAAGAATGTAAGTTTTAAAATTTAAGTAGACATGCTATATATCGACGTATTGAATGGCATGAAAACATACAGATTAAAATAACATTTCACTTAGCTGGAAGAAAAATATTGGCATGGAAACTGTAAGCGTAGTTTTAGAACACTCTGAAATAGTAATCACAATAATGTGCAAAAGAAAAAAAATACTTAAAATTCTTCCGAGAATAATTTCACATATGTGAGTTGACTATACTATATTTTTGAAAGGGTATGCTTTTGTTCCTTAATAATTACCTCATATCTAAATTTGAAAACATTTCAATTTTGTGTAACTTTAACATCCCCTTATTGAAATTTTGGAGGTAAATCTTTAAAAATAAAAAGCATGTCTCCTATTTATACGGGGAAAAAAGAAAACCTCTTTTACTCTAATTATTCTTCAAGAGAGGAACCATACACCAGGTACAGCATAGTAACTAGGTCCTGGTTTAGGGACTCCTTGCAGATTCGTTATCACTAGTAAGACTCTAACAAATGACAAGGAAGGATCCATCCATTCAACAGTACTCACTGAGTACCAATTACATCCATGAATATGGTCTTTGATCGCATGGAAATTTCATTGTAATTGAGGAGGAATAATAGTAAATAGCAAATATATAATAAGTCAGGTGACGGTAAGAGCTATGACAATTGAAAAAGAGAGGTACGGGGAACTGGAGGAGCAGGTTGCTATTTTACAAAGGGTTTTCAAAGATGGCCTCTATCGTGAAGTTACACCTGAGCTAGAAGTGAGTAAGAGAAGGTCAAAGAGCATTCAGATACCTGGAGAAAAACGGTTAGGAAGAGGAATTGGCAAGTACAAAGGCACTAAATAAGGGACATGCTTGGTATATTTGAGGATCTGCAAGATCTGTGTGTCCGAGAATTGTGAGTGATGGGAAAGTGGCAAGGGGATGACATCACAAAGCTACCGGGGCCAGATTAGACCAGCTAAGGTAAGGACACGCATTCGCTTTAATGCTGGTTAAGATGGGAAGCCAACGGAGGGTTCTGAGCACGAGAGTGACACAATCTGATTCTTAATGGAAAACAGACTGGAGTAGGGCAAAAATGGAATCAGAAAGATCAGTAAGGAAGGCATGGAAATAATCCACGTGAGAAATGAAGGCTCGGACCAGAAAGCAGTCTGAAGGTGGTAAGAAAGTACTTGGAACATTGGTATATTTTGAAGGGGCATGTGAAAGGATTTGCAAATAGAGTAAATGCAAGGTCACTGAAAGAGGAATCTAGGATGACTCCACAGTTCCTGGCCTGCGCACCTGGGAGACTGAGGGTCACTAATATGGACATATGGAAGAATGGAGGAGAATCAGATTTGAGCTTAAGGGGGGAGTGTCAACATCTGGCAGGAGATGACTTTTAGACATTTAAGTGGGACTGTTGAGTAGACAGTCAGACATAAAACTCTCGAGTACAGAGGAGAGATCATCACTTGCAATGCCAATTTTATATGGGCTAATCAGGGGAAATTATAGATTTATGTAAAAGATACTTTAGCTGTCAAAATTCAATCCCAAAATTTAAAGGAAAGGGAAGAGAAGCCCACAGTGGTTACAAGATCGCCTTAGGGCAAGAGTGCCAGAACTAGGATTTCTCCCAAAGCCTACGGTACACTTAGTAGAAGGAGAGATACTATCTCACAAACCCAAATCTTCTTGAACTACAAAAACCACTTAAAAGGCAAGAAGCATTATTGAAAACTATTAGTAAACTTTATAAAAGCCTGAAAACATTCTAAATAATCTATTAATATGGGATTTTTCTGCATCAAGATATAAGAAAAACCCCTAACCCTTGAATGGTCAAGCCAAACTCAGAGGGCCCACCTCAGTAAGACTCTGGTGCCTTGAATGTCCCTGTAAATCACATCAGAATGGCCTCCTCATTACCTTGTTGAGTCTGGTCTGTATAAAGCTCACTCCAGGGATGGGGTGGCAAATAGGCTTCATCTCGTGACAATTTAAAATGTTTTGGAATGGCTACCAGGGTCACTGACTCAAGAAGAATTTGAGGGTCATGACGGCCTCCACCAGAGGAAGTACTGTGATCAATACGAAATCCACACGGGATGGGAGGAATGTAGGTACTGGGGTTACATACATGGCATTCCCAGCTAAGAAAATCTCTAAAAGTAAACTAAGAATGATATTATGGTTATGCTCCTGCCATCGGTTTTCATTTAAATACTAGAGGTATGGCCATATTCAAATAAATCTGTCTTCAGCATGTAAAAATTAGTGTTTCAAACTTACAAATTCATACATAGTGTTTAAAAAGTTTAAGTAGTTTTGCCTTTTGTTGGTTAGTATCGAAGTCAGAATCAAATTTCGAGGTCTTCCTCAAGTTCTTGACAAACTGGAACCAGAACAGACTTCAAGCAAGGGCAAAAGTCTCCAGACATGAAGTCTCCAAGACTCCTTTCCTTTCCGCTGAAATGGCTCGGATGATGTTTACAGGTTTTTAACAAGCATTAATAATATGGTTCACTATCAAGCGGGTATCAGATATTCGATTTAATATCTAAAAGCTTAATCCAGGGAACTTCTTCTATCTCTTTATAACATTACAGTTACCACAGACAGAAAGGACCTGGAGGGTCAGAGGGCAAGTTTACCGTCTGTTCATCTGATCACTAGGGGAGCTAATTTGGACTTAATATTCTCTTCTTCCAAGCACTACCTTTTAAAAATCAATCAACCAAAACGTATGGAGAATTACCACCTGTTTACCCACCACCCAGAGTAACAACAGAGTTTTACGAGTCTAACTGAAGCTCCCTATGTCTCCTTCCCCAACCGTACTTTCCTCTCCCCCTATTCCAAGTGGGAACCATTAGAGTAAATCATCTTATGTTATTAATTTTTTTCTAAAGAAATATGTAGCCAAAGGACACAGGAGGATAAGATATATTATTTGAAAGTAAAATAGAAAAAATACAGGATTACTTTTTCAGTGATGAATTCAGTCCTGCGGGAGTAGATGCTTGCTCAGGATCTTGATTAACAAGGCAAGTCGGAAAGGAGCAGCCATCACCTAGGCTATAATGAAAATTAAAACTTACAATTGAGCAGTAAACAAGACAGCCGAGTGAAACTGTCACAACATGATGTTTGCAAGCAGAACACAGTCATACTATGGGCAAAACACGAATATCAGACATTGGCTTCCATACGGCACGTTTAGGGAGGTGATGCGTTAACTGACTTCCGCATCAATATAACAGTGAATCATAAAATAATTCTTTAAAGAACAGGAATTCCTATGCAGGATTATAGTGCTTCTGTTGGATTACTTTCATTGGTTTAAAAACTGAATATTTTCACCACAAAGTACCTTGAAAAAATGGGTAGCAACCAGTACTTCTTTTCATCGCCAAAAACTTGTCGCATGTTTTTACTGAAACCCAAGCTGAATCCATTCTTATCTGTTCCGTGTCGAAATACGGGACTTCTAAACGCCTCTACAAAAGACGGCAGAGCAACCATGTGAGTACAGAACATATCTAGTAACTCCCACAGTTCGAAATGACTGGACTGAATGAGGGAACTCTAAAGAACGATGACTAGCCTCTTGTGAATACTTATGTTCCTATCAACAGCTCTGCAACACGGGCTGTCTATTCTGTTTTTAAATAATCACAAGATATGATGACATTTATTTTAGTTTTTAAAGAACCCTTTTACTATTACAGCAGCACGGTGCATTGCAAAAAAAATTAGAAAACACGAATAAACAAATAAATTAAAACTTCACGTCTTCTGGACCTTTTTTAGATACATGTGTGGATGGATAGATGAATGGATGGATATAGATATACACAAGCCTACACAGTTGTTTTTAACCAATGAGACTGTGCTTTACATTCATTCTACAAATTCCCTTTTTCAGTCAATAAATTCCATTTTCTAATTTTGTTTAAATTTTATCTCCTCCAATCATACATTTTTTCCAGCTGGCCAAAAATTTACTTTCAAGCTGGCTTGTCTGAAGCAGGATCTGGTGCAGAAGCAAACACTGTGTCTGGTTATACCTGCTCTGCAGATGGAAGTCCAGGTTCAGAGAGGCTGTGGGATGTGTCCAAGACCACACAGCCAATAAATGACAGACTGGAACTTGAACAAGATGATCAATGTCCCTACCATTATGCTACAAATGCTTCTTTAAATAATTCTGAGAGGCAAAATCTAAACTTTTATTTGGGGAACATGAACAAACGTAGAAGTATAATGATTTTTGGTCCATCATTTAAAAAGGAAAATTCTAACAGAGTCGTGGTGCTATGAAAAGTGTGACACTTTGCAAGATCCTTAGCATTTGTTACCCTGCATTATGTAGCTTTTAATAAAACATTTTTATAATTATAGGACCATATCATCCAGAGGAAGTCCTTTCAGTGTTACAAGTTAAATCTAAAAGTTCCTAGAAGTCAAATGCTTCTAGAAATAATTCATTTTCTTCTGATGAATTATAATTTAATTATCCAACATACAATCTGAAATGAGATACTTTGTTTAGAAATTACTAGACCAATATGTTCACCTGCACAGTATTTGCTGTAGGAAGACTTCAACTGAATATTAAAAAATAACATTCACTGACTATATACCATAATTAATCTTCACTACTATAATCACGGTGTCTCTCAGTTTTAAGTGTCCTTTGAGATCATAAGGATTTATAAGCCCTGACTGTATTCCCAAACTCCTAATCTTAGTCTAGAATATACTACTTAGCTTAGTCCCTACTTAATTCTCAAACCTCAGTGTATTTTTTGTTCTTTAGCTTTCTATGGTCTAGCCACATAGATAGTTTTACAAACATTTCTAGCTCTTCTCCTATAGGGCTTTTTTTTTTTTTTTATAAACTGGAGTGAAATTCACAGCATATAAAATTAACCATTTTAATGGTGAACAAATCAGTGGCATTTAGTACATTCACAATTCTGTGCAATTAATTACCAAGTTCTAAAATACTTTCATCACCCTAGAAGAAACTTCATAACCATTAAGCGATCTGTCCCTATTCCCCCTGCTTTTCATCCTCTGAAAACCACCAATATGCTTTCTTTTTCTATGCACTGACCTAATCTGGATATTTCACATCAATGAAACTATATGATATGAACCTTTTGAGATCAGTTTCTCACTTACTTAGCATGTTTTTGAGGTTTGTGCATGTTGTAGGGAGCCTCAGTATCTCATTTCTTCTGATGGCTGAATAATATTCCATTGTCTAGAAAATATCACATTTTTTCCATCCATTCATCTTTCACGGACATTTGGATTGTTTCCATCTTTGGGCTATTGTGAAGAGTGCAGCCATGAATGCTGACAGAAGGATCTGGTGGAGTCCCTGCTTTCAGTTATTTGGGATATATATATATCAAAGCGTGTAATTATTAGGTCATATGATAAGTTCGTATTTGACTTTTTCGGGAACTGCCACTGTTGTTTACAGTGGATTCACCGTTTTATATTCCTACTAGCAAAGCGTGAAGGCTCTGATTTCTCCATCCTTAGCTACGCTTGCTTTCTATTTTGTTGATCTGGGTGCAAAGTGGTACTTACGGTTTTGATTATCCTGCCTTAATGATTAATGATGTTGAGTATGTTATGTGCTTTTTGGCCAAGTTTATATTTTCATTGGAGAAATGTCTATTTAAATGCCTAATCAGGGGCGCCTGGGTGGCTCAGTCGATTGAGTGTCCGACTCATGGTTTTGGCTCCAGTCATGATCTCAGGGTCCTGAGATTAAGCCCCAGGTCAGGCTCCACACTCAGTGGGAAGTCTGCTTGACATTCTCTCTCCCTCTCCCTCTGCCCCTTCCCTTCTCTCTCTCTCTCTCTCAAATAAATAAAATAAATAAACCTTTAAAATAAATAAATTCCTATTCAAATTGTTTGCCAATTTTCGAATTGAGTTGTCTTTTTCTTGTTGAGTTGTATGATTTCTTTTTATATTCTGAATAGTAGGTGCTTATCAGATAAATGATTTGTAAACATTTTTCTCATTCTGTAGGTTGTCTTTTTACTTTTTTGACAATGTCCTTTGATTTTTAAAAATTTGGTAGAGTCCAATTTATCTATTTTTTTTTTCGTTTGTTACTCATGCTTTTGGTATTATATCTAAGAATTCATTGCCATACTAAGGTCCTGAGGGTTTATTCCTATGTTTTCTTCTAAGTGTTTTAAAGTTTTAGCACCATTTGTTAAAGACACTATTATCTTCTCCATGGAATGGTCTTGGTACTCTTGTGGAAAATCAACTGGCCAAAGGTATGTGGCTTATTTCTGGATTCCTCATTCTATCACTGTATTCCATTGGTCTATATCTTTATCCTTGTGCCAGTACCACACTGTTTTGATCACTGTAGCTTTGTAATAAGTTTTGAAATCAGGAAGAACTTTATATTTTGGTGGATACTGTTTTGGCTATTTGGGGCGCCTTGCAATTTCACATGAATCTGAGGATCAGCTTTGCCATTTCTGCAAGGAAGGCCACTGAAATCGTAATCAGGATCACGCTGAATCTGTACATCACTTTGGGTCATATCGCCATCTTCACATTATTAAGTCTTCCAATATATGAACACGGGAAGTCTTACCATTTACCTACGTCTTTAATTTCTTTCAGCCAAGCTTTGTAGTTTTCAGTGTCCTACTGCTGCACTTCCTCAGTTAAATTTATTCCTAGGCATTTTACTATGTTGGATGCTTTTGTAAATGGAATCGTTTCTTTAATTTCCTTTTGGATGGCTCCTAGCTAGCATATGGAAATACAGCTGATTTTTTTGCATATTGGTCTTATGGCATGCAATTTTGCTGATTTTGTTCATTAGCTCTAATAGTTTTTGTTGTTGATTCTTTTTTTTTTTTTTTAAAGATTATTTATTTGACAGAGAGACAGTCAATGAGAGAGGGAACACAGCAGGGGGAGTGGGAGAGGAAGAAGCAGACTCCTAGCGGAGGAGCCTGATGTGGGGCTTGATCCCAGAATGCTGGGATCACACCCTGAGCCGAAGGCAGACGCTTAACGACTGTGCCACCCAGGCACCCCTGTTGCTGATTCTTTAAGGTTATTTATACAGAAGATCATGTCATCTGCAAAGAGATAGTTTTACTTCTTCCTTTTCAATCTGGATGGCTTTATTTATTTTTCTTGACTAATTTTCCAGGCTAGATTTTCTAGTGTCTAAATAGCACTAGTAAAAGTGGCAATCCTTCTTTTGTTCCTGGTCTTAGGGGGAAGATTTTTGTTTTTCACCACTAAGTATGATACTAGCTATAGACTGCTCATAAATGCACTTTATCATTTAAAGCTTGAGGAAGCCCCTTGTGTTGAGGAAATTTGCTAGTGTTCCTAGTTTGTTAAATGTTTTTATCTTAAAAGGGTGTTGAATTTTTTTCTGAACCTTTCTCTGCATCAGTTGAGTTGATCATGTTTTTTCCCCCTTCATTCTACTAATGTGGTTGGTTGACTTTTGTATGTTGAAATATGCTTGCATTCCTGGGATAAGTCCTATTTGGTCACAGTATATAATCTTTTTTATGAGCTGCTAGATTTGGTTTCCCAGTATTTTATTGAGGATTTTTGTATCTATATTCATTAGGGATACTGCTCTACAGCTGTCTTGCATGTCTTTGTTTGGTTTTGGTATTGGAGCAAAGCTGGCCTCACAGAATGAGTTACAAAGAGTTATCCTCTCTTCCAATTTCTGACAGAGTTTGAGAAAAATTTATGTTAAATTTTTTTGGTAGAATTCACCAGTGAAGCCATCTGGTCCTGGGCTTTTCTTTGTTGGGAGGCTTTTGATTACTGATTCAATCTCCTTCCTTGTTACAAGTCTGTTCAGGTTTTTTTCTTTTTCTTTTTTTAAGATTTCTTTATTTCAGTAAGACAGAGAGCAGGAAGGGGGCAGAGGGAGAAGGAGACAAGCAGGTTCCCTGCTCAGGGCTAGATCCCAAGACCTTGAGATCATAAACTGAGCTGAAACCAAGAGTCTGACACTTAACTGACAATGGCCACCTAGGCACCCCATGAACTTCTATTTTTTTAAATTCTCTATTTCTGTTGTCTCCTTTCTAATCTTTATTATTTCCTACCATTTGCTGGCTTCAGAATTACTTTGCTGTTCTTTTTGTACTTCCTTAAGATATAAAGTAATTGATTTGACATATTTCTTCTTTTTTTAATGGAATCATTTATAGCTAGGCATACATAGCCAGTTGAGCACTGTCTTAGCTGCATGCCCCCTGTGTAGGGCTTTTGAACATACCGTTTTCTCTACCTGAGATGTTATGGTTCCTACCATGACTGACTTCTTGGTTAAATACTCACTGTTTTGGTGAGCTCTTTTCTGACCAGTATATCTAAGTAGGATCCCTTCCACAGTCCCCAGCCCCTGATTCACACCTCAGCATCTGTTTGTTTCCTAGATAGCACTTTGCATTTTGCAATTGCTTTTATGTTTGGCTATTGATTTTCTGTGCCCCTCACTAGACTATGTTGCCCTTGTTCACCACCGTATATACACAATGCTTTACACACAATGGACAGTCAATAAATATACAGAACAAGTGCATTTGTAGATGTCTAAGTCGCCATCCCACAAAACAGTGTGGGAAATAAAAATGATTTTTACCACATCGGGAAGGGTTGGCATTTAATCATATGGCAACTTTTGATGAGTATCTACTTACATCTTTAAAGTTCTGTTAACTACAATAATTGAATACTCACCTAATGTAGATTTATTTTTGCTGACTAGCCAACAATGATAGCCAAACAGAGAGGACAAGCTGACAGAAAACATAGCTGCAGCAAAGAATAAAAACATAATATGGAACTTGGCTTGAGTATCGGGTAGGCCATTCTATAAAGAAAGGAAGAAAATAAAATGTTTTGTCAAAGGAATCAGTCTTCCCCTACTTTTGTAAGTAAGATTTTTTTTTTTGCTCTACTTTTGAAAAAAAATTTAGATACGAAGAAAGAGACATGGCTTTATGTTAAAACTCTGAGGAAAAATATATGTCATAAGATTAAAAAATGTTTACTATTAATGAATATAGATATAAAAAGATGTTAAAATTTGGGATATTTATTTTGTTTTTCATAACTGAATCACAGAAAAATTATGGTACTATTTGTGTAAACTATAACACTAGGAAGCAAGATAAAAGGAACTATAAAATATAGTTTTTAATTTACTTCCTGAAAATGTTTTGTTAACACTCTACAGCTTAACAAATGTTTAAATAGTTTTATTATCATGCCTGAAAATGAAGGTTAATTGGCACAATTAGTTACTATACTTATTGATGTTTTTTAACATTACTACAAACAACAGCATCAACTACAAGAACACATACAACAGCACGTCACAATAATGCTTCAAGCTATTTTAAATAATAGCATCACAGAAAAGATCAACACTAGTGCAGAACACTGGTCTAAAACAAACCTGACAATATCCAGGTAACAAAACAGGCCATCTCAAAGCAAAACCAGTTTGTCCCTTATTGCACGTACTGTCCAAGGAGACCTGAACCCACTCGAGAACAGCAGGCTTGGGCTATGGACAGTTAGAGAGGCATCAGAGTAGCTAGCAGGTGTCCCCTTCTGATAGAAGGTCATACTACTTCAATATCCTATACTGACTCAGGTCACCAGTCTCACTCATAGCTTCTGACAGCAGAGTCCTCACAGTGAAAACTCGTCATTCCTTCACATATGTATTTATGGTTTGGAACTAAAACCATCCATGGGAATGAGAAGCAGGGAGGTAATATTCTTTCAGACATTCATTAGGGATCATTCTTCATGCTGGACACTGAAGTCTAGCATGTCCATATGTATATTCCTAGTACTTGGCAATGTAACTGGCATATAAAGGCATTCAATAAATCTGTAGTATTCAATGTGGTTCAAATCTGACCTAAATTATCTAGGAATTTAGAAAGTTCTTACCATAATAAAGGATAATTTAATGAAAACAATAAAGCAATCCTGGCCTGGGATAACTGTTTTGTTTTGTTTTTACCATTGTTTGGGGTCCACAAGGAGTATCTTTGGATATTTATAATACTTGATTTTAATTTTGTTTTGCTTACATTTAAAATATATAGCACAGAAAACAAATGAACTACTTAAAGCCTAATCAAGCAATACTTAATGAAAACTCAGGATATTATAGACATAATAGTTTTAAAAAACAGTCCTTATACACATAAAAAAAAACACTTCCATTTTTAAAGTGAAAAGAAAACTTTGAATATAGTCAGTTCTCATTATTCACAGTGGTCATGTTCTACAAAGGTGTCATGAACAGTGAATCTGTAAATATGGAACCACTGCCCCAGGGAAAATACAGGGTTAGGTTCCTATGAGCCTCTGGTCACAATATTCTCATCAACTGATCAATACATAACCCTGTTCTATGTGTGTTTCTGCTTAAAAACACCGTATTGACATCTTATTTAATATAATTGTTGATTCATTACTTAGAGCCGACAGCAGTGTGACTCATGCCTGCACGAAGCTTACCTAACACATGTATTTTCTCCATAAGGTATATTAACAGTGTTCTTTTGCTTAGAAACACCAGACTTCAGTGCTATGCATGAAGACCATTTTAGGTATAAAAATCACCAACAAAAAGTACAAAAAATGAAAAAATGTGACACTAAACAGACTGAAAAGCATACTTGTTTACCGTATGAGAGACCAAGAAGAATAAACAAGAAGGCAGTATGTTGTGGCCTTGTCTGATCTCAGCTGGGAATGTGCACAGGGGGCGGGTCAAATTTTTCCCACGCTGTGCATGTCTGCAAAGGACCACAAAAGCTCTGTTGAGTACTGATTTGGGGATTACAAATAAATTTCAGCAAGTAAGAGAATCCACAAACAGAGAATCTGTGAACAGTGAGGACTGACTTTATATAAGTGAGCTCTGGTCTATAAAGTTAGCATCTGAAATAACTCAATTACTGAAAATCTATTATATATTTTTGTATGCCAGAAAAAATCACCAAGGTATTGACTTACTGTCCAAAATTTGATAAAATACTGTAAATCCGTAGCGGCAATAAAAAGGCAGTACAGCAGAGAATAAGCCAAGAAAAGGAGGAAAAATTTATAATTTGAAAATCCAACACAATTGTTCACCCTGTTAACAAAACAAAAACATTTTCAGTGAGTCGTACACTTCCAACCTACGTCTGCATATGCTCATCTGTAACGTAGTATTTGGTTTCCTATCATTTAAAATTTATTGGCATTTCTTTAAGCAAGACTCATAACATTTCTTTACACATACAAATATTTTTTAAAAATCTATTTCACTAAAAAAGGAATTTGTGTTTAGATTTTTAAATTTGATACTTGATACTGTTTTATTTTTTATTTTTTATTTTTTGCTTTTTTAAGATTTTTTTTTTTTTTAATGATTTTTTATTATATTATGTTAGTCACCATACAGTACATCCCCGGTTTCCGATGTAAGGCTCGATGATTCATTAGTTGTGTATAACACCCAGTGCACCATGCAATACGTGCCCTCCTTACTACCCATCACCGGTCTATCCCATTCCCCCACCCCCCTCCCCTCTGAAGTCCTCAGTTTGTTTCTCATAGTCCATAGTCTCTCATGTTTCATTCCCCCTTCTGATTACCCCCCCCTTTCTTTATCCCTTTCTTCCCCTACCGATCATCCTAGTTCTTATGTTCCATAGATGAGAGAAATCATATGATAGTTGTCTTTCTCTGCTTGACTTATTTCACTTAGCATTATCTCCTCCAGTGCTGTCCATGTTGTAGCAAATGTTGAGAACTCGTTCTTTCTGATAGCTGAGTAATATTCCATTGTATATATGGACCACAACTTCTTAATCCAGTCATCTGTTGAAGGGCATCTCGGCTCCTTCCACGATTTAGCTATTGTGGACATTGCTGCTATGAACATTGGGGTGCATATGGCCCTTCTCTTCACTACGTCTGTATCTTTGGGGTAAATACCCAGTAGTGCAATGGCTGGATCATAGGGTAGCTCAATTTTTAACTTTTTAAGGGACCTCCACACTGTTTTCCAGAGTGGCTGTACCAACTTGCATTCCCACCAACAATGTAGGAGGGATCCCCTTTCTCCACATCCTCTCCAACAATTGTTGTTTCTTGCCTTGTCAATTTTTGCCATTCTAACTGGCGTAAGGTGGTACTTGATACTGTTTTAATCAATCATGAACCATATAACTATATTTCATGTCCAATTATGCAAATAAGCATACGCCTAAAAACACAGAGCTGGTGAGAAACCTAAAGAAGTCAGGCAGAAGAGGAATTTACTAAGTTCTTCATTACCTTTGGCTATGACTTCTAACTATGATTATGTAATTTAGAATCTTTCAGATTTTCCCGAATTAGATGAAATCTCTTTGCAAACTACTTGCACACCATCAGCATACCACTGAAGCAAGCAGATGATCCAGGGGAGGTTTAAGAAAAGAAATAGGATTGAGAGCCAGACAGCCAGGGTCATAAGGTGCATCTGATACTCAATAATCATGTGTCCTTGACCAAGTGAAATAGTCTAGGAACTTCATTTGCCTTATCTGCAAAATAAACACTGCAGAGAGCTGGCTCTATATCCTTTGGTTCTAAACAGGAAGACTTGTAATTCTCAGTGCTCACTCTAAATTTACTATATTTTGGGGAGGAGGAGTAAGAATTCAAACTATTATGTCAAAAAGCATAAATACAAATACAACATACTTTAGAGTCACACTTTTCTATCAAAAGTTTTTTATCTTCCTTTGGATAAAGACAAGGGAATTCCAGGCTGATCTTGTACACACAACACAACACCTACGTGGAAATGGCGGGTGTCTTCACCCGTTGAGGTAACTGTGGTAACTGGTATAATAAACTTACCGCATAGAACATATACACATACTGTCTCCTCTCCTCAAAGGTCTTTGTCTTACTCTAATGTTAGCAAGGTAATCTCACTGTCTATTGACTTTGTTAGCAAACTGAGACATTTTTCTTTCTAGATTTTTAAAGTGAAACAACGTACACATGAAAAATGTTTACTCAGCTATGCAAGTTAAATAAGCTCCAGAAGTCAGCTGTGCCCAGAGCTGTTAATACCATGCTGCGCACTTAAACATTTGAGAAGAGAGTAAGTGCCATGTAAGTGTGCCTACAATAAAAAATTTTTCTTTTTTTTTTTAAAGATTTTTATTTATTTATTCGACAGAGATAGAGACAGCCAGTGAGAGAGGGAACACAAGCAGGGGTAGTGGGAGAGGAAGAAGCAGGCTCCTAGCGGAGGAGCCTGATGTGGGGCTCGATCCCAGAACGCCGGGATCACGCCCTGAGCCAAAGGCAGACGCTTAACCGCTGTGCCACCCAGGCGCCCCAATAAAAAAATTTTCAATTAAAAAAACTAAAAAGGTAAACATTTATCTGACTTACGAATAAACTGAACATTTTGGGGAAAAAGGACAGAAAACTGCTTATATCATCTACCTCAAAAAAACATAATGTAAAGGGACCAGGATTAGATTCAGTAACTTTGGAACATAAGGGCATTTTATATAGCAAATAAGCTCATAAAGAAGGCGAAGACTGTAGGTGCACATGATATGAAAACAGTGACGGCTCTGGTGTGAGTGCAAACCAGTTACTAAGGTTGCCTTCTACGACATCTGAATGAAATAACGGCAAGAAATAATACTGCAGAGTTCCAAATAAGCCTAGTCTAATTGCATTCTGTCTCCAAAGGATACAGGATATTCCCTTCGCTTCCTTGTGTTGGTCCCCAGAGGAGAGAATGCATAGACAGAACTGGGAGCCATAATACTTTGGACAATCGGGGTGAAGATAATGACTCCTTTGTGGACTGGGGGAAAATAAGGGATGAAAAAGATAGTTTCTCTTCCTATAGGAATGTAAGAAGGCAGCTTTTGTATTAAATGATACACAGCATTTTTATAAATAGTAAAATGATTTTGATTATAGATTTTGTAACATCTAATTTAACGTACTTTAACTTCTATTTAGGAGCATGGTGTCATGTAACCTTATCTGTCACTTAGGAAACAGATGAGAAAGTCAGTAAATAAAAACCAAGTATCTTAGAGTTTGATATGTACTTTACACTTGAGGAAATAATAGTAATAAAATGTCTCTTCATAATAGATAGTGAAATGTTTTAACTCCCTACTGCTTTGTAGACTCAATTTGAAAAGGAAGAGATGTATTTTGAGTCTGAATGATTTTATATGGAGAAAAAAACATGCTCAAGGTAAATATCCCTTATATGCTCTTTAAAATTCAGTGTAAATAGGGGCACCTGGGTGGCTCAGTGGGTTGGGTGTCTGCCTTTGGTTCGGGTCATGGTCCCAGGGTCCTGGGATCCAGCCCTGCATAGAGCTTCCTGCTCTAAGGCTCCCTGCTCACCGCGAAGCCTGCTTCTCCCTCTCTCTCTTCCCCTTCTCCCTTCATGCTCTTTCTTGCTCTCGCTCTCAAATAAATAGATGAAATCTTTTTTAAAAAATTTAAAAAAATAAAATTCAGTGCAAACAGCAATTGGCCCTGTTTTAGGGCAATTCCCTTCTGATTCTAAATGGGAAAAAGAACACAATATAGAAAAAAAAAAAAAAGGAAAGACTATGGCCTTTGGAGTCCAAAAAACATGCCATGTGACTTTAAGCCCACTCTTTAACTTTTCTGAGCTCCACTTCCCCTCCTCTTTAAAATGGGACAGATAATTTCTATTTCTGTCACTGTTGTAAGAATTACAGATTTTCCATATATATATATAGTCTCTAGCACATGACAGGCACTCAATATGAAGCTAAATTTATTGAATTTAATTACTGTTACCTAATCTTTGGCAAGGATGTCAAAACATATCATTAATATAATGAATGAATAAATGAAAATTTTATATTAAAAGGAAAACTCATTGATGGGAAACCCAATAAAGCAAATACTACAGGATTTCTATCTCAGTTCAAACATAAGTGCGAGGTTGATACCCTGCACCCTGATGGGTAATCTTAACCGGCCTTAGCAGATATGCTGGAGTCACTGACGACAAGGAAGCATAGTTTTCTGCTTTTTCAATGCTTAAAGCTGACAGATACTGAACTTCAAAATTGTATACAAGACCTGCATAATAAGGTTGCCCCACAGTTTGGGAACATCCTGAAGATTTTCTAATAAATGACTGTTATAGTGACACAATGGCTATAAAAAAAGATTACTTATATCTTGATATGGAAAATTTTCCGGTATATATTAAGTGAAGAGAAAAAAAAAAAAGCACAGACTCAGTCCACGTAGAACCACTTGTGTTAAAAAATGCGTACAATGTTTTTGTGTGTGTAAAAAAAATGGAACACACACACATACACATTTGCATCTGAAAGGTACATGTGACATGGAGCAACATGTTTCCGGTGAGGAAGAGAAGCAGCGGGGGAGGGGAGACTAGGAAGAACACTTGCACTTTTTTTATTTTTGAATTTAGAATCATGAGTCTGTATTACCTATAAATTTTTTAATTTAAAATTTGAACTTGAAATTTCAAATACATAAATAAAATGGCTGCTCCATTCGGCTGGCACCAGGTGAATATGGGGCTCTTGGCACCAAACCCTTCCCAAATCTGCCTGGCTTACTGCTACAAGGGCGTGCTCGGAGTGAAGACAGTGGCGATGAGCACAGCTGACGCAGTGACGCCCCAGGGCAGGGAAGCAATGACATAGAAGTTCAAAGGTCCTGCAGTCAATTAATTCAACAATTCCACATTGCCATAAAGAGCAAGCATGATAACCGGGAGTCTATGGGTATGCAATCTGCACCCGTTTATAAAACTTCTAGAGCCTTACATCTGTTCCCCTTCACTGATTCAAAATGATCTGTCAAAATTTGAAAGATTGTCAAATTATGCTACAAGTCTCTTATAAAGGCAAATTAATGGCAGGTTTAGAAAGATTGCTATCATAGTAAATTATTATTTCCTATTTGTGTGCTTTAGTGAGGATAGCAAGGGCACGTCACGTTTTATAGGTGTGTAAAGCTTGGGATTAATACTGGTTGTTTCCACCTCTCCATTCCTTATCATCACCATCTCCTATTACTTTAAGTCAGAAAAATCAAAGTCAACGCTAAGTCCCTGACTTCTTTCCCACTCTGCTAAATTACACTGAGAATACACAGCTATTCAGAAAAGAAGGGTGTCTTTGTATGTGTTCCTCTGACAGCAGACCCTTGAGACAAGAACTCGGATACAGTTTATTTGAAACGAGGACAGAAAAGCCCATAAAGCATGTGTTGTTGGCCAGGACCTCACTGGTGCAGGGTGGCCTCTGGAAGCATTCATGCCCTGGTGCTTCTGGACTGCCCGGCTTATCAGCTGACCCAGCCTCCCCAAGTGGCACAGAGAGCCCTGAGGCAGAGAAGGAAAGAAATAGTGGTGCCTGAGGCAGGGAGCTGCCAGGGGCACGGAACTGTCCGTGGCAGGTGCAGTGAACGCGCAGGTGGACAGCGCAGATATGGGTGAGGCACTGACTCATGAGCTACCCGAGGGATCAACAGAGGAATGTAGGAAGGATTAAGAAAACTTGTAATAGAAGATATTGGGGGGGGGAAACTACTTGAGAGAGAGAACAGAATGATTGAAAGCACAAGGAAAGCAAAAGAATGGCTACAAATGAATATTAATGCCAAGTGAGGCTATTCCCTGAGATCTTTCTTTGAGGAGAACATTACTCTCATAGGAGCTAACTGGCCTTTACAACGGAAAGAAGAAAATCTAGCTGGAGAAAAGGAAGAAGTATCTAGAGAGAGAAAATATGGTAAAGCCAACATTCCCCTATTATTTCATGCAGCTAAGATAATTTTTCCCTATCTTTCCACCTACACCCAGCATATGTTTGTGAGCATGTCTACCTTTCCCTAGGGCCACCCCTAAAAGACGGCAAGGCTGGTAAAGTAATCACACCTAGCGTCCAAATCCAACCTGGCTGGCAACCTGAGTGTAGCATCACTGATATGTGCACATGGACAAGAAAAATTACAGGGAGAGGTAGAAAAATCAACCTTCATTAGTTAATTAGAGCTTTCAAATCATCCTCTGTTAAGGTGCCTGATCTAAAGTTATTTTTTAAAATATTAATGAGTTCCAAGTGGAAACCCTTGTTTAAACACGTATGTATTTGTGTATTTGCTATTCTACTCCTCAATGTCAAGTTTTATTTAAAATAAATTGTTAAAGCTTGAGATGAATTAACTCGTTATTCAAAACTTCCAGTGAGGTACTGTGTATAATTTATGAATACATTTTGGTGTAATTTCTGGGAAGTGTTTCAGAATCCCTGTGTTTATGCATGTGCATACAAAGAAAACCATTTGTTCTAAGCAAATATGACAAACTAACTTCTATGTTGTTAGTCGACCGGTTTTAAAATTATTCCATGGAAATTCTCCCGAATAAAATCTCTTTTGAGCGAATTCAACAAATACTAGAAACTAAATCTGAAAGTACCTCCTGGGTCAGCTAAGGCAAGATTTCATTTATAAAAGATTTAAACAGATAAATGATTCAATGTATTAAGTTCTAAGGGACAGAAACATGTTTAAGTAAAGAGCCATACTCACCATGGGCAATGATGATCCATCTTCAAAATACATCTAAAAAAATAATAAACACACACACACACATACACAAAACTTAACACCTCATAAAATTTTAATCCCATTAAGTACAAAAAGGAAATATAAAAGTTATTTAGAAAGAGTTGTGGCAAGTAAAATATTGCAAAATTACTTATCTAAAAATTAAATAAATGATGGTAAAAGTCCTCATCTTAAATAAACACTATAGCCAATTTCAGTTATGATATGTAACTACAGAATTTTCAAAATGTATATACTTTAAAATACAAATCAAAAAACTCACTTCCTAAAAACAATTCAATTTGTTAACATACAATTACCTCATGTTAAACAAAGTGCAAAATGTCAACAGATTTACAAAGTCTGGATAAAACTTTACCTTAAATACCCATCTTTAAGCTAAGCAGCACAGTCCTTGTGGTACATTAAGTATCTAACAATATCTGATTATCGTGAAGTCAAAGGAGCTATCTTTATAAAGGTGAAGAAAGAGTCACAGAATTATTCGGTCAACAGAACTAGCCAAGTCTCAGCTGCCAAAATTCATGCACTTCCTCACATCAGTGTGAATCTGGGGGAAAAGGGACAATTAGGTGACTGTGGCCCTAAGCCACACTCGTATGAATGCAAGGGACTGTCCAGTTAAAGGTCTCAGAAGCACGATTAAGGAAAAAAAGGAAATGATCTGGAAAACAGTGAGGAAAGAAACAATATCAATTAAAAAGACCACCAGCATGTAGAGATTTAGAAGTAAAAGGTTTTCTTACTTATCACAGACGGAGCAGTGATGGCAGCGGTCTGGTTTTATGAGTTGGCATCTGTCACAATATCGGATTGCTAGGGACAAAAAGCTCCACTTAGTCTTAGACTTAACACTGAATTGAATATACAATTAAAAGGCTTTTATCAGCTATCCAAATTTAACTTCTAAAAAAGCAAAGTGAATTTGAATTTGGTAAAAATGAGATATTCAACTGTGTAAATACAAAAATAGAATGACGCCTACAGCCTCAGTTTTCTTCCTTCCTTTTTCTCCCTTTCTTCCCTTTCTTTCTTCTCCTTCCTTCCCTCCCTCCTTTCTTTCTTTTCTTTTTCCTTTTCTTTTCTTTCTCTCTTTTAAAGTAATCTCTACACCCAACATGGGGCTCGAACTCATGACCCTGAGATCAAGATTCGCTCACTCCTCTGACTGAGCCAGCCAGATGCCCCCCAGCCTCAGTTTTCTAACGAGGTTTCTCAAGAACAGAGAGTCTTTGGGGGGAATGTTTTCTAAGGCATTCCTACTTGTCAGTAATGATAGCAAGGCTCATAAAGGGTGCAAATATGTCCATTTCTATCAAAGTAAACCCAATGTCTCCCTCAAGTAAATTAACTTCTTTCCTGTACCCTACCAGGACAAGTACCTGAAGAAACAACCACATTTTAGAAGTTTTATGAGAAATACATTTTAGAAATTTGTGAATAAACTCTATTAGTTGTTTAAATTGGGAAAGAGCTCATATGTTCTCTGTCAGGTAAGACACAAGATTAGAAGTGAGTATTATACTAGAAGTACTTCCAATACTGAATTTTTAAAAAATTTTTTTACTATGTTATGTTAGTCACCATACAGTACATCCTTAATTTTTGATGTAGTGTTCCATGATTCATTGTTTGTGTATAACACCCAGTGCTCCATGCAATATGTGCCCTCCTTAATACTGAATTGTAATTCTTGTAATGAAAATCCTGATCCTTTCTTCTCTAATATAGATATCAAAGACAATTATGGATGTCTAATTTGGAGATGGTATTTCAGTACACAGACATCTTACAAGATGCAAGCAGTCTATCAAAATTACAGGAGAACAATTATTAAGTGGGTCACAGGATCAGTAAAAGCCCAAATAGTGAATTTAAAATTTGGAAAAAGTACTTGCAACAAGTAATTACCACTGTTATATTAGCTAATAGTATGATCTCTGAAAAAAGCACCAGTTGCTTAATCCTAAGATGAGGATGAGCTTTTTTCAGACAAGACCTATATGGAATTGTTTTCAATATTAAAATAAGTTCTCAGTCATCCCCCTTACAACTCTCCTTTTTCGGGACCTACAGAGATTAATGGCTTGGCGGGCTCATCTCCTGAAGGAAGAAGTCTTGCAGCTACATTCCAGAGAAAGCTACACAGTACCACTGGCTCACGAAGAGTATTAAAGTGTAAGGCAGTATTATCCAGAAGAAATATAATGTGAGCCACCGGTGTACTTTTACATTCTCTAGGAGCTATATTAAAATAAATAAAAAGCAACAGGGAAATTAATTTTAAGAAAATGTAATATTTGACCTAATATATCAAAAATATTATTTTGACATATAATTAATACACAAATGTTAATCACATATTTTACATTTCTTCATACCAAGCCTTTGAAAACTATTATATATTTTTTACACTTATAGTTGCACTTTAAGTGGTGAGTTTGGTGGGCAACGCTAGATTCTCTCCAGATGGTGATTATCTGTACTTCAAAGCAGCACACTAGGAAAAAACCAACAAACAACAAAACAAAACAAAACAAAACCTCTCATATCAAAGTGGGTAATAACTCACAGTAAATCAAAACAGTGTAGAAATAAGTTTTTTGTTTATAGTCTTTCATAAACAGAAATTTAGTCTCTTAGTGAAAAACAAACAAACCACAAACCCATTTACAATTGCACCAAAAATAATAAGATACCTAGAAACAAACCTAACCAAAGAGGTGAAAGATCTGTATTCTGAAAACTATAAAAAAATGCTGAAAGAAACTGATGACATGAAGAAATGGAGAAATATTCCATGCTCATGGATCGGAAGAATTAACATAGTTAAAATGTCCATGCTACCCAGAGCAATCTACACTTTCAATGCTATCCCGATCAAAATATCAATGACATTTTTCAAAGAACTGGAACAAACAGCCCTTAAATTTGTGTGGAACCAGAAAAGGCCACGAATCGCCAAGGAAGTGTTGAAAAGGAAAAACAAAGCTGGGGGCATCACAATGCCGGACTTCGAGCTGTACTACAAAGCTGTGATCACAAAGACAGCATGGTACTGGCACAAAACAGACACATAGACCAATGGAACAGAATAGAGAACCCAGAAATGGACCCTCGGCTCTTTGGGTAGCTATCTTTGATAAAGCAGGAAAAAACATCCAGTGGAAAAAAGACAGTCTCTTCAATGAAGGGTGCTGGGAAAATGGGACAGCTACATGCAAAAGAATGAAACTTGACCACTCTCTCACACCATACACAAGGATAAACTCCAAATGGATGAAAGACCTCGATGTGAGACAGGAATCCATCAAAATCCTAGAGGAGAACATAGGCAGCAACCTCTACGACATCGGCCAAAGCAACCTTTTTCATGACACATCCCCAAAGGCAAGAGAAACAAAAGATAAAATGAATTTATGGGACTTCATCAAGATAAAAAGCTTCTGCACAGCCAAGGAAACAGTCAGAAAAACTAAGAGGCAGCCCACGGAATGGGAGAATATATTTGCAAATGACACTACAGATAAAAGACTGGTATCCAAGATCTACAAAGAACTTCTCAAACTCAATACACGAGAAACAAACAAATTAAAAAATGGGAAGATATGAACAGACACTTTTCCAACGAAGACATACAAATGGCTAACAGACACATGAAAAAATGTTCAAAATCATTAGCCATCAAGGAAATTCAAATCAAAACCACACTGAGATACCACCTTACGCCAGTTAGAATGGCAAAAATTGACAAGGCAAGAAACAACAATTGTTGGAGAGGATGTGGAGAAAGGGGATCCCTCCTACATTGTTGGTGGGAATGCAAGTTGGTACAGCCACTCTGGAAAACAGTGTGGAGGTCCCTTAAAAAGTTAAAAATTGAGCTACCCTATGATCCAGCCATTGCACTACTGGGTATTTACCCCAAAGATACAGATGTAGTGAAGAGAAGGGCCATATGCACCCCAATGTTCATAGCAGCATTGTCCACAATAGCTAAATCGTGGAAGGAGCCGAGATGCCCTTCAACAGATGACTGGATTAAGAAGATGTGGTCCATATATACAATGGAATATTACTCAGCTATCAAAAAAGAACGATTTCTCAACATTTGCTGCAACATGGATGGCACTGGAGGAGATAATGCTGAATGAAGTGAGTCAAGCAGAGAAAGACAATTATCGTGTGGTTTCTCTCATCTATGGAACATAAGAACTAGGAAGATTGGTAGGAGAAGAAAGGATAAAGAAAGGGGGGTAATCAGAAGGGGGAATGAAGCATGGGAGACTGTGGACTCTGCGAGGCAGACTGAGGGCTTCGGGGGGGAGGGTGGTGGGGGAATGGGATAGACTGGTGATGGGTAGTGAGGAGGGCACGTATTGCATGGTGCACTGGGTGTTGTACGCAACTGATGAATCATCGAACTTTACATCAAAAACCAGGGATGTACTGTATGGTGACTAACATAATATAATAAAAAAAATATGATTAATAAAAAAAAAGAAAAAAAGAGGAAAAAAAGACCTAAATATAAGACAGGAAACCATAAAAACCCTGGAAGAGATCACAGGCAGTAATTTGTCTGACATGGGCCATAGCAGCTTTTTCTAGATAGGTCCCCTGAGGCAAGGGAAACAAAAGCAAAAATAAATTATTGGGACCACATCAAAATAAAAGCTTCTGCATGGTGAAAGAAACAATCAACAAAGCTAAAGGGTAACCTAGAGAATGGAAGAAGATATTTGCAAATGATATATCTGATAAAGGTTAGTATCCAAAATATATAAAGAACTTACACAAATCAACACCCAAAAACAAATAATCCAATTAAAAATGGGCAAAAGACATGAACAGACGTTTTTTCCAAATAAGACACGCAGATGGCCAACAGACTCATGAAAAGATGCTCATCATTATCATCAGGGAAATACAAATCTAAACTATAATGAGATACCACCTCATACCTGTCAGAATGGCTAAAATCAGTAACACAAGAAACAGCAGGTGTTGGTGAGGATGTGGAGAAAGGGGAACTCTTGTGCACTGTGGGTGGGAATGCAAACTGGTGCAGCCACTGTGGAAAACAGTATGGAGGATCCTCAAAAAGTTAAAAATAGAACTACTCTACCATCCAGCAATCGCACTACTGGATTTATACCCAAAAAATAAAAAACCACTAATTCAAAGGAATACATGCACCCCTATGTTTAGAGCAGCATTATTCACAATAGCCAAGATACAGAAGCAGCCCAAGTGTCCACTGATTGATGAATGGATAAAGAATATATGCCATATATATATATATGAATGAAATATATATATATATATGAATGAAATATATATATGAATGAAATATATATATATGAATGAAATATATATATATGAGTGAAATATATATATATATATATATATATATATATATATATATATATATATATATATATATATATATATATATATATATATATATATATATATATATATATATATATATATATATATATATATATATATATATATATATATATATATATATATATATATATATATATATATATATATATATATATATATATATATATATATATATATATATATATATATATATATATATATATATATATATATATATATATATATATATATATATATATATATATATATATATATATATATATATATATATATATATATATATATATATATATATATATATATATATATATATATATATATATATATATATATATATATATATATATATATATATATATATATATATATATATATATATATATATATATATATATATATATATATATATATATATATATATATATATATATATATATATATATATATATATATATATATATATATATATATATATATATATATATATATATATATATATATATATATATATATATATATATATATATATATATATATATATATATATATATATATATATATATATATATATATATATATATATATATATATATATATATATATATATATATATATATATATATATGAATGAAACTGGAAGAAGAATGAAACTGGATCATTCCCTTACACCATACACACACACACACACACACACAATGGGATATTACTCAGTCATAAAAAAGAATGCAATCTTGCCATTTGCAATGACATGGATGGAGCTAGAGTATAATGCTAAGTGAAATAAGTCAGAGAAAGACAAATACCATATGATTTCACTCATATGTGGAATTTAAGAAACAAAACAAATGGACAAAGGCAAAAAGAAGAAAAAAGAGAGAGAGACAAACCAAGAAACAGACTCTTAACTATGGAAAACAAATTGATGATTACCAGAGGGAGGTGGGTGAAGGGGATGGATAAACAGGAGATGAGGATTAAGGACAGCACTTGTCATGATGAGCACCAGGTGATTAAAATAAAAACTAAAAAAAATTCTATGTGCCATATCATATTCAATGAAAATTATCCTGTTGTAATTTAAAATGAGCCACCTGGTTATCATGTAAAAGCTCCTAACAGTCAAGGAGAATTTTAACTGTCTTGTTTTAATTTTTTCAGAGCTTATTCAAATATTACTTATGTAATTTAAAACCTTTTGGGTAATGCTGAGAAGAAAACGTTATCAACTTCTGTGTACAAAATGATAAGCTCCATCACCTCTAGTTGTTACCTATTAGTCAAAGTCTGCAAAAAAAAAAAAAAAAATGTAGAAAAAGATCCAGGGCAAGAGAGAGCTAAAAAAGCAAAGAGTCCTCGTTAATAAGAATAAAAATAAAAACCAATATAATAAAGTTAGGCGATCCTCGTAAGAAAGCAGAAGATGGTTGGATCAGAAGAAAGTACGGGACAAACAGGCGAGATGAGCAGCGTTGTTAATATCCTGCTTTACTTCCCCCCATGCTCAAGTGTGTATGTGGTCGAATTTTTCTCTGTGTAGGACAGTCAGTTTAATCCAGGCAGCTGACATCTTTCTCTTTGGGGTCTGGAGGAAGTACTGTGGATTTAGAATGGATCGCAAAATCTGAAATTACATTACCATTCACTTTCTTCAGTTCTCTCTATAAAATATAAAGTGCATGCACATCAACTGAACTTTTCAGTTGCTTTTGTCCACAGAATTTCTCAGGGTGAAGAAGTAAGTTTTCCAAAACCCAAGGGTCTTGGCTGGGGGTGAGGTAAGAAGCACCTCTCTCACAGTCCTGCCTTGGCGGTACCGTGGCTGCTCCATTGAGCGTCCATTCTGCCCTGTAAGTTTTCCTTTACATTCTGCATCATCCACAGGGGAATCAATCAGACCAACTCAATCTATTTATTATACTTTGTGTGTGATTTAATTTAGTCAGTGACTCTAGTCAGTTAACATTGATTTTGCAGGCATCCGGAATTTTTGCTCTGAAAATATAAGCAAAGACTGTATTAGGAGATCCAGACTGCATACCACACTGTCACAAATCTTAAGAACCCTAAATTCATCTCGGGAGATAGGGATTCGATACCTGAGAGGAACAAGAGACTGACAGTCTTAACATTATGTAGACTACACAAAGAGATGACTTATAAATCCAAAGTGTAGTTGTTACTATTAACGAAAATTAATACTTTGTTATGGTGTGACTTATGCTTCCTCTCTTTCTCTGAACCCAGTGTGTCAAGGGGTATAGTAGAAAAGCCCTGAACTAGGAATGAATGTGGAGACTAGTTCTTCCTACCTGATACTGTCACAGTCATTAACGAGTTTTGGAAACTTGTGCAGTAATTTACTTTTAGGGGGCTTAAATTTCCTCAATATTTGCTTAGGCTAATATAGGGTCAAAATACATAAACGTCTATAAGCACAGCTCTGTCTTTGTAGGATAGAACCCGTGGCATTAATATTAAATCAGGGGCCACTTGCGCATTGAGAAACAGGGAAAACAAACAGGAAAAAACTGCAAGACTTTGACTTAGATTCAATTAGGATTCTCAAGTGAGTTAGAAACAAATATAAATAATATAAAAATATTAATGAGATATTTTACATTCTTTTTTCCATACTAAATCTTTGAAACCAGTTGTGTATTTTACATTTAAAGCACAACTCGATTCGGAGTGGCCACGTTTTAAGTGCTCAACACCCACACGGGGTTGGTGGCCACCAAAGTGGGTGGCACAGGCCTACAGTTACAAAATTTCTCAGTGAGTCTTGGTGGACACAATCAATAGTCTGTGTGTGTCCATTTTTAAGACAATTCTTTAATTAGATAGCTGTTAAACTATCTAAAAAAAATCTTGACCCAGGTAAAAGAGATTATTAACGGAATTGCATTTGTAAAAAAAAAAAAAAAAAGGAAAGAAATGAAAATTACCATACAATTTAAAGATACATTATATCAATACATTAAGTTTCATACACTTTATACAATTACTGCTTTAAATTTATGTAAAATTACCAATGTTATGTTCATTATAGATATTGCTCCCTTCAATTAAATAATAGGAAGATCTAGAATTAAAACTTTAAAACTTGAAAAATAAATACAACTACAAATCAAGATTCCAGCAGTTCTAACAACTCCACTGAGTCCCAACTGAGTAACTAGAGAAGCCACAGGAGAAGTGACATCAGTGCGGATGTGGGTGAGATCTCTGTGACCCGCTGTTGTTCACGTGTCTGTTTTATGGAATTGTATAGGAGAGATTTAATAACCACCCAAGACAGAGCACAATGATTTTTGATGAGGGTCTGACAGTTCCAAGTATATAAATATGCTGACAGTCATTATCATGTACCTCCAGACATGGTCCTGGTATAGACGGGAAGATCTTTGGCTGCTCGCCTAAGAACTTCCTGATGGGCTTCTCCTCTTGGCTCTCTCTCCAACAATTCTTTCTCTGCATAAGAGAGATGGAACTGTGGAAGGAAATTAAATTTCAGTCAGTGTTCTCAAGAAATAGCACACTGGTCTACTACACCTACACAAAGGTATATATAAAATATTAATGGTATCTATCATATAGATTCAGAGTGGTAATAGAGTTTGAATCTGGGCAAGTCTGTTAATTCACTGGAGCATTAGCTGATGCATCTAGAAAAAGGGAGTAATTAATAATTCCTACTTCCTCAGATGTTTGTGAAACTCAAGAGGAATAGAGTACGTAAAACTGTTTTATCAACTGTACAGTTCTACCCCAGTATTAGTTATATTAATAAATGAAATGGCAAAATAAACAAATCTGGCTCAATGGATACATTTTTCAACTTAATATTATTAGGAATAAAAATAGAAACAAACCCATCAAGCCTGTTTTCTCATCTAAGTGAATTTTAACTTAGGGATAATCATTACATGAACTCTTTAGCACTCCAGAGAACTAATCATGCATTTTACTTCTTAAACTGCCAATGTGGCCTACCCAATTAAAAAATACATATTTGAGAAAAATAAAATTGGTTTGGGCTACATACACACACACACACACACACACACACAATCACAAAAAACAGTTTTAAAAGTCTGTATAAGGGGATCCCTCCTACATTGTTGGGGGGAATGCAAGTTGGTACAGCCACTCTGGAAAACAGTGTGGAGGTCCCTTAAAAAGTTAAAAATTGAGCTACCCTATGATCCAGCTATTGCACTACTGGGTATTTACCCCAAAGATACAGACATAGTGAAGAGAATGGCCATATGCACCCCAGTGTTCATAGCAGCATTGTCCACAATAGCTAAATCGTGGAAGGAACCGAGATGCCCTTCAACAGATGACTGGATTAAGAAGATGTGGTCCATATATACAATGGAATATTACTCAGCTATCAGAAAGAACGAGTTCTCAACATTTGCTGCAACATGGACGGCACTGGAGGAGATAATGCTAAGTGAAATAAGTCAAGCAGAGAAAGACAATTATCATATGGTTTCTCTCATCTATGGAACATAAGAACTAGGAAGATTGGTAGGAGAAGAAAGGTAAAGAAAGAGGGAGTAATCAGAAGGGGGAATGAAGCATGAGAGACTATGGACTCTGAGAAACAAACTGAGGGCTTCACAGGGGAGGGGGGTGGGGGAATGGGATAGACTGGTGATGGGTAGTAAGGAGGGCACGTATTGCATGGTGCACTGGGTGTTATACGCAACTAATGAATCATCAAATTTTACATCAAAAAAAATAAAAATAAAAAAAAATAATAAAAGTCTGTATAAAAAAGTATAAATGTGTTCCAGGAGACACGTACAAGGATATTCACAGCATCAACGTTTGAAATGTAAAAATTAAACACAACCTAAATAACAGATAAATAAATTGGAATATGATATATCCACATAATTGAATACTGTATTACACTGAACAATTAATGAACTACAGCTGTTTGCAACAGAGAATCTCAACATACTGCTGAACAACAGACCATTTTATAGAACATATATAGAAGGATTCCATTTATGTAAAATTTTAAAACCAGAAAGCTATACTCTATATTATATGTATATATATACATATAATAAAATTATAAAGAAAAACAAGAGAATGATTAACACAAAAGTTCAGGAAAGTAGTTACTGCTCGAGGAATGCACGGAAATGCAATATGAAAGTACACAGGAAATACCAAAAATATAAATAATATTTTCAATAATACTTGGGTGACTTTAGGGCTTTTCATTGTATTATTCTTTAAAATGTGCATTACATATACTTTTTTTGTACGTATATTTCACAATTTAAGTTTTTAAAAAGTGATCTAATTATGTCAACGAAGGAAAGAAATGCAATTTCTTGAAAATGAGGTCATGATGTTTGAGCCTAAATCTTTCTCTTTTGGAGAAATAAAAATTAAAAATCTTTGTTTAGAGGTTGACAATTCTATTGAGGTTATTTTAAAAAGAAAAACAAATCTCCAGTTTTCAAATGCAGATAATTTCTAAGTTACCAAAACATTCCCATATGCATGACACTCACTTTAAAATTTCAGACCCATTAAGGTAAAGAAAATAAAAAGTTTTCTCTAAGTATAAATTTACATAACACAAATTATTCTAAATTAGTATATCAAATTTACTGGCATTAAACTAGTAGGTATGTTATAGTTAAGTCTTTAAGAGTTTCTAAGGTAACAAAAAAAGTATTCTCCACATTAAATATTCTTTCTGTTATACAGCCACAGCATCTGCTTTCCTATTAATTTCGTAGTGTTTCAAAATTACACTTCAACCAGTCCTTTCTCAAATGAATACAAATAACAAATAAATGAAGGTCACATTTATGAAGGCAGAGTGCATTCTTTTAATCAGCTGCTCTTCACTTGCTTGCTACCTAAAATCTCAGTTTTAAAAAAATGAGTAACAGAACTGAAAGACTGAGTCCTCAGATGTTTAATGCTTTTATTAATAAATAAACAACACCCTGCATCAGGTCCAGAAAGCCAAACACAGGTTGGTAGAATTATTACTCGTATAATATGGATGTCCAAATATCTAATTCTACCTTGGAATGCACCAAATATACAGTCCTTTCCCCCAGAACACTTTAATGTGCAAAGGCATGTCATAGATTTGAAGAAAGATGATATCTGTAGAGATCTGAAAGAATGGAAGATCTCCTAGGGTGGAAAAGAGAACGTCCCTGACCTACCACCAACCTGCAGGTTATGGCAGTCCTCTGGCCAATTAATGCATGCTCTTTTGTATTGTTTAAATAGTTCTATCAACTTTAAAAGTTTAGATTTATAGAAAATTTGAGAAAATATTACATGGTTCCCATATAGCTTCTTACCAAATTGCCCACATTATTAAATAACACACATTAGTACATTAGTGTATATTTACCACAATTAGTGAATAAATACTGATAATTATTAACAAAAGTCCATAGTTTATTCAGATTTCTTTAGTTTTCTTTAGTTTCTACTGAATATCTTTTTCTGTTCCAGAATCCTATCCAGTATACCACAGTACATTTATTTGTCCTATCTCCTTAAGTTCCTCTTAGCTGTGACAGTTTTTCAGATTTTCCCTGTTTTTGTTAACCTTGACAGTCTTGAATATTCTGGTCAGCTATTTTATAAGATGCTTCTCTATTAAAATTTGTCTGATGTTTTTCTCATGACTGGTCTGCGATGAATTGTCAGGGGGATGAAGACCACAGAGGTCAAGTGCCATTCTCATCACATCCCACCAAGGGGATATGCTATCCACATCGCCTATCAGTGCTGACACTGGTCACCTGGTTGAGGCAGTGTTTGTCAGGTTTCTCCACTCTAAAGTTCCTCATGATTTTCCCTTTTCCATCCTGTACTCTTTGAAAGAAATTCACCACACGCGGCCTATGTCTAGGGAGTAGGGATTTATTCTTGCCCTTCTTGAAGGCAGAGCATCCACATAAATTATTTGAAATTCTTCTATAAAAGAGATTTTTCTCCCCATTCATTCCTTTATTCACTTATTTATATCAGTAGACTCATAGATTATTTATTTTATACTTTGGGTTATAATACAATACTATTTTATTTATTTTACTGCTCAGATTGTTCTAGCTTTGGTCATTGGGAGTTTTCAATTGGCTCCTGCATCCCTGGGACATGCCACCATCAACCTACAGATGGTCCCCAACTTACAATGGTTCAATTATTTTTTTGACTTTACAATGGTGTGAAAGTGATACATGTTCACCAGAAACCATACTTCAAAGTCTGAATTTATATCTTCTCCCAGGCTAGTGATATTCAGTAATGATCCTCTCTCATGACGCGGGGTGATGGCAGCAAGCCACAGCTTCCGCCAGCCACACGATCACAGGAGCAAACAACTGATATACTTAACAACCATTTTGTCCCCATACAACCACTGTTCTTCACTTTCACTACAGTATTCAATAAATTAAACAATTTATTATAAAATAGGCTTTGTGTTTATGATTTTGCCTAAATGTAGGCTAACGTAAGTGCTCTGAATGTGTCGGGTCGGCTAGGCTAAGCTATCATGCTCAATGGGTTAGATGGATTAAACGCATTTTTAACTTACTATATTTTCAACTTATAATGGGTTCATCAGGACATAACCCCATTATAAGTCGAGAAAATGCTCTATTTTGGTTTATTTTATTTACTTTTGAGCACTACCTTACTTTTCATCACTATAAGATGCTCTGGCTCATCTTTTTTAATTTTAATTTTTATTTAAGCATAATTAACATACAATGTTACATTAGTTTCAGGTGTACAACATATAGATTCAACAATTCTATACATTAGTCCGTGCTCACCATGTTAAGTGTTGTCACCATCTGTCACCATACATTATTAAAATACTATTGACTATATTCCCTATGCCATAATTTTCATGTCTGCGATTTATTTATTTTATAACTGAAGTTTCTACCTCTTACTCCCCTTTATCTATTTCACCCCCCCCCACACTCTTATTTCCTGCCCTAGTTCTAGAATCAGCCATTTCTCCAAGGATTCCTCCATCCTTACCTAGAAAACGGTATTAGAAACCAAGATCTGAAATCAAACCGAGTTTTCAGGTTAAAGAAGAGTATAATTTTAAGAGGATATCCAAATTAAGAAAAAAACCTGAAATCTAATAACAAGTAGAAAACTCACAGAATTGTATTTTCTGCTAGTGTTTTTCACATAGGACTAAAAGAACATATAATCTCATCAACATCTAAAATGTACAAATTAAAACATAGAACAGTTCTGCCCGTTAAACTGGTAACCAGTGGCTTTCTTAATGACAACATGTAATGCCAAAGTTCTGATAAAATTGTTGGCACTGTAACTTGTTACCATTCTCTTTTCAAACAATTTGGCAAGTAACTGAAATTTCTTTGATCGAGTAATTTGACTTTTGAGAATTTATATTAAGGAAATAATCCAAAATATAGGTAAAAAGTGTGTATAAAACATGTACAAACATGTTAAAATTATTTATAATACAAAAAGTTGGGATCAGCCTAAAATTCCAAGTTGGGATGTGACAGAGCAAATTTTTACATATTTCATTTACATTTTATGCCATTATTAAAAATGACAAAAAACAAATGATGGACTATTATGTGGGAAAAATACTAGAATATGTGCATGTTGACTACAACTAGGAAAAATAACTCGAAAGAAATTCAGCATGTAAACTGGCTATATTAGCATGGAGTGGTTTTTTTTCCCCTTTCTCTTTTTGTTTAGTCTCCATTTTCAAAGTATAATTTAGTATGATTATCTTACTTTCATGGGAAAAAATCTTATAAATTGAAAAAACTATTAGCAATTTAAAAATCTTGTTATATAAAAAGGTAAATTTTAGTTTCAGATTTCTTAGAATTCTCTCAATAGTAACAAGAACATATTAACATTATTTTCTTATACAACCTCTTCTCCTGCTACTTTAGTCTCATTTTTTCTAAGATTTTTAGCAGCTAAGAGCAGTCTATGGTCAATTTAAGTCAAGGACCCCTCATTTTGCAATGGGAGGGTCTCTGGTTGCTGACCAATTAAAAGATTAGGGCGAGATCTTGCATTTTATTAATGGAGTAACTCAAGATTCTTAGCCAGCAAAGTCAGGGCTTTTTCTTTCATAATAATGGTCTCCAAATTCTTCTGATCATGGACCCATCAGTAAAAAAATAATTTCAGACCGATATGCATTCTTATTTATATATTTATTATTAGCTGTTATATATGAAACCTTATATATGAAACTTTATATATATTTTATACTTTATATATATTTCACATATTTCTATAAATTTCTATGCCTTATATACATAACTTAATTAAAAAAAAAAGAAACACTAAAAACATAATATGTAAATGGAAGAACTGCTACTTTTTCCCAAATGATGTCCTGGCTGCACCTCCCCCCACACACACCCCACTGTGGTATCCACTTTCCATACCAGAGCACAGTAAACTGGCAAGAGTGTGGACTTGATGGTCTGAACAACTTCACTTTGAATGCTAGCTCTGCCATACACTGGCTTTAGATGCCCTGAGATAATTAGCTAACATTCAGAGCCTACTGCTCCATTTGTAAAGCGGTAATAAATAGTATCTCTCTTACACAGTTGTAGGAATAAAATAAAGCGTATGGTTTTGTTTTGTTTTTTTTTTTGTAGAAAAATCACCAACAAAGCCTGCTACCGGTGTAAATCAGTCCTCAATCTCAACCGTTCCCTCAATACTGTGTTATTTCTTCCATGTTTTACATTTTACTTTCCCATCTCTCCAACCACTATTTCAAACGTCTGCTCTCTCCAGCCTCGGTCAACCTCCCTCTCTCCCATTTGCAGCCAATGATCTCACATATACTTTTAGGGAGAAATTAGAAGTTACTTCAACCTCTGTCAAAGCTATAAGGACAAACCTGCATCTCACATAACTAACATATAACTTTTACTCTCTGTCCACTCATTTAGCAAATACTTACTGAGTACCTTTTATGGGTCAGATACTGCTCTAGGTACTGGCGATGGGTCAGTGAACATAACAGATAAAGTTCACGCCATTGCAGAGCTTACATTCTAAGAATAATATAAAAAATGAATATGGCATGAGTTATCAAATGCTATGCTATGGGGGAAAATAGAGCAAGGTTAAGCTTTATAGGGAATTCCCGGGATAGGAGTTTACCATTTTATACAGAGTGGTCAGGGAACGCCTCAAAGATAAGGAAGGTATCATTTGAGCAGAGACATAGAGATACGAAGTAAGTAATGGACATGGTCACGCAGTTATCTGTGGAAAGGATGTTGCAGGTCAAGGCTTCGAGACCCCCGAAACATGCATATTGACCTATGGGCAAGGAGACGAGAATGTGACTAAGGCAGCATTGAAGAGAGTCAGAGAGGTGGTGTCGGGGCAGGGCATGTGCAGCCTTTTAAGCTACAGTTGATAATTGCGTTTTTACTCTGAGCGAGTTTGGATATTAAAGGAAAGTTCTGAGCAAAAGAATGATATGATCTGTCTTATGGTTTGAAAGGATCCCCAGATACTATGTTGAAAATACACAGAATAGGGAAACTGGTTGAAAGGGCTGTCAGACGTAGAGCGGAAGAGTTAAAGTTGATTTTAGACCTCCAGCTTCGGGGTAAAGGAAGAAATTTTGCAGGGCTCTGGGAAGGGAATGTAGACAAGACTGTAAATAGTGAAACCCCATGGGAGACTACAATGTCTCAGATAAAAGAGACAACTGAGACCCTGAATTAGGGTAATGGTATGAAAAAAAAAGAAGAAAGAAAAAAAGAGGGGGGTGTTGGAACCAAAAAAGAAAAATTAGGAAGTAAAAACATCAGCAGGATTTGGATGTTGGGGGAAGGGGCAAGGAAGTGGGAGAATTCCAGCCAAGGCTGCCAAGCTTCCAGAAGGCTGGAATGTCCAGAAGGATGAGCTGATGGCAGTGGTATTAACCAGTATAAGAAACAGATGAGTCACGGTTTGGGGAAGGGGGGGGGGTGACTTCAGCTTTTGATGTGCTGTATCTGAGGTGTCAGTGGATTAAAGAGCTATGTTTGGCAGGGAAATATATAAGTTTGCAACGGGAGAGGTCAGAGCTGGAAATAGATTTGGGAATTGTCAATACACAAGTCATAGGTAAAGCACCAGAGAGGACGAGATCTCCTCCGACTGGAGTCTGCGTTCTTCTTCATACCTACAACTAAGATCAGATGGAGGTAAGAAAGATAATAGGAAAGAAGTAAACAGGGCAAGAGGGAGGGAAGAAAAGGTAGGAAAAAAATTAGTAGAGAGTAGAAGGAAAAAAGGCTACATGTAAAACATTTTAGGCCATGCATACCACTAACTCTCTGCAAATATCTGTGGTTTTATTTTTAATATCCTTTCCCAGGTCATATAGCATATTTATTGGCCTTTTTGACCACAGCTGCATTTTAAACAGATTACCTCAGGGAACAATTTGCAGTGATGCCTAGACCTTTCTTTTTTCTTTTCTTTTCTTTTTTTTTTAAACTTGGCCAACTAAAACTCTACCATTATTACTGGAACAAAGTTTATTTCAATTCAACAAACATGTACTGGCCTAAGTGCCAACAATACAGAAATGAGTAAGACAGTCCTTTGCTCTAAGAACTTTTAACCAGAATGAAAGACTCAGAAACAAATAACTTAGAATGATCTTTTTGAAGTGTAAATTTGACCATATCACTCTACTTAAAACCTTCTGTAGCCCAGAATGCTATTCTCCTCTCCCCCAGTATCCACAATTTCCTTCTGACATGGTTAATTAATATGGCTAACATGGTCACTGTGAATAAAAATTACATTCCCAACCTTCTGCACAAAGAAATGTGGCCATATAACTAAGTTCTAAAGTAAGTAGAAAGTGTCCTAAAGTAAGTTGCTGGCAATAGCAACTTCTAGAAAGTATCCTTAAAGGGAAGGACATTTACTTCGACTCCTCTATCCTACTTCCTCTGACCTGCTGTCTGGAAGGTAGACATGATGGCTGGAACTGGAGCATCCATCTTAGGCCAAGAGGTTATGTTGGAAATGGTGGCTATACATGTCGGAACAAGAAGCTGCGGACTAGCTATAGACTTTGAATGTAAGAGAAGATGAGTTACATTGTTATTTTATTGTTGTTTCTGGTGCTTGACAGCCAACTGATCTACTGTTAGTATGATAATTGATAATTATAATATAGCAATGTCTATCTTCGGCTCTATCTATATATATCTATCCATCCACCCTGATGTCTGACTCTAAAGTAGAAATGGAACACACAACAGATTTAACATCAGATATATAATACTCAGCGCAAGTGAAAATTTAAGTATTTACCAACAGACACATTAATATAAACAGATCAGTACACTCACTAAGTTTGAAACATTAACAAAAAGACATAAAATTCATTCTTCAGACATCAGTATTACTGACTTCCAACTTTAGGATAACTCTATTAATATTTTAACTTACTTCTTTTGAAGGATTCATTGGTAATGTAAAGATAGTTTTCCAATATGACCAGACAAACATTGCAAAAAGTAGATGATAAGCAATCAGGCACACAACTGAAATGAGAAGAACATAACTATCATTATAATATACAAATACAAACTGAAATCATAATAGTCACAAAAGATCTACTTGTTCTAAATTAACCAAATTCTTTAATAATGTAATTACTTAATATCCCATGAAAGGAAAGCTTTCATCTGTAAGCAGGCCCATCTATTGGCCAAATGGCTACAGGAACTTCTCCTAAATTTTAAAAGTAGGCAGCTATGCCTGCAACTTTAAATAATAAACACACAATTAAACAAATGTTAAAACATTCAGGCTTTAAGAACCTTACTTCACTGACAAAGGATAGCAAAAGCAGTTCCTATTTGGGAAGATCTTTGCTAATTTTGCTTAGCTGTGGTCAAATCTGTTGGCCCTGATTGTTTAATGACTACATATTTAAACAGAGACCATCTGGATGAAAAGAGATTTCCTCCAACAGGAGTTCAAGTGTCTTGTTTATCACATGGGATAATTGTTAAGAAAAGCATACTTTTTTCAGGCAATGTATATAAATACACTTTGTATGGTGTTTTAGTCTTGAAATACTGTACTATGCAAATATAAAATATTAATTTTGTATACTGTGACTGATCAATTCTGGATAATACATTAATATATATATTAATTCTGTAAGACACAACTGAATAAAATATGCTAATTTAAAATACAGCATGTTTGGTATTTTAAAACTGTGTGGCAATTTTTTAAAGAATGATGATACTCTTCATTTATCATTTATCATCTTTTTAAAGAATGATGATACTCATGGAATCATTTAAAAATTCAGTTATCCATTCACGCACTTAAATTAGTGTGAAATGACTAGAGCTAATGACATTTTCCACAAACAATATGCGTGACTCAGGTATGGGGTAATACTGTGAGTTGAAACCGGAGATTGTTGATATTCCTCTATCTCAAAGCCACAGGAATCTCTGCACAATGGCTGCCGTTTCAAGCGAGAGGTCTTTGCCAAGCGTCTGACAGAATTCAGTCTGGAGACTGAGAGAAGTCTTTAACCCCACCTGGACTGCACATTCTCAAAGTATAATTTATTAGCTCCAACCAAATCTAAATGAATACTGTTTTCTTAATTCTTTTTAAAATCTTACATCTAAAACAATAGTAAAACATATCTTACCTTGTTCTCCAACATTTTCCATGGACACTACAGAAATAAACAGAAAGAAAGAGATAAGTAATAGATTATGACACGGCAAACACAGGGCCTGAAAGAGACGTAGGGCTCTCGAGTATGTTAATAATTTGGCTCTCCTTCAAACCAACGTTCTTTTTTTTTTTTTTTTAAGATTTTCATTTATTTATTTGACAGAGAGAAGACAGCCAGTGAGAGAGGGAATACAAGCAGAGGGAGTGGGAGAGGAAGAAGCAGGCTTCCAGAAGAAGAGCCTGATGTGGGGCTCGATCCCAGAACTCTGGGATCATGCCCTGAGCCGAAGGCAGACGCCCAATGACTAAGCCACCCAGGCGCCCCCAAACCAACATTCTTTAAATATTTGTTCAACTTTATTTAGAGGAGAGGTGAGCGCTGCGGGAGAGAGGGTGAAGAAGGAAGACTGGTGTCTGCATTCAGCCAGGGCTCTGTTGGCATTTCAGACCGGAATACCACATAGAAACCAAAACCTGTCAGGCCTGCTCCTCGTGGGTCTTAATCCTATATCGATGGTTTCTTAGTCTTCCTTCCAACTCAAGGTTCAGATAAAAGCAGTGTTCTCCAGATCACTGCATTTCCAGAGACATTTATGGCACTTTATAAGTTGGCAAATGCCTAGTCAACTCTCTAGAAAGAATAAAATGTTGTGTCCATGGCACACACTCTTCTTGCCAAATTTCTCTAAGTATAATTCTTATGCCCAACGATGAATAGCTCCCTACTGTACAATGAGAGAGGCAGGTAATGCCTGAGAAAGTGCCATCCCTTCGGGGCTGTTGTAAACATCCCAAGGTAGATGAGGACCCTAGATTAGGGACCACAGAGCTGAAACAAGCTGGGACAAGACACTGTGTTGAGTGATGATCCAGACAGTTTTCCTACCTTCTGTAGTACCTACTTGTTCTATTTCCCATGTGGTATTCCTCCTTTTGTACTAAAGTCTTTTTTGGAAGTTTTGGTCTGTCTCAAAGTTGGAAGTTGGAATAAGCAAAAATATGGTATTTCCTGGAATATGATTTCATTGCTTTAAGAAGCACTGGACCCAGAGGGTAATGCTGTGAGAGATTTGTAAGATTACTTGATCCAAAAAATGTCCTTCCTAAAGAGAGCTCCTGAATGTCAGTTTAGGCGTTTCTAGAAGCAACAGGAGCCCATAGGTTTGGAGTACTGTCCATTCCATTACTGGATTGCTCTAAAGAATTATTATAGGATTATAGGTTGCTGAAATTAGCCTCTCTGTGGCTTCTACCTATGGTATCTAGGCTTCCAATCTGTAGCAATAAACAGAAAATCTAAATGACAGAACTTTACATAAAGTTATTTGTGTCTCCCTTAAACGTTCTCTTTTAGTCCAAATAATATATGTCGTCCAGATCTCTCACCAACCTTGATGCAACTCCTTTCAATGTTCCCTAGGCTTTCAATTTCTTTTAGCATTTCTAATACCCATGATGGGACAGATGGGTGATATGGTAAATCAAATAGTAATATGGTAAATACATACCATATTAACATTATGGGTCACAATTTTAGTTTTCACTTCAAAAGTTTATTTTGCCTAATCTTACCTTGGATCAGCCTAACTTCTTTCTGCTCTGCCGCCTACAGTGATATTATTTCACTTTAGAGATTTCTAACTTTCCAATATTCCTGAGTTAACTCTTCCCCAACTGTGCTACAAGCAGGCAACAAAGACTGATTTGTTGAAAGATCCTAAGGAATCACAACACTTTCTTGGCACTTAGGGTGTACAGGAAGAGAGAAAGTGGGGACAGTAAATAATTACCCCCCTCATCAAAGATGTTCCTGTTTGCCAAGAGCAAAATGATAGCATTTAAGGATTACATCTTTGAATCCGGAACGATCACAGACATGGCAAAGCTGGTAGACTGGGTTGCCAGTTGTGTTCTCCAGCTGCCCTGTCCACCTATCAGTCTCCTCCCTCATTACTTATTCCTCTAAGAAACGGAATGGCGCGTCAGAAAAAGGCTGAATGGTCAGTTATTAGTTCAGAATTGATAAGAGTGAGACTTTCTATTGAAGTATTTAAGAAACTCTGGGGGGGGGGGAGCACCTGGGTGGCTCAGGTCATGACTGGGATGGAGCCCCTCATCTGGCTCCAAGCTCAGTGGGGAGTCAGCTTGTCCCTCTGCCCCTCCCCCCATGCTCATATACACACACTCTCTCTCAGATAAATAAATACAATCTTTTTTTTTCTTTTTTTTAAAAGAAACTCTTGGGTAAAGATAAAACATGTAAAACCTAAGTTTGAAGACTGAGATTATCAGCCAAAGTAATAACCCCTAATATACAAAAGAATGACAAACTGCTTCTTGATTCAAACCTCACTTGAACAAATATCCTTAAAAGTATGTATATATGTATGTGTTTATATATGTGTGTGTATATATATAAACTAAAGGAAGAGAGGAAATGGGGATAGTAAATTATTATATATAGAGAGAGAGACACACACACCCTCCCTTATCTCTTTGGCATGGATTATCAGGCAATCATTTAATACAGGAGTCAGTAAACTACAGTCCTGTTCCAAATACAGCCAGCCACCTATTTCTGTAGATAAGTTTTTACTGGAACACAGACACACCCACTCATTTACGTGGCTATTTTTGTGTTAACAATGGCAGCGCTGGGTAGGTGGACAGGACAGTATGGCCTGTATTGCCTACAAGATTTACTACCTGGTCCTCTACAGAAAAAGTTTTCAAACATTTGTGTATTAGTCAGAGTTCTCCAGAGAAACAGAACCAACACACACACACACACACACACACACACACACACAGAGACAGAGAGAGAGAGAGAGAGAGAGAGAGAGAGAGATAGAGAAGGGGGGAAGTGATTGATCTTAAGGAACTGGCTTACAGGATTGTCAGGGACGACAAGTCTGAAATTTGCAAAGCCGGTTGCAAGCTGAAAACCCACTAAAGAGTTAACGTTGCAATCCTGGGTCCAAGATAACAAAATGGCAGAAATTTTTCAGGAACCCCTGGGTGGCTCAGGCCAAGGTTAAGCGTCTGCCTTTGCCTCAGGTCATGATCCCAGGACTGTCCTGGGATCCAGCTCCTGGTCAGGCTCCTTGCTGAGCAGGGAGCCTGCTTTTACCTCGGCTTTTGCCCCTCCCCCGCCTTGTGTGGGCTCTCGTGCCATCAATCTCTCTCTCTCTCTCTCTCTCAATCCCTGGAAGTAAGTAAATAAAATATTAAAAAATACATACATACTTTCTTCAGGGGACCTCAATCTTTTCTCTTAAGGTCTTCAACTGATTGGATGAGGCTGGCCCACATTATGGCTTTACTCAATGTTTATTGGTTTAAATGTTAACCACATCTAAAAAATACCTTCACAGCAACATCTAGACTGTGGTTAAACTAAACAACTGGCCATCACAGACTACTCAGCTTGACATAAAATTCATCATCAAACCCTGAATTTATAATTGAGTTTTATTCTGGAAATCTACCAAGAAGATACCTGTTGATCTTTTACATCAGTTCTCAACCGAAGGTTACTATTTATTATATATTTATTACTTATTATAAATCAATAAATCAGAACTAGAGCTAGCAACTTAACTACAGTACATCTTTATGCATCTGCTGGAGGGAAACCAATAATAAAATCCCTTATCTCTTAAAATCTGACTACAAATAATCCCACCCAAATTAAGTTTATTTATACACCCATATGATTATTTAGGATGCTATCAAGCCTATTCTCTATAAGCAGCTCTAAAAATATTAGAGCAGATTTAGTCTTGATTGATTTAAATTCAATCTGGATCTAAAGCAGGGCATCATCTCAAAGATCATTCTAGTCTTACATTTTTGGCGACTGATTTTTAAAAATTTGGCTTTGGTGATTATACATTAAGAGTTGGTTGTCAAAAATTATATCTGTTGATAAGAAGCAGCTCAGTAAACTGCTGGTAACTTAAATCTAGTTCAATTTTTAGCCATAAGTACATCCCAAATCCAAAACCTCAGATACTAAAATACACCCTCATAGTAGAAAAAACAAAGTACTTTCCCCTCTTAAATTAGCAAAGAACAGTTACGTAATTGTTACTAGAACAATTTGGTTTTTAGGTACTTCCACTGCATATGCGTATTGCTGCGATCTTTCTATTTCTTAGTCTGGATTTTCTTTTTCTTGCCTTCAAATTCAAACTCTCTTTTTTGGAGGAATAACTTACCTACACTGCATGTACACAGTAACTTTTCTATATAAATCCACAATGCTATTTCCCAATTCAGTTTGACGCAGATCCATCTTAGCCCCATATATGCAGTCTGATGATGAAGAACGCCAAGAATAAACATTTGGTTCTAATGAATGAATTATAAGGACAATTTTATAGCCCAGCTTTATTTATTTTTTGGGGGCTTATCTTTAACTCCTTCACTGAAAAACATTCACTAACTACACTATGCTTATACTATTGAGGATAAAATGGCAAATATGATTCCATCCCTGTGCTCAAAAAGCTTACAGCATATGAGATCATCTTAATTCGAAGTTAAAACTAACGAAAAACAAGAACACGGTTATTAAGGCATTTTCAATTAAGCAATCAAAGCAGCTCAGATTCGGAAGATTAAAACAAAAAGAGTAGTAGCAGAACAAATATGTTTTAATATCTCCCATCCTAACAAAGTCTCACCTCTGACCTCATATCTGGCTGCTATCCCATTTTTCTGGCCTCTTCACGGGAAAACTGATTTTAACAATCTTCCAAATGCACTGTCTCTAGCCCCTCCAGCTTCCTCTTCCTCCCTCAACCAAGTCCAGCTGGCCTTTCACCCCAGATTCCACTGCTATTTCTCTCCTTTAAGGTCACCAAAGCCCTCCCTTACCGCTCATTCTCCACACTCAAGTGACTCTAACAGAATTAATAATGCTCTTTTTGAAATAGTTTGTCGAATTGACAGTGAATTCTCCAACTAAAGCGGCCAGTGCGACCGCCTTGAAGTAGGATCCTTTGTCCTTTCAGCTACTTTCCGAGAAGCTATGGCTCATTTTTCAGGTATTATAGATCAAAATTTGGACGGTAGGAGGTACATGACAAATCATTCCCGTGAATACTCTAGTGACATTGCTGCCAGTCCATTTCAAAGACAGACTTAAGAAAATACATTATTCAGATCAATATGTCCAGCTGAACTCCAACTGTATTCTTTTCTTCCTAAGAAACGCTTTTAATTAATTTTCTTTATAACAGATCTACTTATATTTTTAAGTCTTTATCAAACTGTGTTTTCCTTCGTTATTCTCATATGTCATTGTAATTTTATTGACAACTGCGGTCCCTCCTCCCTTCCTCACTAACCTCATCTCATGACACTCCCTTTCTTGTGCAGGATGTTTCTGCCACTCCAGGCTGACTTGCTTCTTTTTTTTTTTTTTTAAGCTTTATTTATTTATTTTAGAGGGAGAGAAGGAGAGGGAGAGAGTGAGCATGCATGGGGGTGGGGGAGGGGGAGAGGGAGAGAATCTTCAAGCACACTCACCATTGAACCCAGAGTCTGACTTGAGGCTCCATCCCATGACCCTGACTGAGATGATGACCTGAGCCGAAACCAAGAGTCAGATGCTTCACCAACGGAGCCACCCAGGCGACCCCAGGCTGTCTTGCTTCTTGAACGTGCTAACATTGTCCCCTGTCTAGATCCTTTGCACTTGCATTTAACTGGGTGGTAGGAGACCTGGACTCTGGTCCAGTCCTCCCAATATGTGTGACCTTGATCATGACATTCGGCTGTTCTGTACTTCGATTTTATTGTTTAAAGAAAAATTTGTACTTTATCTTGACAGTTCCTCTGGCTCTGAAATTATCCACATTCCTACTCAGATGTATTCTGAAAAATCACTGACTTTTAAAAATCAAGGACAAAAGTCACTCTCCAAATAAATCTATCAGTGGATTTATAGGAATAGTTTTGTCAAGGGCAGAGTGGTAGCTTCAGGATAGAAGCCGAGAGTAAGGATAAGGCTTCATAATGAAGAACTTCCCAACACATGGCTTCCAATTGGACTCCAGACTAACATCCCAATAGCCCTAACCACAAACATCATGCCAGGCAATCTACATTCCTCACTGGATCCTCATACAGTTCCTCAAAAACTCATTTTATAATAAGAAAGCCATGATCTCTTTTAAAATGTAAACTGATAGCATCATCTCACTAAAAACCCTCCCATGGCTTTGCACTGAATTTATAATAAGGTCCAATCTCCTTACTTAGGTCTCCAGGGTCAAACATGATCTGGATCCTACTTACCTCTCCAAGATCACTTCTCATCACTCATCCTCTTGCTTACTAAGCTGCATACAGGCCGGCCTTCTGTTTCGAGAACATAACTAAACCTCAGTTTCTTTACGCTGTCTGAAAAGCTCTTCCCCAGCTCCATTCTTGGCTAGCTCTTTACCATCTCTCCAGCTGCAGTTTCAAAGTCAGTTTTGCACAGAGGCTCTTAGGTGCAGTTCACCCCTGCAATCATTACAATACACTGTTTCTTTCTTAGCACTTAGCACAATCTGCAATTATTTTCATTTGTTTCTTTTCCATGTTCCTCCCTGGTTTGAGTCCTGGCTCCGCGGGGACCAGGTTTTATCTTGGCCAAGTTACTTAGCCTCTCTGAGCCTTATCTCAATATTTATCCCGTTGGGCTGTTTTGTGAATTAAACTAGGTAACGTTAAGTGAAAGCCCCTGGAATAGAACCTGACACTAAATATCAGGGATTCAATAAATGTTAGCTGAATATGGAACATAAATATCACAAAAGAGGGAAGTGTTAGGAGTTCCCCAAAGTTTGGTGTTAACTGTGTTATAAACAATCTGGAGAAAGAAGTACGTGGTGCATTTTTAGCTTGCAGGAATGCTACAATTTGCTGGAGAGTGCAATGCGAAGTTGAAGGGAATAAATTTCTGGAAGACTTTTTGAGTGTGAATAAGCAAAAAAAAAAATGCAGGTGAATTACAACGTGGGCAAATTAATATAAGAAAAACTAAACAAGTGATTTTTTTTAAACAAGTGATTTTTTAAACTATATTTTCTTTCCCTACCCCTTCCAGAGCTCCTTTCCTCACAATTCCTCCCCACCTGCATCTCCCCACCCCCATCCCCCATGGCCAGTCGAGGTTCTGATAAAGCCTGACACGCACCAGATTCTCACTATGAGGAGCTGTGTCATTGTGGGGAAAAGTCAGACTTCCCAGGTGGTTTGATGCATTCCTCCTGCCTCTAACTCAAAATTTATATCTAACAAACTACACTGAGCCAAACTACGTGCTGGAAATGATCAAACAATCATGCAAGATGGTTGAGGAATCACCGGAGAACTTTTCCTGAAGAAATGCCCAACGCAACCTCAAAGACAAAAATGAACCACAGTAAGTCAGACAATTTTAACCAAGATACAGGAAGTCTCTTATGTAAGAACAGGTTATGGTCCAAAAGATTATGCAAGGCATTTGTCATCTGGGTGCTTAGTCCTCCATACTGGCTGCCAAAAGCTTTTCTGATGCATAACCCACCTGAATAATTGAAAAATTATAAGTTGGCAATGTTATAAAAATTAGCTATTCTGTGAAGGGAAGGCTTTTGAGTTTGCCACATCCATACTCCTCTCCTCTCCACAGCGGGCCTTCACACCTGTTTTTGGCCACGACCCCCTGAATTTGTCAGCTTGAGAAAGCACCACACTGAGTGGCTTAAACACCAGACGGCTCGTTTCTCAGTTCTGAAGACTAGAAGTCCAGGATCAAGGTGTTGGAAGCATGGGTTTCTTCACAGGCCTCTTTCCTTGGCTTGCAGATGACGGTCACCTCCCTGTATTTCAGATCTCTTTATCTCTGTGCACATCTGTCTACATGCAACTTTCCTCTCCCTATAAGGACACCAGTCAATTTAGATTAGGACCCACCCTAATTAACTTATTTTACAAAAGTATTTCTTTAAAGGTTCTGTCCAAGCACAGTCACATTCTGAAGGTCTGCAGGTTAGGATTTCAAGTTATGGATTTTGGGGAGACACAATACAGCCCATAACACTCTCCAAAATACGACTGAAGCCTGAGCAGGGTGAAGGCCAGTGGGGGTGAGAGGGCATCTGCCCAGGCTGGGGAGGGGTAGGAGTCAGATGTCAGGGGGTGAGGGAGAACTAAAGGAAGGGGTAGTTTCTTGAATGCTTACTGTATGTCGGGGTTGTGCTGAATTTTGTCAATGCTTCTCGCATTTAAACCTTATAGCAATCTGTAAGGGAGGTATTATCATACTTCTAAAAGTTAGGAAGACAGTCTTACAGAGGTAAAATAACTAGTCTAATGTTATTTGAGTCATAACATATGGAGCTAGGATCTAAATATAAGTCTTCCTGGCTCCAAAATTCTTTCAAGGATTCCACCTGGCCTCCCGGGCTCTGACTGCACCCCCCTGGGCTTCTCTGTCCAGACAGTCATTCCTTCTTTGCTGCTCTCACGTACCCCTGGCCTGTCCATTTAATACCACACTACCACCTGTGATTTCTGATTCAGGATGCACTGGAGATCAGGGTTTAAAATGTCTTCTCTGTCACCTCTCCTCAAGTAACTAAACATAACCTAGAAACAGATCATTTTACGAACTTTGGACACAAATAATTACAATATTTGGTAATACTGGGGCACCCGGCTGGCTCAGTCCATTATGCATCCGACTCTTGATTTTGGCTCAGGTCATGATCTCAGGGTCCCAGGATCGAGCCCTGAGTTGCCGAGCTTAGCTGGGAGTCCGCTTGAGATTCCCCGGCTCCCTCTCCCTCAGCCCCTCCCCTCCCTTGCACGCTGGCATCCTCTCTCTCGCTCCCTCTCTCTCCTAAATAAATAAATCTTAAAAAAATATTTGGTCATATTTCAGGGCACTACGTGGAGCTGGGCTTTCCTGAGCTCTCAATTCAGCAACTGGGGAGGGAACAGAGCTTTGGGTTCCTGGGACAAGAGGGAGATGGTGATACAGGAAAGATTAGGAGATGGGCTGGGGGTTTGCTGACCTCCCTCCTCAGCAGTAGAGGGAAAGAAAGATCATTCTTGAGGTCAGCACTACACAGCGTACAGGCTCCCAAGATACATCCCCTGCTTGTAGAAACTGGCAATGAAGAGAGATAGAGCATTCATCTGTCCTGAAACGGTAATTTGCAACTTACAGTGATCAGAATCTTCCAAGTTAAAAGTATTTTTCTCTCTCAATAACATTTTTTAGCAACTTGACCAAATCGTTGTTCCAAATATCTAAGAAGCTCTACGTTATAGAAACAGACAGTGTAAAACCACCTTCTCCAACTGAAAGCTGAGGAACATACACTTAAATCATTAAGAATGTGTAGGTCTGTCAAAATATCAGTTTTGAAAGGGAAATAAAAAACTTTGTCTCACAAGTATGGCCTGAAAAACTCACTGCCAGTCTCCCCTTGGCAAAGCTTCGGAAGGGCAATTCCTGAATCACTGACTGTACTAAGCATGCAGTTAAATAAGGAAATCTGATCTCAGGGCTGGTCTCTTGAACTTAGTGTCCTCGTTTCAAAGCTTACTCAATGGAATCCTATAATCCCCCTGTCTCAAATGAAAATAGAAGAGATTCCTGGTGCCAGCAAGCTGGGCAAATTTCAGGGCAGGTAGTCTACTCATCCCATTAGATAGAATTGTATGGGTCCTCCCTCTTCCACACATGGCCACAATTCAAACACCTACAGTGCCTGGATCTTTTCAAGATCAACAGCCTGTCTTTCCAATTCCAGATGCCCTTTTTTGGCTTGGGCCTGACAGGCATGTCTGACTCCTCTGAACTAGGCAAGTCTGTAGTGAACCCTACACCCCTAGCAAAGTTCTACCTGGTGTCCATATGATGGCTGTCCACCACAAGGGAGAAGATCAGGCAGGGATTTTATATCCTGAAAACATTTCCCTCATTAGTCAAGACCAAAGTTTTAGAATTGGGAGGGCCTTAATGATTATACTACCCAATGTAACTATCACCTTTCTTATACTTGTATGTACATATTTATTTATTGGTAGGAAGCAAAAAATGCTACTTGTATTTAGCTTATTTCAGCATTTAAAAATATGTATATGACAAGATGAAAACAATTTTTGTAGTACATTTTTTAGCGTCATTAGATCAATCTCATTATCTGGTATACTCAGAATTAACACAGAGGACAATACTGAGAGTGCTTTCTCTTCACTACTAAACACTGTCTGATTAAGTAGAAAAATTAATGCTTCTTATTTGCTTCTCCAAGGAAACAGACAACCTTCGAAAACTTCCCTGGCTAGCAGCTACGTGTCGAGTACCATCTGACCAGGGTTCATATTACAAAGCACATATAATACATTTAAAAATTAAACCAATATTTCTAGGTCTGTGTAAATTATTTGGCACTTATGTGGTACCCCACAGGAAGGAACTGTATAAAGCTGTAATTCCAACCTTTGTGTCTATGATGTTCATCAGAATGGAATTTACAGCAGCACCCCTGAAGGGATAATCAGAAGACTGAAAGCAACACTAGCACTAGCAATAATTACCGCAGTGTTGCACCGGGTCACAATATCTAGTAAAACATGCAAGGGTATCAAAGTGGATATCATCCTTCAGTACCGAGTCACTGGGAAGCACTATTTTCTTTTGTAACTTTACCGTCACATATTCACGTGGTAAACTCAGCACACACAATCTTCCTTTGATCTCAGCATGAATTAGCGTTCCCCTTCTGATGTGCAACCAGTCATACCCTTGCCCGACACTGCATGTCCTACAGCACTAGCGGTCTACCTGACAGTAACTGCAGGAATGTATATTTGGTTGCAGCAAATTTGGTATAATTTGATATAATCATAAACTGGCAGCCCACACACAGATGAAAAACGCGCACTGCCGCTGCTGTATGACACAGTATATTACAACAGTGCAGTATTATACGAATACCACCTCGTTATATGGTTGATGTATTCATTAATATTAAGTGGGAAGTTCTAAAATTTGGGTACAGAATTGAGTAAGACAGTCATCAATATTTGGACTGAGTCTCTTCCTGCTCATTGTGTGAGCTGCATCTCGTTTCCTGCCTGGATCTCTCCCCAGTTGTACATACTGATTTTTGCTTCTCTTTGTAAACCATTTCCATTTACCCTAGCTCTGCAGACAATTCAAATGCCTTGCTATTCATTTGTGAATCGTGTCGTCCCTGTGCGGTGGATAAGAATCTAGTGCACGATTAATACCACAGGTTACTGATGCAGCCACAGAAACAGACAAGTTTCCCCCACTTCTCCTCACCAGCTTGTGTTTATTAAGTGTGTGTACCACTTACACTCGTGAACACGTTGCCCTTTAAAAAGATACAATTTCTGCCAGTTAGCAGTCCTGCTCTGGTTACTCAAGAAGTGTTGTTGAATTTTAGACTACAATAAGCCAGCAGCTCTTAACATTTCTGCCTGGGACATACCTGATGGCCAGCATTTCATGAGGGACACACTCCCCAGTAATGAAGCCTGCCTCATGGGCAAAATGGGATTATTCATGATTCCCTGACCACCAACTTTCCTAATGCACCATAAAAGGACAAGGCAGCTACAAATTGCTACAGTGACATTGGGGTGGACCTCGCAGATACTTCTGGAGAGCTTCAAACGTGGATGTTTACAAGGGCATATGCAGGTTTCTCGGGAATCACACTTTTCAGCAAAAATCAACTGTTCCAGGAAAACTGTATGGTGATCCTTAAAAAAATTAAATTTAGAATTACCACATAATCCAACATAACACTTCTGGGTACATACCCTTAAGAATTGATCTCAGGGACTTGAACAGGTATTTATTTGCCCAACAATGTTCGAAGCAGCATTATTCAGAATAGCTGAAAGGTGGAAACAACCTAACTGTTCATCAACAAATGAATGGATCAACAAGACGTGGCATATACATACAATGAAATATTACTGATCCTTAAAGGGCAAGGAAATTCTGACACATGCTACAACACAGATGAACCTGGAAGACATTATACTTAGGTGAAATAAACACACACAAAAGGACAAATATATGATTCCACTTATGAGAATTACCTAGAATAGTCAAATTCCTAGAGACAAAAAGTAGAATGATGGTTGCCAGCACCTGGGGAGGGGAGAATGGGGTATATTGCTTAATGGGTATAGAGTTTCAGTTGCGGAAGATGAAAAAATGCTGGAGATGGATGGTGGCAATGGCTGCACAGCAATGTGAATGCCCTTAGTGCCACTGAACTGTACACTTAAAATGTACAGAGAAAATGGCAGATGGCCAGGGGCGCCTAGCTGGTTCAGTAGGAGGAACATTTGACTCCTGATCTCAGGGTCGTGAGTTCGAGCTCCACATTGGGTGTAGAGAGTACTTTAATAAATAAAACTTAAAAAAAAAGAAAAAATGGCAGTGGCCAAAATGGTAAATTTCTGTGTTATATATATTTTACCACAATAAAAAAATAAAATAAAAATCACCTGCTCTAGGGCTTATTCTCAAACTTACAAATTAAGGTAATATTCACCTTGACCTAAAGTTTTCTTTCCCACCTTTGGTTATTCCCACAGTTAAGGGTTTTTGTTGCTTAATCTTTTCAAAAAAGGAACCTCTGAAGTGGCAAAGAGAGAAACATCTCTGTTAAAATGTAGATGCCTGGCTAGGCATTTCCACTGAAGTGCTTCATTCATGAGCCTTCCCAGATCTTCAATGCCTGAGATTCAAAAGAATGTCCAGGCAAAATGACAAATTCCACTCCTTCTTGACCCTTTCAGTCAATAGGAATTAGAAGAAACTGGAATGCAGGTCTGAGGACGTCAAGGGTCTCGGATATCCACCTCATACATTTATCTGTCTCGGGCTGATAGCTTTCACTCACGGTTCAGCATATTCTATATGAGAAAGGTTAGGGCAAGGAAAGGGGGAGTTGAAACATTTTAGAAGGTCTTTCTTTTTTTAATCCAAAAGGGATAAAAAAAAAAATGTAAGCGCTCCATGGGGAGAGTTCAGTTATCTGAAAACTATGAAAACGGAGTTTGAGTACTTTGTGCAAATGTATTTCGCTTATTTTTTAGTGATTATTTTTACATTAGTGCTAATATTTAATATATCTTAAATTATTTTTAATTGCTCCTTTAAATTTTCAAATGGATTCTACAATTAATTTCATCTAAATCCTTACGATAGATGATTACATCTCAATGTCCAAAAAGGAAAAAAAAAAACCAACGCATCTGATTATTGCATTTGCGTATTAGTTTGCTAGGGATGCCATAACAAAGTGCTGCTGAATGCGTGACCCAAACAAGAATTTTCTCACAGTTCTGGAAGCCAGAAATCTGAGGTCAAGATGTTACTAGGTTTGGTTTCTTCTGAGGTCTCTCTCCTTGGCTTGTGGATGGCCATCGTCCCCCTGTGTCTTCACATAGTCTTTCCTCAGTACCTGTCTGTGTCCAAACCTCCTCCAATCATATGGTGTTAGAATTCATCCTAACGACCTAATTAATTGCCTCTTTAAAGGCTCTATCCCCAAACACAGTCACATTCTGAGTTACTGGGAGTTAAGGTTTCAACATGAATTTGAGCGGGGGGGGGGGGGGGGTTCAGCCCATAACTTGAAACCATAAAAATATTACAAGTTTGTTTATGAACTTCCGAGTGATCAAATAATAAAAAGGTAAAATCAATAATGCTCTCATAAAGGATTCATGTTCTTTGATGCTTAAAATGTCTGCTGGGCTCACAAAAGGCTCCATAAAACAAGTTCAGCCGGTAATCTTTCATTTAAGAAAACGAAGTATTACATGCTATGTGTTGTCCTCTCCGTCAGCGCTACAATGTTAGCAGACATTGTTACTGCTCTCATGAAATTTTCTGTAGATTATCTTCGTATAATGAGAAAGTTAAGCTTGCCTAATAGAGTAAAGCCTTTTAAAATTTGGACTGATTTCAGATTTCCTAGCAATCTGCACACTGGTTTATATTTTTCTTCTTGATAAACCTTTTCAGTTTGGGGTCTTCAGAGTATAGTCAGTAACAAATTCAAAATAAAAGTTCAATATCCACACTTGTTAAATCCTCAGTCCTTATTCTATTGGACATCTGAGTCTATTTGTTGATTCCTACCTACCCTCCTCCTTGAGCCCCCTTCCTCCCCAGGCTTCAGGACACTGCATTCTCAATTTTCCTCTGTTTCACGCTGGTACCTCCTCATCTCCTGAACTCTCAATGGTTTGTCCCTGCTCACTTTCCATGTATTCTTTTTGTGGGACAAATGTATCCAGCGTTAATTCTTTAAATCCATTTATATGCTGAAGACTCCCAAATGTATTCCTCCAGTCCCGACCCTTGCCCAAATGCCAAAATTATAAATACAACTGCTCACTCAGCATCTCTATTTCAATGTCAACATACCCACGACTGATCTAAGGCCACCTCATTCTACCTGCAGCTTTTCCACCTCAACTGATCGCCACCCTTCCTGGTGTTTAGTCCAAAATACTGGAATCATCTTTACTCTTTCCTTTTCTTCACAACTCATGTAAGTCTGTCTGGAAATTCTGTGGTCTCTGAAAATGCATCCAGATTCTGACCACCTCTCACCACTTCTACGACCCCACCATGGTGTGACATACCATTTTTTTCTCACCTGGATTGCTGAAATAGCCTACATTACTCAGAAGTAGGTACAATCTTTTTAAATATAAGCTGTAGCATGTCACTATAGTACTCAGCATCCTGCAATGAATCCCCTCACACTCCACGTAGAGCGAAAATCTTCACAATGGCCTATGAGGCCCGATATAATCTCTGCCTTTTCCACGTCCCTTTGACCTTGTTACCTACTTCCCTTGCCCTGTTCCCTCCACTGCAGCCAAAATCATCTCCTTACTCCTCCTCTAACATGCTGGCAGACTCCGGCCTCAGGAGTCTCCCTTTTAGAGGGACTGTTCCTTGGACCTGAGATGCATTTCTTCCCCACACCATCATGGTTAAATCCCTCAGCATCATTGCTCGGATTTCACGAGTGCCCATATTTAAAATGTAAACTTTCCACTGGCATTCCCCATTGTCTTTGCCTTGCTTTTGGTCATAGCACTTAAAAGTTATAGAAGCTACTTATTTATGTTTCATATATGTTCTCCCCACCCCTGCAACTAGAATGTAAACTCTAAGAGGAGTTAATATTTTTGAATGAAGGAATAAATTAAAAGGGTAGTCAATAAATTCTGGATGGTTGAAATGCACTCAATTCTTGGATTTTGTAATTCTTTGTTAAAATGCAGGTTCTGGGGGGCCTATAATGAATCCCTACTCTTTATACCTTTCTCCAACTGACATCCTGCTCTCAGTTGTTAGCTTTTAGTATGTCCTACCCAGTCCTGGAATAGGCTGCACTTCATTACAAATATGCTATGATCAAAACCCTGGCTAAGTCAAACTGGTCTCTGTGCTCACCCTTCATGTTAACTGGCCTCCCAGAGATGCCCTGGATAATCACCAGTCATATACAGTCAAGTACATAATTCTCTGACTTCCTTTCTTCCTAAAACGTCATACGGAGTTGTCTACTTGGAAATAACTTCGATCACAGATTAGCCCCTGCAATTCACAGCAGGCTTATGACTTTCAGTTTGGGGCTTATAACTGAAATCTCTTTCCTTCTCTGTAGGTGGAATCAGGTGTCTCTCATGACAGCTTAACATCAGCTCTTTTGAAGCAGGCTGCTCTTCTCACCTGTACACCCAATGTGAATAACATGACAGTACAGAGACGATATTTTAAGTCACACCATATTTCAGATCCCTACAAATGTGGTGAAAAGCCACACTTCAGATTTAGCTACCTACCACTTTGAGATGACCCTCGGGCCCTCAACAGGATCAGGGACAGACTCCTGTCTGAGTTTCAAGACACCTCATTCCTAACATATGCTTCAAATATGGTGAAAATCCAGAGACAACACAGAGACAGAAACTTGATTTTATCTCTATATAAAAAAAATATATAACCATGACAAAGCATTTTAGTTTTCCAGATTTTGCTGAATTATAATCAAATAAGTCTACAAAGTTCTGAGAAATACATGAACTGCTTTCTTTTTTACAAGGATTATATCTCTTGTAAGGTGATCATGAAGATAAACTGCCTTGAAACTACTGCATTCTTGGGCTACTGACTTTGAAGGATGTTTCTTAAAAAAAGGTTTTTTGTTTATTGGTGTTTATTTTGCTGATGCACTCCTCTGCATCATTCTGCTCCTCTAGGGTGGCAATGCTAGCAAATAAATCCGAAGAGGTCAAATTAAGTATAACAGGAATGCTTCACTTACACTTCACAAGAGGAGAAACTTCAGATACCATGGAGAAACACTGGCAAAGAAATAAAACTCAATCATCTATAAAAGCACTTCTCCTCCATTTGCATTTTTAAAACGTAATCAACAACATATCTAAAAGGAACTGCCGTCAGGTACACATTCTAGAGCACAGAGAAGTGCTAAGATGGTCAACACAGCACATATTTTTGTTCAAGAGTACCTCCCAAATAAAAATGGATTTTGTAACATTTCTGGCACTAATATTTCTAATTGAATTTAAAAGTCGTAGTCCGATGAAAAGTCAAATTAGGAAAAATGCTACGCAAATGTTTCAAAATGTGACAGAATTTTGAAGAGAAACATTTCAAGCAAGCACAGCTTCTTACTTTATTGCTACCATATGCTTCTTAAGAAATCAGGTCACCTACCTCCTCCCTGCTGCCCTCGCCCCACCCCCAGCCTGCGTATTCCACCGTTTTGCACTCTCAGCATTTGACGGAGATAAAAATGAAGACATTACAATAAAATTACCCTTAAGGGAATTAAAAGATATCTCAAGAATTTTCTAACAGACCATGAAGAAATTAATTCAATTATGTTCTACTTTTATTATTAGTTCCCGGTGGTAACCCCAAATGGTAATAGAAAATCATACAGTTTCACATCATATTAAGACTGTCTTTCTAAATGATCTTTCTTTGGAAAACTGTTTTCCCAACAGAGAGCATTAAGGATCCATGCCATGTTCTAATCTATCACTTTGCAAGTTAGAGACTGTATTTCTACAGTCATGACAAACAGTGCTGGAGTCTCAGGGGACTCATGAACTCACCACTTCCTAGAGAAAAGAGGGCTGAGGGATGGGACGCAACCATCAAAATACATGAAATCAGCAGCATAAACTAAAAAATATAAGCCACGGGTCCATTTTTTTTTTTTTTTGAGATGAAAAAGCACAAATTTTCCATCAAGATGAAAAATAAAGACAAACAAAAACATTAATGAGAATCCTCATCCATGCTAATCTCTGGGTGGGTGGGTGGGTGGGTGTGTGTGTGGGTGTGTGTGTGTGTTTGTCTTCCTGGCACTTCTTCCTACGATGGAAGCCAAAAAGATCAAACACCTGCTCTTGCTGAACCCTGCTGCCTGGGGCATGGGCACAACAATCTCAGCTCAGCCTGCTGATGCTCCTGGAATCATTCTGACCAAGTCACAGGGAGGAGTACTTCCGGGGCTCTGTGATGGCCAGACACCACAGCAGCAGCTCTTTCGAAAGACCATTCCTCTGGGATGTCAGTTTCACCTCATCCACCGTCTCTTCATGTTTGCCTATTTCCCAAGCTAGGTTCTCCAGTCTTTCCCAAGACTCAATGAGTTGTTTTCAGGAAGTTCTCTGCTTCCTCAATTTCACCCCCCAAATCACAGGCCCTGAGCTGGGAGCAGAGTAAAAGTTGATCAGGCATCAAGTAGGAAAGGAGGGAGCTAAAACAGTCACCTAGTTCGTAGCCAGAGCCAAAATTGCTGGTTGTAATCTTATTCTGAGATATTTACATGTGGTATGATTTATAATATAATTAGAAATTCATGACTACTGACGTGCTCTCCATCAGCTCTTTTTAACTACTTCATTGATTATTCTTTTATGCTGGTCCAGCAACCAATTCACAGGCTCCTAGGAGTGGGGTATTTTGTTTTCCATTTCTGCTTTCCTGCCTCTGCCTTGGGAGTGGCATTCTGAAAGGGCTCAACCCCCTCTCCTTATGCCAAAGCCGGACAGAAGATTTCAGGGTCTTCCCCCACCCCTCCAGAGGTAATTTTTTTCTTAGCTATTGGGAAAAGATCTCCATTAAGTTTTCCTCTAGATCACCTCTGTAGGGGACACAAAACAGGATTCAATAAATGCTTTTGAATGAACCTTCCTCAAACCCTCTCTGAAGCTGACTTCTTTCTCACCTTGTGGAAGTGCATCATTAGAGAAAATTAATTATCATAATTTAAGAAACCATCCCTTTGGCTGCTGTTTAATTACTGGAAACACTGGAGCACATATTTAATTTAATGGCAGGGATGACATTCTCAGTAAGCATTTGAAAGCAAACTTTCTATAACAAGCCTTAGTTTTAAATTGAGTTTTTACTACTGGATCCTGTTCTTTTACTTATTTACATTATCCAGTGGCATCTTCTTACATTAAAAAATGGATCAAATAAGACTTATTAAACATCACAATAAGATCAATTCATTCAATAATTATGGAGCACCTCTGCACCACCACTGTGATGATTGTTTGTTGTCTCTATTATATAAGATATGTCATGTCTAACAGGATTTAATAGCAAACAGTAATGCTGCATTGTCCAATACCTCAAAAGAAAAGGAATTCTCCGACACGCTAAATGGAACCAAGAAAGCATTAAGCAGAGTCTACTCTTCTCCTGCTTTTCCAGGGACCATTTATATTAAAGTCAAACAGCAGGCAGCACAGATCAAGAATTTGGAGCACATCATATCTTACACATTGGAATTTTAGATTTGATGAAATGTTGAGTTTTTATCCCTCTTTCATGTAATTTAAAATCTTCAAAATATTTGAGAATGTCAAGAAGTCACAGAACTGACATATTCTGCATCATTACTGTCAACAAGAAAAGATTTCTAAGTCATAGAGGCATTAAACATTTACATCAGTTTTCTATGGATGTACCTTCTATGTCATTTAAAACTATTTTAAGAATTACAGATAGTAACACTTATTCCCAAGATCATAGGTCTGTAGTTTTTCAAAAGCAGCTCTAATTTCCTGGAAATTTTTTAAAAATGATAGTTTACCAATAATAAGAACACACGTCCATCTCTGTTTAGTTCAAATTCAATTCATGACGGAATGTAATTTGGAGCCCCGTTCAGTCTCCATCCTTGAGCTTGCAATGACCCTTGAATTAATGTGGATCATAGCTTAACAGTATCCAAGTATGAGATTTTATATATTCTATCCTTAAAGATGTTTGTTTAAAAGAAGGAAAAAAAAACTATCTCTCCCAAATTGCTCTCAAAGTATGTAAACTAGTTCATTTAAATCTTGAACATCTTCAATAATCACTGTGGAATATAAGAGGTTGCAATCATTTCTGAGGATTGTTTTTATTTAATAAAGATCTGCAAACCTGTGAGTAACACCCAGTATTCTAAGGGGCTCACTTCTTAACATACCCCCGAGGCAGCAATCTATTGCCTAAGGGCCAAGTCAGGCCTACCGACTGTTTTTGTAAATATACTTTCATTGGAACCCAGTCACACCCACCTGTTAAGGTACTGTCTACAGCTGCCTTTTTGCTACAGCAGCGGAACTGAGTGGTTTTAACTATGTGGCCCAAACTATAAATCATTCTAAAACGCTGAAATCATTTTGTAAAAGCTGTTGGCTCACTTTCAGTGTTGTGTTAACTTGTACGCAGGAACATCAAAGTTTAACAGACATGCTAAATAATCCCACTGGACTAGAGAGATCTGGGGAGGGGTTTGAAGGGAAAGGGAGACATTTTAACATTCGTACCACAGCCACTGAAGTCACAGCTGACACCTTCACTAGTTAATTTGGAGAAAGGACACGGAGCTTGAAGGTTTACCTTCATCTACAAATGCGGGAGGGGGTTGGCCTAGGTAATCTCTAAGCTTGCCAAGCTTCATGGTTGCTTCAAATGACTTAAGTAAAGCCATAAGCAAACTCAGAACCATGCGTGTACACAACAGAATAGTAACTGTTTCATGGCCCCTGCCTAAAGTGAGAGTGGAGAAGTAATACGTTTTAGAAACATGGAAGCCAAAACGGTAAAATGAGGGTACGTGGAGGTTTCTTGTACTGTTCTTGAAACTTTTCTGTAAATTTGAAATGGTCACAAAATAAAAAGGTAGAAAAATAGTTAAAACAACTTTGCATGTTAGCACTTAAAAGGGAAAACTTCAGTTACCTTCTTCAACACGCAAAGTTAACAAGGTAACTGCCGTGAATGTGTTTGTAAAACATACAAACCATGTCTCGTGTGTCCACTGAACCAAGCATGGCTGAGACTGCAGACTACCCTTATTCCAATTCAACATCCTAAAGAATCACCTTACAAATTTTACCCTTTGAATTTATCTAATTCAAATTAACCAAAGGGATCAAAAGGCAGATAAGACACAATAGAGGCTGGGGTGGAGAGAGCAGGAGGAGAGAGAGGGATGGAAGGAGGGAGAAATTATATAAATAAAAAATCCTAGTTAATCAACAGACTATATAAACATGTTCTGACTGTTCACAAGTATTAGGAGACCTCTTTCATCTTTTCTTTGGTAGACTGGAAGGAAACTTAACCAAAACACTTGACTGTCACACAACATACATATATCCCATATATTTTTACATACACATATTCCAAAAAGAGATATGACTTTATAATTTTAGAAAATACAACCACTAAGCAAACATCATGCTAACTGAAAAAGTGTCTCGAGAGCCACACACATTCACATTGTTAAATATAGAAACTAACTGTAATGGGAATCATTATCTCCAGTTTCCAAGGATACCAGGATAAGCACTACTCCTAAATTGCAGTTCATTCAGCAAAGGGCACAAAGTAATTTATATTCAGGGTCATCCTCAGCTGACAGCAGATGTAAAAGGAGGACTAGGGTAAATCACCCTGTTTATTCTATTCTATTCTGTTACCTATTTCAGTTTCCAGTTACCACCACCCTCTGGTCCCAACCTTGGCCAAGGTTTCACAGGTGAAATTTGGAATATCTGATTGTAAACAGCAACTTCCTACAGAAAAAGAATCCACAAAGGGCAGGGCAGTCTGAGATGTGATTAATGTTGGTGGTAGAAGGGTGGGGTGGGGGTGGAGGTAGGGAAGGTTGGCATTCTCATTTGCTTTGTTTATGACAAGGAGAGGAGGCTGGTTTTGTGTGTCCATCATACCAGTCGCCATCTTTCCCAGTGCTTATAAAGGACCTGTACAGTTAATTTCAACTTCCTACTCAACCAAGGCTATCTATCCACACTATTAGAGTTTACCACCCCTAAACTGCCGTAGTTTCTAGAATGAAATTTTCAATTTGTTCTGTCTTCTAGGCTCTACAATCTAGATTTTCATATGATTACTATTTGTTTCTATAGTAATAAAAATATAAAAACTACTTTCTGACAACCTCAGGGATATTGCCTCTGCATGGTCTGTTTGATTATTCAGGACCATTTATCGATTGCTTTCAACATGACAGCCATCATACCAGGCCAGACAGGCAGTGATAAGAGGTGATACAAGACTTCACTTTTGATCACCAGGTAAATAATAACTGGCCATGTCACTTAGGCAGTTTAAAAAGAGTCAAATCTTCACTGACTAAAATGGTGATATAGATTTCATGGATACTTGAGATTTATCCTAAATTTCCAGAATGTATATATAAAAATATCATCCCAATATAACTGTGATTTTCTATGTATTCTTCCCCTATGACCTATCTATCCAATACAGTAAGACCTCCCATGTTGCACTTCAGCCAGGACAGAGGGAGTTGCAAGAAAAGCTCTGCTTGCCGTCGTATGCTTCTTCCTGATGGACATGAGACAGGGTATCAGGCCAAGCTTCTTAGCTTAACGTGATAATATAGGAAAATAAGCACCTTCCCTGACTTCTGTTCAGGGGAACCGTTCACTGTTTTTAAGATGGCAAACCAATGCAATGCAACGAAGGTTTCTAGTAGTTATGTAACCTATATAGTATATCTCAATAAGACCAGCTATTTTGATAGTAACAGTTAATACAAAACTTAAACCATGTTCCTGAAAATCTTTCCACACATTTTGGATGACTTGAATATAACATATTTAGATATTATGTCTTGATGATTTTAGTGCAACCCAATCCTTTTCTAAAACAGATTCATTTCTTTGGTCCTGACATCATTTCTAAATTCAATAAATAATAGTATCACATTTAAAAACTATATGTTAGTCTCAATTGTCTTGAAAGTTATGTCAGTAATTAGTTTGGGGTATTATTGTGACACCTGTTTCTTCCAAGGGGCAATATTTGGAGGAAAGATGGCTTCAGACAAGATTCTATGTCTGAGTCTTTTTAAGTTTTGAAATGCTTTAGTTGATAAGGTTCAACTAAACAGGCGACTGTTTAACCTTTCTCCTTGTCCCACCCAAAACTTGTGCTGGGTACGGAAAAACATAGACGCTTTCTTAGGTGAAACATCAAACACAAAAAGCATTCAGAAGTCACTGGCAGAAAAGTCATCTTCTGTTTTAACACCTTTTCTCATAGTGCAGATCAGCTTTCACAAATCTCTGAAAGCCTCCTTACATTAAGGGATATAATTGTATTCCCTAATTGTGCATAGTCAAGTTTTGTTGTTTTTTTTCCCAGTCTTCAGCATTGACAGTACCCTACCCACCAATTCAGAAGCCTAAAACTTGGACTTCAGCCACTTGGCTCTCTGGATAAAAAAACCTTGTGTAGTCACCTCTTTTTTCCCCCCTCTAGTATTGTAACGTCTAAATCATAGTCCTGCGTATTGCATATGTTTTCAAAAATACTTTCTAATAGCTCACCCACCTTCACCTCCTTTTAACTAGAAAGTGTACAACTGACAATCCCCAAATCATAAAGGCAGCAAAAACGCCCCAGAGCGCTGTCACAAATGTTCAAAAGTGGATTAAGGACAACCAGGAAAGGAAAGCTCTGACACCGAAGGCCGAGGCCACCATCCCCCTAGCGCGTCTGGCGCAGCTCGAATCCTGGGCCCAGCTTGGAGCCCTCCAGCCTCCAGCGCAGCCTCCCCGGGCCTCACTTCTCTGCGGAGGCTGCAGGCAGCGGAGACCATAGTTCTCCCCGGCGCGGTCCTGCCGAGGTAGGGGGTGTGGCTGGGGTGGCTGTGGATAGCGGAAAGCAGAGGGGGTGGCTCAGCTGCGTACTCGATGGAGTAGAGGTGACACCGTAACCGGAGTTGTAAGGGGGAGGCAAGGGTAGTGTGAGTGGAGGGAGGCTGCCCGGAGGCTGTTTTCTGCCGCGGTGGCAGCGGACGCGAAGCTAGCTGGCAGCACGGGGGGCACACGGGGGTCTCCCGGGTAGGGAGAGTGGAAGCGCCGCGGGGTGCGGAGGGCTCTCGGCGTCCCGGGACTGTAGAGGTGGCTGCGTAGGGGGCGGGGGGCGAGCGGGGAGGCTGCTGACAGGTCCATGCCCTCCCTCCGGAGGCCGGCGGGGTGGGCCCGAGTGCGGGCGGCCGCGGGGGCGGCGGGGGGCGGCGGCGGGCGCGGCGCGCACTCACCTATGCACAGCTGGATGGCGTAGGCGTAGTAGGACCAGCCAAGCAGAAGGCTGATGAACACCACCGGGATCCAGTACAGCACCCGCCGGCACCGCCGCCTGACGCTGCCCGGGCCCGAGGGCGCCATCTTCCAGCCGCATCCACCTGCCCAGCTCCTCCGTCGCCGCCGCCCGCGGGCCTGGCTCCGGGGCGGGCTCGCCGCGCCCCGCGCCCCCGGCGAGACAGACCCGGGGGCGGCGGCCGGTTGCGCTGCGGCCACTGCCGCCGCCGTGGCGCTAACTCCCCATCCCGCAGCCCCAAGCCGGCGCCGTGGACTCCCCGCTCCTCAGCCGGGTGGAGGCGGTGGCAGCGATAGGAGGGCGAGTAGGAGGAGGAGAAGGAGGAGGGGGAGGGGGCGGAGGGGGGAGGAGGGGGAGGATCGAGAGGAGGAGGTGGTAGCCTCCGCCCCGCCCCCGCCCGTCCCCGCCCCTCCGTCCCCCGGCCGCCTCCACCCGCGCGGCCCGCTGCGCCCTCGGGCGGGCTTTCTGGGCACTCCGAACGCCCTCCCCTGCACCCCGGGGCCCCTCCTAACCCCGCGCCCCCTCGCCGCTGGGTACCTCAGGGGCGCCCGAGGTGGGAGTGAAGGTGCCCACCTTGGCCCTTCCGCCTCCCCGCTGGAACCGTGATTCGGGGTAAAGTGGAGGAGGCGGGAGCCGCTGCTTGGGTCGGGGGCGCCAGTTCCGGGTGTCGGGCGGGGGCGAGGGCGCCCCCCCGCAACCAAGCCCCGGCCGTCGCCCGCAGCTCTGCACCGTCGCGGAGCTGCAGCGGCCGCACTTCGCGCAGAGACGCACGCGGGGGAGGGGAGGGGACGGAGCAGACCCCGGAAGCCGACCTGGGGCGCGCGGGACCCTTCACCTGCGGAGGCAGGTAGGGAGCGACTCGCTCACCCCGGTAGATGGGCTACTACAAAGTCTTCAGGCGCTGAGGCAGTGTCCTTGCCTCCACCCTGGAAAATTCTCGCTTCAACTTGTGGGTCCTGGTAAACAGGCAGAGGGCAGCAAGGGCGGGGCCGATTTCCCAGACCTGCTACATTGTTGGGCGACGAAATCTACTTTGTTACACGTTTTGGGGGGAAAGGGGGGAAGCGGGAATGAACCCCTCAGAAGGGTTGTGGAGCTGTCTTCTGGCGTGGAAGGGGACTGTGGAAGGAGGAGGAAGCTCTGGGGTTGTGAATCCAGAGATCTCCGGAGTTAGAATTACAAATTACTTGCTCTGAGAATTGGAACTCTTTCGTCAACGTTACTTAGTGGTTATACATCACCATTCGCACCGCTCCCTGACAGGAGTCCGGGGCTTCTCCCGTGTGCTTTTCCCAGCCCATTCTTCAACTATGAGGTGATCTTTTGTGGCGGCAATTCTAAATTTAGCGTGTAGCTGGTTCTCACGTGGTTGCTGAAAGTCCTGGAAGGGATTCTAAAGGTAGTTAGACCAAAGCGCTGGTTTTATGATCGATGAAACGGAAAAAATACAAATGCTTTTGAAATTGTTTCCTTTTTCCCCTCTGCTGATTATGAACGCACCTGCTTCCAAACGGAAACACCTCAATAAATGTAGTGTGTCTGAATTATATAGATAATGACCATGCACAATTTCACTTAACATTAATGAATGTATGTATTCACACTACACAGAAACCATATTGAATGAAAAAACGGTACTGAGTGGCATAAATTCAAAGAAATCTAAACTCTTATGTCTTTGAGATTATCTTTCTGTTGAGTAGATTAAAAGCAAGCTAATCTTCCCGGAAGTACCTACTGTGTGACACACACGCATCAAATCTCTTTGCACATCTATTAAAAAATCATAGAAAATGCCCGTCAAATTTCTGTGGGTTTTTAAATAATTGAAATGAGAATATTTCTGACCCAGTGAATCATTTTATTTTGGTGCGAACCTTATACTCTTTATTGGATATCCTGTAGGGTAGATTAGTATAAAAAACACAGCTTTCCTGGAATCCTCAACTTTTCCCATGAATATCAACCTTATGCTCCCAACCAGAAGAATCTAAAAACAAGAAATAAAAGTCCCTCCCAGGACTGAAATACTCGCACGAAGACTAGCAAATCTGTGATGGAAAGCCACTGACGACTACTAAAGTATGAAAAGTAAAGTGGCATTTCCCAAACTATAAACAGTGGAATAAAGTGCGAAGTGTGTCTGTGTAGGGAGTAGATGCTACCCCTCTTCTGACAGTCTTACCAAGGTCTTCTGTCCAGAATGGAATAACATTATACAGTTGCCACATCTTTTATCCTTTTGGAAGAATGTGCAGGTGTAACATCTTCGAAGGAGGCTACATTGTTATTACTTATCTGAAATGTTAAGTGTTCACATTTATAATAAATATTTGTGTAATAATTGCAACCTATTTATAGCCATTTTAAGAGTACTACTATGATTGAGTTCTTCAAGAGTATCACTCTTATCTTGGAAAAAAAAAAAAGTCTAGCTCAGGAATAATCATCTCCAAAGCTTCAAGATGACAAGACTTATGTCTGCATAGGCTCTAATTAGGCAGGCATAAGCAGGCATGCACAAATGTAAGCTCTTTGGTGAGTAGCCAATCTCTAGATATTAGGCTCTGATGAGAGTGGAGGTATAACTTTAATTTTAGAATAGAGAGCCTTTGCTTTTTTTCTTTGCCTTATCTAAGGCTCTGCATCAACAGGAAAACAATTTGAAGGTCATAGATAATTAGGAAGAAAATTCACTAGAGTCTTTTTTTTTTTCTTTTTTTGAGAGAGAGAGAGAAGAGAGAGAGCATGTGCATGGGGGCGGGGGGATAGGGGAGGCAGAGGGGGGAAGGGGAGAAGGAGAGGAAGAGAGAAAATCCCACGTAGGCTCCATGTCAAGCTCAGAGCCCAACATGGGGCTTGATCTCAGGATCCTGAGATCATGACCTGAGCCCAAACCAAGAGTCGGATGCTTAAACAACTAAGCCACCCAGGTACCCCAAGACTTACTCTTTAGCTAGAAGTACAGCAGGTTCAACTCACAAATTTTAGGTACTCAATAATTACATCAAATTGTGAATTTCATGTAATAATTTTGATAAAACCGCTATGACCATTTATGAAAAAGACAATTGGCCACAGCTAAAGAGAGAGAGGGCAGCACTAAGGGAAAAGGGATGGCCAGGCAAGCAGGAGGCCAAAGGGGTCATACAAGAGGAGGAGAAAGACCCTCCTACCTGGCTTACCCAGATCCTAAGAACAGTAATTCGGTCCTTACCAGGCCTCTCCCTGGAAGCTCCACCCACTTGGTAGTTTATCGAAGTTATTCACCTCCAAACTTTCAAAATCCCTGTCATCAGACCCTCTTCCCACAAAGGAAAGTTGATTTTCCTCTTCTCTCTCCAGTCAAGATCTACTTTGAATCACTCCCCCAGATTCTTTAGTCCCCAAATCTCAAATCTATTCTGCTCTCATGGTTAATACTCCGAAGCTTCTTCCTTCTTCCAGATCCAAATTAAAATTTTTACTTACTTCCTTTCATAGTGTGAGTCAAGAATAACATGGCCACCAAGCCTGGGGAGCCATGGACCCACCCGGTCTCTAGGACCTCCATTCACGCTGTCTCTACTGTACCGTCCTGATGTCATCTTTTCAGCCAAACCGCCTACAAGAACCTTTATTAGGTCACTTGCTTGATAGTTTCTCTTTCCTTTTAAAAGTGTTCTTAGAGGGAACCATTGCATATTTGAAGTGTAGGTCAATTTTATTACTCTCGGCTATGTGAGAAATTGATTATATTGGTTTTGCAATTAGGGTATATAGTACGCGACAAATACTGCCTTCTAAATTTACAAGGACAGAAAGCAATAAAGTTGAGATCTGGATGTATTCTCTTACTTACAATTCACCCATCCTTCCTGGAGTGGTTTGCAAAAATACTGATAATCCTCTTTTAATGTTTTCTTAAAGTAAACTTACCACTTTTTGAAAAAAAAAAATCCTTTTATGAGTCAGCAATCCATGACATCAATGACTCTAGTATTAATTTGCACTTTTATTATAGTGGCCAAAATATTCTCTGTGGGAGAATAGTAGCATGCCCAAACCACATGTTGTTTCTGGACACACGTAAAATAAAAACAATCTTAGGGAAACTGGTTTAGGGGATGTGGTTACAGGTGATGCTAAGATACACTTTGGCTCTCAGAGATCTATAGTTTGCAATTAATATGAAATGTGATTGAATATAATGGGAGATAATTCCCAAGGCGTAAGAAATGTGTGGTTGCTTGGGTCGACGCATTGGGAAAATTGTAAAGTGGAAAAAACTGTCTCTGGTGAAGTTGGCCTTTGAAAAAGCCCTCGAGGATCTCTATGATGGTATTAATGTGTCTTGCCACTAGATGGCAGGCGCACACCAAGCAGTGCAGACTTCTTTCACAGAGGTTTGATTAGCATCAACTATTAGCTTAACCAAGGCAATTATAAATTATGAATTTAACCTCATGAACAATTATATATAATTATAACTAATTATAATTATACAATTTGTATTATACTTCAGTGGTTAATGATTAATTAATAAAAACCATATTCAGAAAATTGAAAAAAATTGAGAACATTTTTCTATATAGCAATGTTAGTCAGTTTGTTTCTACTTCCACCTCTTCACAGTTTGCAGTAAGGTTAATTTTTTTAGAAATAAAATTGGAACTTTTCATTTAGGTGAATGCTTTGGCCTACTCCAGTCCCCCTCCCTGACCCCCAAATAGGAAGAAGTCAGTGTCTATGAACCCAAAAGTCAGGCAAATATTTCTACCCCATGGACTGGCAGTATCTTACAAATGACAAAAGTTCAGTAAGAAGTTATTTGAAGTGGCCACTGTGGAGTGAAAAGGTCAATAGCGAGCAGACCAAGGGCAAAAGAATCCTGCAGCATGGTGGCAAGTGTCCAGTGCTGTCAAGGCCAGTAATGACGTCCTACTCAGACTGTTCTTGATGGCAGGATCTTGGCCATGCATCAGATTCATCTGTGCTAGCTCAAGCTTCATTCTTCAGGCTTCCTGTTGATTTTGGGGGTCTCTGTATACCTGCAAAAATATATTGGTATGTGTAAGTCAACTAGCATTGACTTGTGTTTGCAACCAGGAATGTTGGCTGGATCATAGTTTTAATTTCATTCTGCATCCCATGTCTTTAAGGGTCACTTTCAGCTCATGGAGGCTGAGGCACTTAGAGAAATTAGGGTTACAGGAATTGGGAACAGAGGAACCTACTTGGTGCCTTTCAAGTCATAATGTTTAGACCTGTACTGTCCAATAAGTAGTTGCAAGCCGTCTGTAGCTATTCAAATTCAAATTAATTTAAATACAATAAAATTTAAAAATGTAGTTTTCTTAGTTGCAGTATCCACATTTCAAGTGCCCATAGCCAAATGTATCTAGCAGCAACTGTGTTGGACGGTGAAGATCTAGAACATTTCCATCATCACAGGAAGTTCCACTGTGATGACTGACTAGACATTTTATCTTGTCTGAATATTCATGAGGCAAGCTTTATATTTATAAATGCAAGGAACAAAAAGGTCCTCTCTCTAATTCTATCTGTACTGTTTTAAAGAAACAAAAAATGAGGGGTAGTAGAAAGTTGAAAACATTTTTTGGCTCATAGTGTTAGGAGCTTGCTTTCTTTCTTTGAAGATGTTAAAGTGTAAACATAAGGAGCCAGATGGATCATAACAGAGAGGGAAGGGGTAACACTAGATATTCTTCAACCCGAGGCTTGTATACAAATGATTACTTTCGGAAGATATGCAAAGAGAAACTTATCAGAATACTATACCCCAATTCCTAAGCTTCCTTCCTGGATAACTGCAGTCTTAAAGCACAGAATAGTCTATCTTCATCCAGTGGGCATCAGGACACTTTCTCTCTTGTTTGAGCAGATAATCATTGGGATGCCCAAAAAATAATTGGCTATTTCAGCTCTTTCTCTGTCAAGCTGTAAGATGGATTAGTCGTGCTGGATTTTCTGTGTGGCAGATGTTGGGGGAGGTGGAATTAATGTTTCTTGCCTAGTGGTCTGTACAAACCCACATTAGCTCTGGTTCAAGACATTCTTTTCTAGAAAAATAGATAGATTAATTAAATTTAATTTAATTTAAAAATGTTTAGGGTTTAATACTAATAACTATTTTTAGGGGTTGTCAAAGACTTTAAACGTAACTGAAGATCAAGCTGACATTGCAATTTATAATTGTGGGGAAAAAATTTAACTAGGGTTTTCTCAGGCCTATGAAAAGAACTGGGAAAGTGAAGAATAAATATTTAATGACGACATTTAGCAAAAAAGGCATGTTGGCTTCGGATTTGTAGTAGCAACATTTTGATTGTCAGGGATTCTTCCAACAGCTAAAATTTTATCCAGTGTAAATTATGCCTTAGCACCAGAGTGTTTGAGTCTATAATTATTTTCAAGGGATACTTGGACACTCCAGATTCTGAATTTCTTTGGATGATATCACTGGTTGATAACACTTTCTCCATGGGCTCACATCTCAGTCTTTGATAATGGGTCGTGCTATGAAATGCTAGGATGGCAGTGGCATATCAATGACTTTTCTATCTGGAATATGAGACAATATAAGTTTTTGTTTTTCAAACACTCAAAATAGTGGTTGAGGGTTCAAAGTCCAAATGACTAGAGATTTTGGGTTTTGTGCTTTGAGCCAAATAATAGGCTTGGGTATTAAATTTTCATTCTTTTAAACTTTCCTTGAATTCAGTAAAATAATAAAGATAACATTTTTTAATTTCCAGACAGTAGGAAAGATTTGACAACTTGGCATAGTCACTTTGTGAATTGTTAGAAAATATGTTAATTTAATTATAATGTGGAAATTATAGTGTTTTTAAATATTTTTAATGGGTAGAAAAGTTAAATTGGACTTTATTTATACATGATGTGCTAATGAAACTTTTCCAATGGTGAAGACAGTGACCTATAGGAATTTACCATTACTCTTTCATTAGAAGCATCTTTGGATACAATAAAATACACATATTGGAATGCAAATTCCAGTGAGTTAAACTAATGTTATAAACATCAATATTCCATTATTTTGTTAAATAGGGTAAGCACTGCCATGACTTATACCGCCTCCAACACTGGAATAAAATATGTACTTTGGCTAAAAGTACTAATTAATTTTCTTTATAAAGAGGTCAGTTATAAATAGCCAGAGAAATGTAGAAAATAGCAGAAGTTTCTAGTATGTTTACAAAATTTAAACATCATGAACCTATTGAAGCTGCTTTAGTATCAGCCTAGGACCTTTCCAAATTCCTGCAGTGTATTGTTTAATACACTTATTTTATTTATTGATCTCCTGCTGTATGCCCAGGTACTGGGTATATTCAAACTAAAGAACGTGGTCCCTAGCTTTGAGGAGTTTATGGGTTAGTGAGACCAATGTACAGATACTTTCAATAATGAGATAAACATACACTTACTACTGTACCAAGTACATCACTGGTAAAGGAGAGTGCCTCAGGGTACCTGGAACAGTAAAGGAAACTGTCAGAGAAAGAGTGGAATTTGTGCTAAAGCACAAAGGATAAGCGAGAGCTTGCATCATGGAGACATGAAGGGATGGTTTTTTTGCCCAGGGAATGCCTTCTTCTCTTGAGAGGCCTATTTTGGGAACTAGAAGGGAAGGGAATATATGAGTCAAGATCCAGCCGGGAAAGCAAAACCCACACCAGGGAATTCAGTGGGAGGAATTTAATATGGGAAATTAAATTTTAAAAATGTTGGAAGGTTGAAAGAGCAACCATGGTGAGGTGAGACAAACACAAGCTTGGCAATGGCAGGAGGTCACTACCAGCCCAGGACTGGAAGGACCAAGGGGTGGCGGTAGAGCAGCAGCCCAAGATGATGGGTCACCTGGTAGAGACTGGGGACCACTGAGGTGATTTAGCCACTGCTGGGACACAGCTTGAGGGAGGGAAGGAGGGAGAGAGAAGAGAGACAGAGAATGAGGGAGAGAGAGAAACACAAAATTGAATTGGAAGCCTGATGGCAGAGGAGCTGGGAGAATTGTGGTTTGCAGGAACAGCACCCTGAGTGTAAAACAAAGCAAAAGAAGGATGAGGAATAATCCAAGAGCAAAGAGGCAACTTGACCAGCGCAAGGGAACTGAGAGTAGAAGAAAGACAAAAGATGAAGTAGGTGCCAGACCATTAAAACAAAAGAAAAAGGTCTTGGATGCTGTTCAGAATTTGAAGTTTACCAAATAGTCGCTAGGGAGCTTTCAAACAATTTTAAGCAGGAGAACAAACTCATCCAGTTCTGCCAATTACCAGCTCTTTGACAGGAGAAAAAAAAGATGCTAAATTTATGTTAGAACGGTAATTCTGAAAGCACTGTTGTGAATGAAGTGGAAAGACAGAATCATCCAGAAACTCTTGTTCCTGACCAGTTGAAAGGGAATGAAATCCTGAACTGGGACTGTGACAAGGGGGAATGGAGAGAAGGAGACAAATTCTGGAAAAGACCAGAGGGATCTGAAAAACAGGAAAGATCAGATTTCTTAGAGTTAGGAGTCTACAGAAAGGGAATCTGGGGGGAGGCCCAGGGGGTGGACAGGCCCATCACTGGGCCCATCACTGTCCCCCACTGGCTCACAGTACACGATAGCGGGGCCCAAATCCATATTTGAGGTTCTGAGATCTTAATTTTCAGAATCCCCCTGCGTTTCCTTCATGACCTCCAGTCTCTGCTGGACTATAGTCCACTAAGAATATGTCTCTGGCTATCTCCAGTGCCATTAACCACAACTTCCATGAAAATGTCACTTCTAAATAAGATGCATGAAAGATCTCAGAGTTAGAAAAGTGGAAATGGTTATTTCTTCTTCAGAGGGGTCTCCACAGCCCCATTCCATTTGGATGACGTAGTGAATATGTGAAATTTTGGGATTTTATCTGTCACTCCACGTGTAACCCTTCACGCTCTGCTTTTTGTTCTGTTTTGCTTAAGTTTGCTCCTTACTTAGTGTTAGGGCTGCAGCTTTGAAAAGTCAATTTCTCATCCTCCATATTTGAGGTGAAAAAGTAGAAGCATTAAAGAGATTGGACAACTTGCCCAAGGTCATACCACTCTGCTATCCAGTCAACGAATCGAGAACCCAAGCCTCCTGACTCCCAGACGGCTGTTGTTTGCTTCTAGGCTGTGAGTCTAAAGGGATCAGCTTAGTTTCTTTTACGTCTTTTCTTTTATGTCTAAAAGTGAAAATGTCCGTAACTGCTGTGATATCTGGACATATATGAACAATTTGATGCCAAAATGTATGTTCCTCAAACATTGATATCAATTTTTAGTATAAAAGTATAAATTTTATGCAAGATTTTTGGAATCTTCTCACCAAAATAGAGCATTGCCAGAGACAAAGACAGTACACAATGAATAGAGTCCTTTGGACTTCCAAACTTCTTCAAGTGAAAAAGGAGGAATGACTAAGGTAGCAGAACCAAGAGCCCAGAGAGCAGAGCTCAGAGCCATAAAGAATTTTCCTGGGCAGGAGTAAGACTGAATTGTAATGAAGGAGCTTCCAACATTTCAGCACAGTTTTCAGAATTGCTATGAACCATTGACTCCTTTATTCTTCTCAGTTTCTCCCCTTTTAAACAAGAATGTCTATAATGGTTGTCCTGTCTCTGTTCTACTATTGTCTAGTGGGGGTGTGTGTGGCAAGGGCAGGTAACTTGCCTCTGTCGTTCACACATCTTCAGGTTGAGAGAAGCTGTACTGGACTATTCCCAAGGAGCCTCAGCCCTACCAGGAACTGATAAGATGATGAGATTCTGGAGTTTGAGCTGACCCATTAGATTTCGTGGACTTTGGGAAGGGTAAGTATATTTTGCATGTGGGAAGAATGTAAATAATTTGTGGCCAGAGGATGGACTATGGTGTTTTTAAATGTGTCCATAAAGTCTTTGAGATTGCTCCCCTCAAGAGGCGGATGGTGACTCATTTCTCATGACTAGAATAAAATAGGAGTGAGAGAGGGAAACCTGAGGAATTAGGTTACCAGCCACTGTGCCTCCATCCTCCCTCTTGGATCGTTTACTCTGGGAGAAGTTAGCTGCCACGGCGTGAGCATCTCCGTGGAGTGGCCCGTGCGGCAAGGAGCAGTGCCCTGCAGCTGAGAGCCAGGAGAGGGAGCTTTCCTGGAAGTCAGTCCTCCAGTCGAAGCCCTGCCTTCAGATGACGAGTCCTGGCTCACAGCCTGATTGCAACCCTGGGAGTGACCTAGAGGCTGAGTCACCCAGGTAAGCTGCTCCCGAATTCCCGGCTCTCAGGAATTGTGTGAGGTATTAAATGTCTTCTTAGGACACTGCATTTTGGGGCAATTTGTTATGCAGCAAGAGATAACTAATCTAGCAAAAGGAGAAATATTCTTTTGTAGCATTTGTCAAATAAATTCAAATATGAGGCCCTTAGTAAGCTTCCCAGTTTCAGATAATCATGGCAAATTATTGCCACTTGAGGCACATGGAAAGGGCCAGTGAGAGAGGAAAAATAAAGATGGAGTTTTATATATATATATATATATATATATGCCAGACACTGTACCTTTAAGCATTTTATATGCAAATATATTTGATGAATATATGTTAGCTATAATCTGCACTTATTATCACAGAAGGCAAATTCATCTCATTGAGGCTGAAGCGACTTAGGTGTTGTGACTTCCATATTATTGGGCAACTCTCAAGTATGTGAGTAATTGTATTTATTAATTTTAATATTAGAAGGCAGACACATGGTTAGGAAATGTGTTCTGCAGTAAAGTAAAAGGCAAAGACTATATTTACTCTTCAGGCTTGATATGCTGTACTTCATTCATTCATTCATTCATTTATATGTTTATCCACTTATTCTTTCAACAAAGATGTATTAGTATCTACTCGATCCCACATACTCCACTAAACACAGGATTGAGCAATGCTTTGCAACCAGAATAAAGCTTTATTCCCACTTCTTCAAGGAAAACATTACATTTAAAAAAGGTGTTGTGTGGGAATATGAGTGACTAGCAATCTGAAGCCAAATTAAAAATACACACACACACACGTATGTTTTTCAGGATGACCAGATTTTATTTTAAATTAGCTTTGAGCAATAGAAGCAATTTTCTGCTATAAAAAGGGATACATTTTAGCTTTTGACAACTTGATTTTTTTAAACTGAGAGTGGGAAAATGTAAATTATGTGAATATATAATTTGGCATCCTGGAGATATGAGCAGAAGGAGCTGACAGGAAGACAGAATTTTTTTTTCTTTTTTGGCCATAGGCAATCCTCTTTTCTATTTTTAGGAAGAAAGAAAACTAGTAGACAGAAATAGTCCTAGGTACATTGACTGTATATTTCATATGCATACCATAAAATATTTAATAAAGTTAAGTAGGTGCTTGAAAACCAAGAAAATTCAGTAGATGGAGATGGTAACAATCATGAAAATAGGCAATATAGATGTAGGGTGGGTTTAAGGCATTGGGCAATATCATTTAAAAATGTTTTTCTTAAATATTTTTTCACTATTTTTAATTCCCTTTGATAATGAGCGCTACCTTGTACTTTTCAATAGCCCATGAATTTTTTACTTTCTTTTATCTTCAAGGTCAAGTTTATGAACAAGTTACAAATAAGCTGATTCTAGTTGAATTAAGGATATTATTTTAGGAGTAATAATAACCAACATTTATTAAGTGTTTGCTAAGCTCAAAGGCTTACGGGCAGTTTCCCCTCTAGTTCTCACAAAGACCTCAGGACCTAGCCACTGTCACTGTCTCATCTCCCATGTGCAAAAGCCCTGGCCTAGAAAGGGAAAGAACCTTGCTTAACTACACAGGTAGGTGGTGACAGAGTCAGGATTTGAACTCAGGAAATCTGGCTGGAGAGCCATGCTTAATTAACCACACTATTCTGAATGGATGGGCTAAATGTATTTCACCTCTTTATGTGTATTTCCCAATTTATCTTTCTTTGGAAAAGTTATGTCTTCTTGGGTTCTGCTTTAAGTCCTTGCCCATTTTCTCTGTTCTATCCAAGGATCATTTAACCTGATAATTATGGAAGTCCACACCTGTCTTCACGATACACTGACACATTCATTTAGTTGAAAGGTAGAAACCAAATTGGTTTTTAAAAATACATTGGAATCTAATTGAAAAATTTCATGAAAGTGAGAAACTAGGAGCGAGATCTCAAGTACAGAGAGCCTCCGACAATCGCTTTTCAAAAGTGCTGGTCACCTCTACATCTTCATCTCCACTGAAAATGCCTCTCAAGCAAGACATTGTATGACAATTGTAATCACTGAAGTTTAGGATGCGAGAACTGTTCAGTGACTTTTAAATAATTGTTCCTTATTCTTCTGTGTTTGAAGATGATGATGTGCCTACTTATTATTGAATGGTGAGGTGACCGGTATACTTTCCAGCACTGGTTACATTAAAGACAAACAAAGTTGATATCATTATTTACCAGCTCTCGAATTTTTTTCTTCCCAGCTGTCATTCATCCTCCCTAATTTGTCACAAGTCTTGGTTTTCTGTTAGTCTTTTGCCCTCAGCTGTCAGCTCTGCCACACAGTTCAGGGTATGTTCTGTGTGTCCTTCAAGCCCCCATTTCTACCTAAATAGCTTCTGCCTCATGTAAAATTAAAAAAAAAAAAAAACAACGTAATAACACCTTGCTATTATTTATTCTTTATAAATTACTTTCTACTGAAGTGATCAGCTTAACTTTGTACCTTTTTTAAGTGAACCCATTTGGACCGTGGTTGCTAAGTAGAGTCCCTATCTGGTGTTGACGAGCCCCGAGGAAGCCGGTCGGACCAGTCACCACAACTGCTCTCCGGCCACCAGCTCTCCCAGAGCGGAAGGCAGCTTGTTGCCGCCCACTGTGAGGGGTACGAGCAGCATGCTTACCATCTTAATATCTTTTCTCCTATTTTTTTCCGAATATGAGATCATCTCCATTATAATTTTGAAAAGAATCAATATCCACTTCCAAATAGCATAAAGTATCTCTCTGTTCTCCATTTGTTTCTTACCATCCCGTATCTCACCAGACTCACAGACACGCTTGCATACTGGCCCAAATACCCACAAACCAGGGAAGAAGGGCTCCGTAATTTTTGGAGCCATGTGCAAAATGAAAATGCAGGGCTCTTTGTTCCAAACAGCAGGTTAGAAAGGGCTGTGTAAGGTATTAAAGTCTAAAGGTTTTTCTTCTTCTGTTTTCTCTCTCCCTCAACTTGTCATGATGTTTCTGATGTGCTACTTAATGCCATGTTCAGTAAATAAAAGTTAAAAATGTTAAATTATTGGGATGCCTGGGTAGCTCAGTCCGTTAAACATCTGCCTTCTGCCCAGGTCGTGATCACGGGGTCCTGGGATGGAGCCCCACATCGGGCTCTCTGCTCAGTGGGGAGCCTGCTTCTCCCTCTGCCTGCTGCTCCCCGTGCTCGTGCTTTCCCTCTCTCTCTCATAATAATAATAATAATAATAATAATAATAATAATAATAATAATAATAATAATAATAATAATAATAATAATAATAATAATAATAATAATAATAATAATAATAATAATAATAATAATAATAATAATAATAATAATAATAATAATAATAATAATAATAATAATAATAATAATAATAATAATAATAATAATAATAATAATAATAATAATAATAATAATAATAATAATAATAATAATAATAATAATAATAATAATAATAATAATAATAATAATAATAATAATAATAATAATAATAATAATAATAATAATAATAATAATAATAATAATAATAATAATAATAATAATAATAATAATAATAATAATAATAATAATAATAATAATAATAATAATAATAATAATAATAATAATAATAATAATAATAATAATAATAATAATAATAATAATAATAATAATAATAATAATAATAATAATAATAATAATAATAATAATAATAATAATAATAATAATAATAATAATAATAATAATAATAATAATAATAATAATAATAATAATAATAATAATAATAATAATAATAATAATAATAATAATAATAATAATAATAATAATAATAATAATAATAATAATAATAATATGGCTTTCCCCATCTTTATATTCTGCAATGGCCAGTTTTGAATGCAAACATCGGAGCATTTAACTCTTACGTGGAATCATCAAAATCACATCATTCATATTTCATGGTACAGCTTCCCCTTGGCCAGAAGAGCATACACAAGTTAGACGCAGGAAGCTTGTGGAGGAAGAGACAGTTCATCTAGCACGAAGCTGGCTAAAGTTGACTCCTTCGGGCCTCAGGCATCGCGATGCTTGCAAGGTGAATGCGCGTCTTCACCTATGCGCTGGGACCCCATCCCGTGACTCCCCGCGCTTGCATTCGCGCAGGCCTGAAGCTGCCAGCGCAGTTTCTCACTAGCTGCTGCACCGATGCCGCACCGCGCTTCAGGTGGACAGCTTCCTGGTCAAGTCCCGTTAGACATCTCCGCATTCCACAGGCCTGGTGCTCCCGCTCACGGGATGGGCAACTCCCAGGAGTACTGCAAGCTCTGAGTTAGAAAGGTGCAAGTACGTGGATTAGGAGTGGGTGAAAGGCTTGTCTCCACGGAGCTGTGCTCTCTGGCTGGCTGCCAACGATGCGTCACGGCACCGCCAGCTTAGGGTGGGATGTCCTCCACCATCCTAAGCCCCCAAATGCAGTGGGATGGAAGTGTCCTGCCCCATTCCTACCCGTACCTGCACCCAGGGCCCTGCCAGGGGCTGGAGGTTGGAAGCAAACCCTTGGGGAGGGCTGGGGAGGGTGCAGCTGGGCAGGCAGAGGATAGCCAAGGACCCATCCCGGGGAGGTGTGGAGGGGGTGGGAAGGAGAACTGTGTGAGCAGAGGCTCCAAGCCCCCTGCACAATCTCCATTGTCCCAAAGATTTAACCTATAAAACAAAAATTCAAAGATAATATTATTAAGAATTTGAAGATGGTGACCAGAGAGCATTACACCTCAATCGTGGGGCCCTCCTGTTCTGGGTTTTGTGCAACTACGTTGATCACGTGACCATGAGGCCAGCGCTGCCCAGGAATATTATGATCGTGTTAGTTGATCTGCAAGGAAGTAGAAGTAAACTAACAACATAGTTTTACAATAAAAGAAAGAGAAAATAACTTTTTAATGTTCCTTCCCATGATTCATACATGAAAAATTTTAAATACCTATTTTATTTTCTTTAAGAAAATTTAAGAAACATCTCATTCATGCATATAAAAAAATCTCACAAGAGGACTTCAGAGGGGAGGGGGGTGGGGGAATGGGTAGGCCGGTGATGGGTAGTAAGGAGGGCACGTATTGCATGGTGCACTGGGTGTTATACACAACTAATGAATCATCGAGCCTTACATCGGAAACCGGGGATGTACTGTATGGTGACTAACATAATATAATAAAAAATCATTAAAAAATAAAAAAATAAAAAAAAATAATAAATACTAAAAAAAAAAAATCTCACAAGAAATACAATCTTCCCCACTCAAACCATATTCAGTCCTCTCGGTCAATAACAATAATAATGGTACTACTAGCCGAACATACTTATGAGCCAGACATTGTGCTAATTAAGTACTGTAATTAAATTTTCTTTATATAAGTTATCTAATCCCTATAACATGGGGCAGATACAATTTGTAGCCCCAGTTTGGAGATGGGGAACTTGATATAGGGGAGTCAGCTTGTCTAAGACCATGATGTGAAAAGAATGGTCTGTGATCAGACTTTATTACAGTAATGTAGAATAATTTAATATTTGGAAGCCTATAAAGCAGATATAGCGCATCTGGAGGTCAAATTGGAAAAATGTGTAATCATCAGTGGAAGCTGAAAGGGCATTTGAGATGATTCAACTCTCATTCCTTTTTCCAGACTCTTATAAATCCAGGAAATAAAGGGTACAAGATAAAAATATTTGTCTCAAATCAACAGGAAAATATTGTGCTTCATTGAAAACATTAGAGATAACCTTATTAAATAGGAAATCAAGATTTCTGCTATCACTATTAGTATTTTACATTGCTCTGGGAGCTATAATCAGTGAAATAATACTGGAAATAGAAATAAGAGCAATAATAAAAGAATGGGCAAAGACACACTTGCCGTCATTTGTGTATAATATGATTTATCACCAGAAAACTCAAGAGAATCAGTAGGAAAAAATGTCGGGACTACTAAGAGCTTGGTTAAGTAGCTTAAATTGACTGTTTTTTTTATATACCAACAATAATCAGGTAGAAAATCCTATGGGAAAAATTCCCATTCTTAGAAACAAGTATGTGGGATCTAGAAGAGACCTGATCAGAAGTAGTATGACCTAGATAATGAAAGCCATATGTTTTGAGGATAAATTACTGAGATAATTGTTCCTGGATGGGCTAAAAATATTACGAAGGTGTTATGATGGTTAATTTTTTTGTCAACTTGACTGGGGCATAGAGTACCCAGATATTTGGTCCAATGTTACTCTGGGTGTTTCTGCGAGCGTGTTTTGGATAAGATAAACGTTTAAACTGGTAGACTAAATAAAGCAGATTGACCTCTCTAATACAGTGGGTCTCATCCAATCAGTTGAAGGCCTGACTAAAACACAAGAATGTCTTCCTCAAGTAAGAGAATTCTTCCTGCCTTACTGCCTTTGAACTGAAACAGTGGCTCTCAAGCCTGCCAGCCTTAGGACTGGAACTAAATCGTCAGCTCTCTTAGTTCTCAGAACTTCAGACTCGGATTGGAACTAGACCATCAGCTTTCCTGGATCTCCAGCTTGCTGACTCACCCTGCAGATTTGGGACTTGTCAGTCTCCATTATCTTGTGAGCCAATTCCATATCGTAAATCTCTTTCTGAATACAGGTACATCCTATTGGTTCTGTGTCTGTGGAGAACCTGATAATACAGCGTCATTTCTTCTGATAGTAATTTGTAATTTTAAAATGATTCCAATAATCACTTGGGAGGAGATATGTTAAGACAATTGTAAAGTTCATCTGAAAGGATAAGCAAGTAAGAATAGTTAACAAAATTTTTGAAAAGAAAAGAAATTCAAGCGTGGCTATTATAGGGGGAGGTAGACTAGTCTTATGGAGTATGAAAACATGATGGAGTTACGATAATTAAGACAATGTGGTTACAAGGACAGTCGGACAGTCCAAAGGAAGAGAACAATATCTTAAAACAGATTTAGGTATATAAAAATATTTAAAATACAATTTGCTTTATATTATGTGGCAAAAGGGAAGAATTTCAGAAAAATAGTGCTAGATAAATTGGCTAGATATTTGTGGGGAAATCTAGAGTTAGGTCCTCATTTTATTTATTTATTTATTTATTTATTTATTTATTTATTTATTTTTACCATTTAACAAAATTAATCTTAAGTGAATTTTCTTTGTTAAATGCAAAGAAAATGCAGACCATGAGAGTATATGACAGGGTAATTATCAAATCGGGAGAGGAATTTCTAAGTTTAAAAGCAATGGAAGAGGGGTGCCTGGGTGGCTCAGTCGGTCAAGCATCCGACTCTTGATTTCAGCTCACGTGGTGACCTCAGAGTCATGGGATCAAGCTCTGAGTTGGACTCTGTGCTGAGCAGGAGAGTCTGCTTGAGGATTCTCTCTCTCTCCCTCTGCCCGCCCAGCCCTGGCTCACTGCTCTTTCTCTCTCTCTCTCTCTCTTTCAAATAAATTAAAAAAAAAAAAAAAAAAGAACAGGCAGAAAGGTGGGTTGCCCTTCTATGTAGAGTGGTTGGTCCCTAATACCAAGAAGGAACGTGGTTCTGCTACTCATTAGAGGCAAGAAGTACTGTGTCTGTAACCCAGGGTATTTTGTGGTTTTCTTAGAAGTCCATGCCCTGTATGAAAGGTTCAGGGACAACTACAGCAACCAAAAAAAAAAAAAAAAAAAAAAAAGGCAGGATGACTGACTGAGACCTTTTAGGAATGAGGGTTTAGATTAGTCTACCAGGTAAAAAATCCTGATCGACTGATTCTTCTGGCTGAAGTTTGGATAAATAAAGAATGCATAGTGGAAGAAGGAAGCCATAGATACAGTTAGGACCTTGTGACCAGTTACAGAAATGACTGTAGCTGCTTTTGATATTTTCCTTTTTCTTTTCCTTTTTTTTTTTTTTAAGATTTTACTTATTTATTTGACAGAGAGAGAAAGAGAGCACACACAAGCAGGAGGAGGGGCAGAGGGAGAGGGACAAGCAGACTCCCCGCTGAGCAGGGAGCCTGACTCAGGGCCAATCCCAGGATCCAGGATCCTGACCTGAGCTGAAGGCAAACGCTTAACTGACTGAGCCACCCAGGTGCCCCTTCCTTTTGCTTCTTATAGATATGTCCTTATGGGTGTATGTCAACAATATTCATCTTCTCTTTCTTTTCCATTGAAAATATTTTTATACAGATTGTTGGAGGTTAATTTTACAGTTTAGTCGTTAGGCAACAGAATATTCCGTGGATTTTGAGGGGTAATTAACATAGCCTCAGTGGTGTATACAGGGATTGTTGGGCTCATGTAGTTGTTGCATTGTTGTCTGGCATTCCAGAGTGTGTAGACCTTTTGTGGAAAGCTGAGTGGTCAAAGGGGTGGGTCAAAGGGCCCCAAATCCACCCTTTTTGCCTACTCTGTAATAATGAAGATGGGTTTTTGTAAATGTTTTTCATTTGCCAGCCAGCCCGGTGTTAAACAGTGTCAGACGAGCGTTCGGGAAGGACACTGGAGGAGGAAGGGATTTTCTTTTCCTGGTTCTGGAATGGCTCACTCTCTAGGCTACTAGAGTGTGCTTTTACCCCAGCCTGTTCCCTGCGTGGTCTCTCTAGTGCTAAGTTCCTGCAGGGTACAGCTTCCTCTGGGATTTGGCGACTGCCTGCCTTCTCCAGTGCTCAATTTAGGCGACTGTGGTGTGTCTGGGATCCCTAGATAGCATGGGACTGTGCTCCAACCCAGAGCGCTGCTCCCACATCCTGCCTTCAGCCCTGGAATTCCAGAGCCACCCTGGAAGTATGCCGGACTATGCAGAAGGCCGTCTCTCCACATCCTGGTTCGAGCTGAGCCCAGTCACCAGCACCTGTCCCGGCACCTGACGAGCTCCAAGGCTCACTGAGGACTTCTATGTAGACCGTGTTCTCTGGGGCCCTTGAAACTTCCAGCAAGTCCCACGTAGGAGGCACCTCAGCATCTTCACCACCCCGTGAGTCGAAGCTGTGCCCTCTCCAAAGAGTCTTTTCTTTTAAACTCTTTAACATATTTATAAGTGCTCTTAAAGTTTGTATTTGCGAATGCAAACATCTGGGTCACCACTGGGTCTGTTTCTCTGGTCCATTTTACCTCTGGCTATGGGTCACATTTTCCTGCATAGTGTATATAATACTTGTCTATAGTGAATGTCGTAGATACCACATAATTGAAAATATAGATTTTGTTATCTTCCTTTGAAGAGAGCTGAATTTTGTTTTGACAGGTAGTTACTATAATGGCAGATCAGCGCGTGCCTGTCGTAGATTAATTTTGAGTTTTACTAGGATGGGTCTAGGACCAGTCTTACTCTAGAGTAGCCTTACTCTTAAGGCATGTCAATTTAATTCCTGGGTTTTTCAATGAGGCCTTCACACCCTGGCTGATTTGAACTCAGATGTCTCCCAGGGCTGTGTGACCTCTAGTGGCTGCTTTCTGCTGTGCGTCCTGGAGTCTTGCCCTGCTTCTGTGCTGTTAGTATTCAAAGACTTCAGAATTTCCCTACGAAGATTTCTGGGGCTCCTCGTTTGCACAGCGCCCTCTTCTCCGGTCCTCAGCCCCACAGGTCCCCGCTACCTGAGCTAGCCTCAACTCTGGCTTCATTTCTTCCATCCCATGCAACTTCTCTGTTCTGTTTGGGCTTCACTTCCCTCTGCTACGGTTTGGCAAGTGTTCCCAGGGCGAGAAACAGAGTGAATGAATGTAGAGGTGGGCATGCTGGGGTCTTTCTCTCAAGCATCAAAGCCCTGAAGTGTCTGTTGTACGGTGTTGTAGTTTATGATAGAAGGATATGTCTACCACCAGTTCGGTCATGGCTGGACCCAAAACTCTTGAGGTTTTGATTTCAGCAATTAAATATTTTATTTCTAGAAATTCTATCTGGTAAATTTATCTGTTTAATCCCAATGGGTTTTTTTTTTAAATAGTTTTTGTAATTCCATAGTTTGTTTCCTACGTAGCTCTTATACATTCTGTATTCAGTTCCAACCTCTGATTCCTTGGGGTCTGATTCGTTGTCTGTTAATTCTCATGGTGGCTGGCTTTGTCTAGGTCTGGTAGTTTTTAAGAGGTTATGCTTGTCTGTAAACTAGGGGAGTCTTGTTGGATGGTTTCTTCTGCTTCAGCCAGTGTGTTTCTCTGTGCATGTGTACATTTGTCTCAGGACCCTTCAGGGCCTTCTTGGAGGTTTTAGCTCCGAGGAGGGGGTCTTAGATTCAGGTTCTCCTCCTGACTGCTGGTTCAAGGTTCAGTCCGCTCGGATACTGTCAGCATAGAACTCTGGCCTCAGGGCAGTCCTATGCCTTCACAAAGCCTCCAGGCCCCCCATTATTTAGTTTCAAGCACCTGTGAACTCTGTTGCTTCAGCCTGGGATCCTTGACTGTGTTCCTGTTTATTTCTAGCAAGTACAATTCAGGCGGCAAGCTATCTAATCTTCACCATGGCTCCCTGAGGCTTGGTTCGTGGATTTTTAAAAAATATATTTTTTACCTTTTTTTTTTTGAAGGGAGAAACCCCTGGACTAGAAATGTTTGTGTGTGTTGTATTTGGTAGGCTAGCTATTACGGAAGAGAAGTTTACCTCTGACCTAAAATCTCAAGTATTGGGGAGCAAAAACACATGTATTAATTTTATAATCAGGAAAATAACAAGTCAACAAATACCTGTCTCTGAATTACTAGTGTACATATTTATTTATTTATTTATTTATTTATTTATTTAAAGATTTTATTCATTTATTTGACGGAGAGAGGCAGCGAGAGAGGGAACACAAGCAGGGGGAGTGGGAGAGGGAGAAGCAGGCTTCCGCTGAGCAGGGAGCCTGACGTGGGGCTCGATCCCAGAACGCCCAGAACGCCAGGATCATGACCTGAGCCGAAGGCAGCCACTTAACGATTGAGCCACCCAGGCGCCCCCACTAATGTACATATTTATGTGGTAAATAATCACTGAGAAACTGAGTTCTTAGTAAAATCTATTTAGTACTTTCATGTTGCCTAATTTATTTCTCAAGGCCAAATACTAGCTAAAGGATACTTTCCATAGACTAAATCTTTGTAAGTTTTAGAAAAACATATTTAAGTTGACAAATGAAGACTGACATTTGGCTATGCTTTGATAGGCTGAACACCAAGCAAATCTTTTTCCTTTATTTGTTCATTTTGCAATAAGTCTTGACATCACCTTCTCCTCTTTCTTAAATTTGCTTACTTAGCAGGGCACAATGCAGTTTTGATGTGCAATCTGATTTCAAAAGAATCTTTGAGACAGCTAATCTTCTGTACACTCACTGTAATAAAATATTACAGCACAAACGGTACATAAGATACTCACTTTCTTGAGAACCTCTTAGCACCAAAGAGCAATGACATAAAAAAGTATAGATTTTCAGTGGTTTTTTGGTAGATTTCCAGCTTGAATCTTTAACTCTTATAACACCTAGAGCTTGCAAAGAGTAAAGCATTATATGACATAGACTGCAAATATGTTTATTCATTGTCTTTCATTCCTAAACTCATTTTATCTCAGTCTAAAATCTGCTAGTAAACTAATCTGCTTACCTTCAAGCTGCTTGCTTCATCCTTGAAAATATGGGATTGAAAGTGCCACACTGAATTAGACTAATAATCAAGTTCGGTTCTTTGTCTCTTATGGTAGACATCACCGCAATATGTTTTGTGACAGAGTATGGATGCTGTCTTCATTTTTTTTAATCTACTGATTTATTTCTATCATCATTCCTTTATCAATTAATCCCTTTCCCATCCCTGCCATCCACGCTGAAATCATGTGATGTTCCATAAATTCACAGTCACCATTACATTTTCTTTTTTTTTTTTTTAAACCATCTCTGTCCACTTCAAGAAGTAACCTAACTCTGGATTTGGTGAGTAAATCCACCCAACTCCTGACCTTCATGATTTATTCTGACTTTTTCTGGACTGAGATCCTAAGTTTTAAAAACATGCTTTTCTTGAAAAAAAAAAAAAAACAAACAACAAACACATGGCAAAAACACCACAACAGCCCAATAACAGCTCATTACATATATGAGCTTATGGTCCCCTTCATTAAATAGACCTATGGCCCCATCCCCACAAGCGACCAAGTTCAGTTCCGTAGGGGTACTTCCAGATATATTCTAAGTATGGAGGTTAAATATGTTGTTTTGGACACAACTTCTTCCCACTCCCTCTTGAAACCATACACAATGACAGAAAAGCATTGCTTTCTTTCTCAGGGACAAGAGAGTACAGGCACAAAATTTTCAAATCTCAGAAACAGATGGTAATTACCAAAGAGAACTTAAATGCCTGCAACAGAGGGACACTCTGAAAGAGGCAGAATGACCTTGCAGAGTTCCTGAAAGGCTTAAGAATGGAAGGATTCAGATACCTCTGAAGTTGGCACTGTAAATAGGACTGACTGAAATTCTAGTTATAAAGCCTTTAGAGCTCAAGCTCCCTCCTACACAACACCCCTCTCGCCCCCTCCCCCCAGCAGAAGTTCTACATCAGGACCAGAAAACAACCATTGTAGATGGAACGAGAGCCCCGGGAGGCATTTCTAAAATTATGATTAAAAACTTACATACCTGATGTGTTGGAATATCTTAACAATGTATGTTTAGTTCTGGAGATGAGTCTGGGGATGGATTAGTAATGGGTAGGTACATGAGAAGTACACAAAAAAGTAGGCAAACTGAAAAGGTAAAAATTGTAACTCTAGGGAAAGTAAGAAGATGTATAAGAAAGGAAATATAATAATTGATGATACTGTAATAATTGACTTCACTAAAATTATGTCCTAACTATACTAAAAGGATGGGGAAGGGGAAATGTCCGTGTTGGAGGGGATTGTAGAAGACAGCCAAATCCCCATCTGCCTTTGTAGGAAGTCAACAGTCAGGAATCCAAAAAACCAATCAATCAATATCTGTATAACATATTATCCTGAAATAGGCAGGCATCTACGAAAAGAAACTGCTACAAGATTGGAAAGTGGCATTGCCTCTGAGGAGCAGAAATGAGGGTTGATGGGAAGAGAGATGCTGGTTTTATTTTAACCCTCTAGAGCTCTTTGACTTTCAGAAATAAATAAATAAATAAATAAATAAATAAATAAATAAATAAATAAATAAATATTTATAATTTTGATAAAGATACATTGAAATATAATTCTATGCAATGAAAGTGTGTTTTGAACAGAAACCGCGTACCGTAGATTCTTCTGTACCTTGCTGTGCTCCTATAAAAATACCTTGCCGATCATCTCAGTTCAGCACAATATACAGACTTCATTCTTTTTCATAGTTACATGCAGTGTTATTTTATAGATCTATTTGTTGGCATGCAAATTTATGAATATATGTATTGGGAGATTGCAATCCCAGAAGTAAAATTCTAGGGCAGAACTTGGAGCTACTTCTATATATTGCCCCCCAAAGATGTTGCACCCAAATGTATGGCCTTACCAGTAACTGCCACATGCTTAACCAACACTGTGTATTCCAAACCATTCCATCTTTTCAGTCTGATAAGGGAAAGGATATATTGTCATTGATTTAACTTGCACTTCTTTAAACTTATTTTTTCTAAAAACTGTCTGCTCAATCCCAATTTATTTATTTTATTTTTTTAAAGATTTTTATTTATTTATTTGACAGAGGAGTGAGAAAGAGCACAAGCACGGAGAGCGGCAGGCAGAGGGAGAAGCAGGCTCCCCACTGAGCAAGGAGACCGCTAAATGGGACTCAATCCCAGGACCTGGGATTCCGCCCTGAGCCAAAGGCAGACCCTTAACCAACTGAGCCACCCAGGCGCCCCTATTCAATTCCAATTTAAAAAATCTTTCCTCATTCAGATCCCTTCTCCATTCTCTTCTTACTTTCTCTATCCTGTTTCCCATAATCGCTTGTCCTTCCCTTCCTTTACAGCACTGGACAAAATTTATCTTTTCCAGAAAACTTTCATAATAATGCTTTTATTTCCTCTCAGCATTGTTTATTTATGTGCCTATAGTCACAATTATAGATATATTCTTCAGTTAAGATGTCTGCCAAAAATATTGTCATCTAATGATAATTACAAAGATACAGAGAATTATATCTTTGCACTGGTTTTCATCATACAGTATTTCACAGAATATAAGATGTGAATGATTGCAGGACACACAATTATTTCATAAGCTACTAAAAAAGTAAAAATGCTGCCAATTAAAAGAAAAAATACACAATGCTTTCTTATCACTTATAATTTTTATTTTAACATTAGTGAATAATACACAATTCATATTTTTACAGCCTATGGAAGTAAAAGCACTATGTAAAATGTTAATATATAGCTATAAAAGAGTAGGAGTTGTGTTAGTAAAATGATGCCTACCAAGTACCAACATTAGTAAAACAGGGTCTGCTCTAGTGTTGGTTTAATTATTAAGACATTTAAACAATCACTTCTGTAAAGCAAAACTGATATTCCATTAAGTCACATGAAACTTTTTGAAAAGCTTTTCAGTACTCACGACTATAATTCTATAACACACGAATTCCTATGATACAAGTTTGAGAAGCTTATGGCTCTGTGATTTATTTACACCTATTTAAAATACCGATGAGATTAATCTCATTGGCGTGTATTGCTATACCAGAGGGTGTAAGATCAATGTTGGTTTGGTTATCAACAAAAATTTTCAAAGTTCAGAGGTGACATTTTTCAGAAAGACATTAGTCCACAGATATACATAAAAACAAAGTACTACGTTTCTCTATTCAAGGGCAGGTATATTCATTTTAAGATAATATAAGCATGTACAAGAGGTTGCTTTACAATAATATTTTATAATAAGAACAATAAACTGGGACTTAAGTTAAATGAATTTCTTAACATGAAATGACTCTGAAAAATAGCATAAACCTTTTAACATGCAGACTTTCTGCAGAGAGTGTGATACTAAAATTTGTCTAGCTTCATGTTTCCACAGAATAATTTGTAGAAGGAAATACTGAGAATAACAGCATACATGTATTTAGTCTGTTACTATTTTCAAAGCATTAATATTTTTTGATCGATGTAAACAACAATCCAGTGAGAGATTTTCACCTCCCATTTTATAGATGATAAAGTTCAACAGTGATAATATAGAAGGAATCACTGTAATTTACTATTCTTTTTCATTTTAATTTGTAGCATATTTTATTTATTCCCATTTTAATATTATGCTGCCGCCTTATAAATAGAGGAATATTCATTTACACTGAAAAGCAAAAAAGACTGCATATGTAGTATATCTTGGGAGAGTGAGAGAATTATAAAGAATTTTAATGAACTAATTCATTTTTAAATCTCTTTTTACAGAACTGTTCTCAATAGCAATTTCTCCATGTAGACAAGATAATATAACTTACAGATAAAAGTAAATTGCATTTTTTCAATTATCCTGGATAGCAAATAATTAATATTGAGAACATCCAGTGTAAGGTAATATAGACGTTGGGCATGTTAAATGAGTGGGTTGGTATTTTCATTTAGTCAATCAATTGAATCAACCTTCAAAGCAGGTGAAATTAAATTATTATGCTATATGGAATCTTCACATCTATGAATCATATATTTCTATAGCAATGCAATAAATAATACCAGATAAAGAATGTAAAAAGTTTAACAAATACATAGTCAATGCTAATAGTAACATTTTCTTGGAAATCACATTACTTTTATAAATAGGCTGATGCAGAACTATCAATTGCACATTAATAACTTACAAAAACAAAGTCAGTATTTTCTATTTTTATATGCAAAAGTAAGGTAATAGTTGGAGTGTGTACAATTTACATTAAATACATCTTAGAAAAGAAGATAAATGAACTTATCTTCCACATATTATATATAAATATATTAACTTAAATTCATTCTTTTATTTTTGCACAGTATCCTTTTATAAACTATACTTTTTAATTGAACAGACTTCCATTAAATACTATCAAATTATTTTCTCCATGTGAAAGTCTAATTTTGTTTCTCACTGGAAGATTTTTCTTTTCTCTTTAAGCCATATTGTTTTGAAATAATGAATTATACTTAAATTATTCATTCCTACTGGCTGTCTGCCATCACTTTTGCATGTGGTCCTTTCACAAGAAATAAAATATTAACCTCTACCAAATACACACATCACTCTTCTAAACCATTTTCTATTTGCGTGTGTAGCACTCACGGACTAACAACAGACAGTAAGTTACAAAGCTGCAAGACACTCTTCCGACTAGCGTTACGAACGTATGCCGTCTGCAGTCAGGAGCGGCAGCGTGTTCAAGACCAGGACAGGGACGGCTGCCACAAATGCTCGTTTCCACCAGCAAGATGTGACTTTTTTTGAGGAAAAAAAAAAATCTACACTTTAATTTCCTTACTGTATACATAAAAGCATACCAGACATTCTGATGACTTTGGTAAATGAACAAAAACTTTTTAAAAACTTTATATGATTCACACAATATATGTTAAGTACTTTTAAACGTTAAAAGTATAATGTAAACCATCACAATATCTTATATAGTAGCTTAATTTCTATTTGTTTTTCAGAATTATTTTAATGTAATTAAAAACCTGGTAATAATGGGGGTTTATCAACAATTCTAAAGGCCCTAAAATAAATCTCATGGAATATTCATTTTCTGAAAATAAGTTCACAGTCCAAAACCAAAGAAAATATGTTGTTGCTGTTCTAGGTTCCAGGAGTCATACATTATTTTGAAATGAGGCAATTTCTAATAAATAAATAAAATATTTAAAATACATTCTTATGTAGTCATTGGAAGTATCTATATACTTCTGAAGGGAATGACAAAGTACAGAGTTCAGTAAATCAAGGCAAAAGCTCAACTTGGGAACACATAACACGTATAGTTAGAAGATACATTTTATGTGTCTTATGTTCAAGAATTCGGTCAAGAAAAATTATAATTAACATTTCATCTTTTCCTTCATTTCTATGTGTTCTGATCTCAGACCTGCTTCCACTCTCTGAAATTTGTGCTTCTTGCATCGTCGTGTAGATAATAATCTTTAAAACTTTGCTTTGGAAGTACCTAATTTAAAAAATAAATAAATAAATAAAAGCAATATTTATTTAGTAGGAAAGCAAGAGGTGATGGCATTAATCAACTATTATTATGATATTAATGTGAAACAGTAAGGCACATAATGAAAACACTCGACAGAAAATACAAGATTCAAAGACTTAACATAAAACATTTCCTTTAACTTAAAAGTTGGTGTGTTGTTTAGTAACATGTCTACCCTTCGGTATTATAAAGGTTTAAAAGAAATGTTGTTTTTGTCTGTGGGTCTATGTACTACTACATGGCTGGGAACACCACCTAAATGAACAAATGATAGGGTCCTACTTTTATTTAATGTTAGTTTAAGTTCTTATAGGGAGTATAAAGTTCCTTCAAATAGAGACAAGAAAGACCTGACTTCTTTTGTTCACTCAACAGTTACTTTAGATAGATAAATAAGCCTATTTACTGCTAAACATTTTAGACCCAAAATGAGTTTCCCAAATGAGTTCCATAAAACATTAGCTATGAAAGCTTTGCAAAATAGTGGATACTTGGTTTTCTCTTAGAGAAATAAATAGTGGCATCTTAAGATCTGGTAAGTTCTAAGGGGGAAGAAACCGACTGAACCATGCTTACTATGGTATTTCTCAAACTTATTTGACTAAGCAGCCTTTTTCAATATGCATTGATATCCTATGGAACCACTTTGGGAAATACCGCTATAGACAAATACAAATGTTTCAAGCTCCAGAGAAATAGGAAGAAATATACATATTTGCAAGCATGTATAAATGAACAAAACCTTCACTGTCCAGACCTAACTAATCAGAACCCACAATTGACCAAAATTTTATAGCTGCAATAGACTTTTACAAGAAAAGAGGAAAAGCAAGCCTCTCCTTCTGGAGATTAGAAGCAACTTGAGTTATTTCTTTGGGTTGACATAAACCAAATGAATCTCCTGCATTGTCCTCAATTACTGCATTCTATGGTGATAGTTTAGTAACTAATAAATAACATAGCTTTGCCATCAGACAGAATGAGGCAAAAAAATCCTAGTGGGCCACTGACTAGCAAGTTATCTTGGGTAAATTACTAAGCCTTTATTTTCCCTGCTGTTAAATGGGACATCTGTCTGTGAGGATTAAATGAGACACTACATGTGGAACACCTCATATAGGGCCAGGCACCTCCAATAACTCTAAAAGATACCTGCGATTGTTACAGCTGGTGCTTGGACATGATTCTATAAAACAGTAACCAATATTCCTTAGATGCAAATGGTCCTAGATGATAAAAATCCTACTTAGATTCATTACATTGTATCTGCTCAGATACAAAACTATAGGTTTAACAGAAAATTTTTCTTTTAAGATGCGCCAAGAGAATTCCAGTCGGTTGAGTATTTATTCTAGTTCATTTCTGGATCACAGCTTAATAGTAACAAACTAATGCTTTGTTGTAATGACTAATTCTTAAATAAATAACTGGTCTAAAATCATTAGAAGAGCAATTCATAAATTGAATTAGTGGCCTAAAAATAAAAAATAAGTTATAAGTCTATTTCTTTCAGCGATTTCCTAAATGTCATCATAGAAAAATAGATTATGATCCTTCTTTTGTTACTGAACAAATTTAGACAGAGATGCTAACATACTTATCTGCTATGAAGTTCCTTCTTTAGACAGGATTTGAAAGTGGGATACTTCTGCACTGTTTTATAACCCTGTAGAACAGAGGATTAAGAAGTATGCAAATGTAAATAAAATGTTATGGGGCCACAGGTATGCAATAAATACATAAAGCAAAAATAAAAACACATAACACTTGAGAGAGAAATACAGTGTCAGAGGCTTATAGCATAGTTTATATTTTAATTCGATCTTGCTACTCTCAAATTTTTGAGGAAAAATAAGTGATTTTCAACATACATTCTCTCAGGTATTTGTGCCATCAGTCTCCAATGTTAACAAGTGACCACTAGGTGGCAGTTAAGTACACAGTATCTGTACCAACATGGTTTGGATTTTAAAAAAATCATTAAAAATCTTTGAAAACATTGTTTCAGATGAATCTTGATTTTTGGGGGGGGGATATATAACTTTTTCTCTTTTTAGACATATAATACTTTAGGGGTATTCTTACCAAAGAGAAAAGACAGAACTTTCTAGGTGTTAATAGAAAAATTTTTTCTTTTTCCATTTGTGGCACATCCACAAATATGTTAAATGTGTAAACATTTGTTGACTTATGCTATATTTCATTATTTAAAACATTTCCGAGAAAAAATAATTAGTAATTTTCAGTCTAAGGCATTAACAGGAAAAGAAAACCAGTTCAACAGACAAAGTTTTTTACTTTGTTTTCCATTTAAAGTACTGAAGATGCAGTGACTTAAGAGCCTCGACTGCATAGTGGAAATCTGCATTGTTCAAAATGAGAGCCATGCTCTTTCTTTGTATAGTACTGAGTCTGAGGTGCCTGTGTGCTGTCTGAATTAATCAACAAATATCTGGCAACATTTCTCCCCACAAACTGAGATGGAGACATTAAATTAATTGAATATGAAAATAAATTACTGAAATTCAAACTTTATATTTTTAAAAAGCATTAACTATTATCACCTCAAAGTGTTTTTAAAAATAAGTACGACCTTATGTTTTTTCTTTTCAAATATAACATTTCATGTTTATATCCTTAAAAATTTATATAAATTGTTTTTGAAACTTAGAGTTTTTTTCCTTCTCCAATTTTAAAAAAGGATATCAATAGGCTTCACATTTATTGGTTTACCCGGAATCCTCTATGGAGTCTGTCTTTCATAATTCCAATAAATTCTTTGTAACTTAATTGATCATCTTTATCAACGTCAAAAATCTTGAAGACTGTGTTCACTAAATGTGGTGAAAGTTTGAGGCCAGTAGCTACATAGACGGCACGCTTAAATTCCTCTAGATAAATGTTACAGAAAAGAAGTAAACAGTTAACATTATTTTTATAATGTGTTAATTGCGAGAAAGGTTATAAAAGAAGTTTTCTAAACATGGGTCGTGACCTTAGGTAACACGCGACTCTTCATTAATCATGCTATCTTTTAGGGAGCAAACATTTTTGTGGTTTGAATTAGAAGGACCAGGAAGCAGCCGTATCTTAGGTTAATAATGTATTCGTATTCAGTGAATGTTTAGTGAGTCACCTACCAACACCAACAGGCACTTTAGAGATTAAGATGAGTACGTTATCGAGAAACTTAGACTTAAGATGGGCGATAAGACACCTGCCCAAATAACCGTAACAGGACCACACAAATATTACATGTATGAGAACTTGGACATGAGTGATTACTTCTGTCTGTAGTGTGGAGTCGCAGGGAAAGGAGAGAGAAGGGCAGTGGTTAGGAAAGGCTGCGATTTGTATGTGAGCTGAGCCCTGAGGGATGGATGGGGTCACAGCTTGTGGAACTGAAGAGTTTCCATACCAGGCATGTCGAAGAAGGGGTCTTTGTCTTAGAGTATTCTGTGAGTTGTCTAGGAAACATCAGAGAGGAAAATGGATAATGGCAGGAATACCACTAGGTGGCTACTGCAATAGTCCTATTGAGAGGTGAAACCCGAATGAAGGTGCTGGTAGGCACAACAGCAAAGAGAGATGTATTTATTCCTAGAACCTGCAAGAGCACGCGTTTGATGTGCTTCATTCCCAGTTCCACAAAATAAAAGAGCGACTTTCCACTCTGAACCAGGTAAACAGACACTGACTTGTTTTTCTTCTCAAGGTCGACTAGTGGGTTTATCATGGCAGTAAATGCTGGTCTGTGAAGGCAGGGCTCCCAAAGGTTTGGTTTGAAAACATTAAGGTAGGTTGAATTGAGAGGATGCCTTATTTGAACATCTGCACTAGACAAAGGGTATAATGAGAACAACTTTCAGGTTTCTCTAACTCAGTGAATACGTGCATGAAGCTAAGCGAGGGACTCAACGTCTTTATTTTGGGGAGAGAGATAATTTACTAGCACTTAGGGGTTATAGTTTGGCTTCTCCCCAGAACTTGAGAATAAGAAGACTGTCCTCTGAGATTTAAACTTGGAAATTAGCACTTACTGGATTATGGCAACACAGGTAAAATTACCCCAAAGGCATAAACAGAAAGTCCTCATGTGGCAAGAATATTAAAAAAGGATATGGCCCATGAAGGAAGGCCAAGTGGTCACAGCCACAGAATCCTAGAAAAAGGACTGCACTTGTTAGTCTGTCTACAGGGCTAGAATGAGCTGGTCCTGAGGATGACAGCATTCTGAATTCTATGACAGTTACATTTCTTTGTAAATTAAGCAAAATCAACATTCAATTTTACATATTATTCATAAAACTTGATTAATGTAAGGCCACAGCAGAGGGGGCTCTGGCGGCAACATTCAGGTTTCTGAGTCAGCAGAGACTGAGGGTAAAACCAGAAATGTAACCATCATCCTGTGATGATGTCTGGGCATGGCCAGCTGGCTCTTCTATAGGAAGATACATATCCCTCAATGGTACCAGCGGCCACGGGGTTTCTTCCTCTTTGGATCTTTACAAGCATCATTAGCTCTTCCCCATAATATGAAATGAAGGCCAGTAATAAGTTTAATGGAAAAATTTAGCAAATTTCCCTAAACACTGGTTAGGGAAAATAGATTTCCCATCGAAGTATACACCACACTTTCAGGCAAATTGATGGCTAATATGATATATCTCATTAATTTGTCGTCAAAGTCCCTAGAAACAACACAGGATTAGTTTTTGCTTTTAAGTTTTGAAAGATGATTACTTACCTTGTCCTATAGAACGACTTGCAAAATTATACATATTCAAGGCTATTGCGAAGTCTTCCAAGTTGTTCAAAAACTGGAAAAATGACCTGAATTCGTCAAATGTGATGCCCTATGTTGAGAGAATATTTGTAAATATATTTAGTTTTACCGAATTTATTAAAATAAGCATACTTACTAGAAATAAATAGATTAAGCATCTGCAACGTATCTTGTAAGTAGACATTTCCAGGGCACATTCTGAAGCCTCCTTTCTCCAAATAGAATGTAAAGTTCACTCAGATTTATTTGCACTCCATAGGGTTGCTATCATTAGCAATGATAGGTGAAAATATTTTTAAAGCACTGTCCTATCAGCACAAAGTTTCAAAAAATGATACAACAAAAATGAATTAAAAAGTTTCAATTGTGATAACGCTGTATTTCAGGCCTAAATTTTTTAAACCCAGGAAGTAACTATGATTCAGAAAAAAAAAAAAAAAAGAGGGAGACAACCCCTAAAACACCAGTTTCTCCTGTACATTCCTTAAATATAACTTAGCATTAGGTGGGTCATTAACATCTGTAATAATGACAATGCAAAAATCAACATGTTGAATAAGCCAAAAGCAGTGTACTTTTACTTATTTCTGCCATGAGAACACTGCCAGGACAGCAGGTGCAAGTACAATGACTGTATACTTACAGTTCTGGGCCCAACACACAGGGCTTGATGAGGGGCCATAGAAAGGATTCCAGAATGTCATTTACATAAATTGCAATTATTGCTACTGCTACTAGTTCAATTAAACAGGAACATTATTTAAAATAAACTCAATGTATCTTAGATAATACCAATTTGGACATAAAGAGCTACATTTAATTATTGTGTTCTCAGCAAAATTAACATAATTGAGAAAGTAAACAGAAAAAGAGCAGACAGCTAAGAGCTGTTGCTTAACGATTTTACACTTTAATGTAGAAGTAAAAGGAAAGGGAAACTAACAAGGCAGCATTGGAAAGCCAGGGAAAGAACCAGAAGAGTCTACTTTAATATAAGCCAACTACTGATTAAATGATTATCAAAATAATACTAATTACCAATTTATTATCAAAACCATATTATTAATTTTTGGTATACATTATTTCCGCTTTACTTGCAACCCCTTTTTACTTGCAAGGAGAATTCTCACTATCTTTTCTCTTCACAATTTTCTCTTTCTCTTTCCTTATATTCATTTATGGCCACTCCAACCCTGGATTCTGCTTTGTGACCTGATCCCACCTGCCATGTTTTCCAGGGAGGGCTGTTTGAATCAATTAGGGGCACAGAGCAGAAGGGGTTTGTCCTAATGTGGAGAGCTTGTTGCTAGGGAGACTGGTCACTGTTCTGGTTCTGTATCAGTTTATGCTGCGACCAGCTGCTATAGCAATTTTTAAGCGAGTATAAACAAAAATGTCAATACTTTAAGGGAACATAAGATTAAAAAGCAAATCAAGGAATGACAGAATGTTCACCAACTGAATTAGATTTTTCAAAATAGTGTTCTCATATTTGGAAAAGACAAGTCAAATTCAAAACCATACAATAATTCTTCTATGTGGAAGTAACTCACATTTTAATAAAAACAAAATGATAACTGAAAAATTTAAAGCATCAAAAAGACATGAAACTGAGAGTTCAGAAATAAACCCAAATACCTATGATAGATTGATTTTCAGTAAGAGTACAAAGGCCATTTATTGGAAAAAGAACATCTTTCTTTTTAACATCTTTTTAACAAATAGTGCTGGACAACTGTATATCCACATGTAAACGGAAGGTGTTGAACTCTTATTTCACTCTGTATACAAAAATTAACTCAAAATGGATTGAAGACCTAAATTTAATAGCTAAAATTGTAAAAATCTTACAGAAACCAGAAAGGAAACTTCATGACCTTGGAATTGGGCAATGGTTTCTTCCTTCTTCTTCTTCCTTTTTTTTTTTTTTTTTTTAATCAATATATTGTCTATTTTCAAAATGGAAAGGATGTTGTATCTCCTACTTGGTAATGGTTTCTTAAATATGACACCCAAAGTATGAGCAACAAAATTAAAAATAAATAAGTGAGACTGTCAAAAGTAAACATTTTTGTGTATTAAAGGAAACTATCAAGGAAAGGAAAAAGACAACCCACAGAATGGGAGAAAATATTTGCAAACCACATATCTGATAAGACTCTAGTATCCAGAACATATAAAAAACTCTTAAAAATCAATAACATAAAGCAACACAATGAAAACATGGGCAAAAGAGTTGAATAGACATTTCTCCAAAGAAAATATACAAATGGCCAACAAGCACAGGAACAGATGCTCAACATTATTATTCACCGGGGAAATGCAAATCGAAACCACAATGATCCCACTTCACATCCGCTAGGATGATGAAAAATAAAAAGGTAGGCAATAACAAGTGGTACTGTGGAGAAAAGGTGGAGAAATTAGAAACTTCATACATTATTAATGGATTAATAGAGCTATTTTGGAAAGCAGTTTGGTAGTTCTTTAAAACGTTAAAAATTAAGGATGCTTTGGGACCCAGCCATTTACTCTGAAGTATATATCTAATTCTCTGACAATTCAAAACGTATGTCCACATGAAAAAATGCACACAAATGTTCATAACAGCATTATTTGAATAGTCAAACTGGAAACAACTCAAAAACAATTCACCAACTGACAAATAGAGGAAGTGTGGTATATCTATATAATAAAGTATTATTTGGCAATAAAAAGGAATAAAGCGCCAGTATTTGCTAAAATATATTGATGAACTTTGAAAAAGTTACACTAAGTTAAAGAAACTAGACACAAAGGATCACAACTTATATGATTCCACTTACATGAAATATCCATTATAGATGAATCCACAGAAACAAAGTGGATTAGTGGTTGCCGTGGGCTGAGGGGAGGTGGAATGGAAAGTAACTGCTTAATGGGTTATGGGGTTTCTATTTAAGATGATGAAAAAGTTCTGGAACTAGTACTAGTGCTGGTTGTATAACATTGTGAACATAGTTAATACCACCAAATTTTACTCTTTAAAATGGTTAAAGTGGTAAATATTATGTTATGTGTATTTTACAATAAAAATTTACATATACTATTGAAATATGTCATTCAGGATGTGAACGAGCAAATATAAGCGCACCTGGATTGTACTGTGGCAAGGCATAAGCGAACAAAACTGAGACAGTTGATAAGACATAATTCAATAAAAGACAAACTAGAAAATGCTGTAGCTATCAAATTGCTACGATAATCACACTGACTGGCCTGGCTGCTAACACGCCCCAGCTGCAGCCATGAGGGTGCTCCCAGTGTGTGCACTTGTATATCTTTGGTGGAGGTACATAAGCCTGAAATAATTACCAGGAGACGAGGAAGAGAGGGGAGAGCCATGCCATGGAAAATGGTGGGCTAGGGTGCCTGAAGAATCAATCCCTCCACTGAAACAAGCATTAGCGGGGAAAGACCGGCAGCATCAACTTTTTTCAAACTCCAGAATCTAATCCAAAGTTTATAGCGAGAAGGGTTAATGAAGAGAAGGGTCGCTGAAATTCAGTGTGAGCTTTGTGGTAAAAACTACCATTTTTATCTTTCAGTGCTGTGGCAGCAGCTTTGGGGATAGTGGCCGATGTTCCCGGTGTGGCTTCCTGGTGCCAGAGGGCTAATAGGGACCTTGTTATTAAAGGTGGTGGTATGCAATTTGATTTGGCTGGTGGTTCCCTGAGGGACGAGTGCAGGGCTGACTTTTGATTTGCCCCCTCCCTCTTGGACTGGTTTGGCTTTCCTGTGATAGTGACAACTATCGAAAGATATAAGGACATGCACACTCTGTGCCTGTTTGAGGCAACGGATGACATATGGAACAAGTGGCAGACAGAATCCAAAAACCTGGCAAAGAGAAGGCTGAGGAGAACGGTTATTGGAATAGGGGCTCAAATACCTGGGAAATCAAACATGCCCAGGAACTCACACATGCTTTGAAAAGACGTGAGTGGATGTTAGGTTACCACCTCTGGCAGATCTGTGGGCTTTGTGGAAACAGGAGATCAAGGCAAAGAAGTGGCTTAGGTAGCCTGGCTTCATATTGAAGGAACGCTCCAGTTCAGACCTGAACGGCAAAGACAGTACTATAATTTTTTCTTCCTGGCTCTAGGCATTTAAGGAAATCTCTGTCAGTTCTCTGGCTATTTGCTAAGACAACAGAACAGAATCTTCAGTGACTGCACATGATAAGAAATACAGTCTTTTCCATTTGTTTCGTGACTTTCCAAGCTACTTTGCAAATGGACAACTGCAAGGGACAGTCTGGTTTTTCAGAGTTAGCACAGCATAATATTCAAATGCTTAGGTTTTAGCAAAAAATTACAATGCATACAAAGATTTAGGAAAATACAGCCACTGACAGGAAAAAAAAAATCAACAAACCATCCCTGAGAAGTCTAATCACTGGACCAAATAGACAAAGACTTTGAATCAACTATCTTAAATACACTCAAAAAACTAAAGGAAACCATGGATATAGAACTAAAGGAAATCAGGAAAACGTCTGTGAACAAAATGAGAATATCGATAAATAGAAATTGTAAAAAGGAACCAAATAAAAATTCTGGAGCTGAAAAGTACTATAACTGAAAGGCAAAGTTGAGTAGATGTTCAGTAATAGATATGAGCAATCAGAATAGAGAATCCATGAACTTGAAGATAGGACAATTAAAAGTATTCAGTCTGAGGAGCAGAAAGAAAAAAAAATAAAAGTAACAGAACCTAAGGAACCTGCAGATACCATCGAGCACACCAAAATACACTTTATGGGACTTCCAGAAGGAAAAAGAGAGAAAAAAGAGCAGAAAGAATATTTTTAAAAATAATGATTGAAAACCACTGAAATTTGATGAAAGATAAAAGTCTACACATTCCAGAAGCTTTACAAACTTTAAGCAGAATAAATTGAAAGAGACTCATACCAAGTCATATACTTAAACCGTCAAAAGACAAAGACAATCATGAAAACAGCAGGTGAGAAGTGATTCTTCATAAATAAGGGATCCGCAATAAGATTAACAATTGATTTTTCATCGGAAACCATGAGGGCAAAAGTGAGTAGGATAGTTCAAGTGCTACAAGAAAAAATCTGACAACCAAGAATTCTATATGTGGCAAAGCCATCCTTCAAAAGTGATTAAGGCATTCCTAGATAAACAATATGTGGTAAAACTATCCTTCAAAAATAAAGAAAGTAAGACATTCTCAGACAAATAGCAGCCAATGGAGTTCATTACTAGAAGATCTGTCCTACAAGAAATGCTAGAGGGAGTCATTAAAGGTGAAAAGAAAGAAAACCAGGCTCTAACTCAAACCTATACAAAGAAATAAAGAATTCCATTTAAGGTAAAGCTAATGGTAATTACACAGATACCATTTCACACCCACTAGAATGGCTATAACTAAAACATATATATATTTTTTTTTCATTCATTTATGGAAGATGGATGGATAAACACAGAATATACATACAACAGAATATTATTCAGCCATAACAAGGAAAGAAGTATCGATACAAGCTGCAACATACATGAACCTCAAGAATATAATGAAAGTGATACATCCCCAAAGGCAAGAGAAACAAAAGATAAAATGAATTTATGGGACTTCATCAAGATTAAAAGTTTCTGCACAGCCAAGGAAACAGTCAGAAAAACTAAGAGGCAGCCCACGGAATGGGAGAAGACATTTGCAAATGACACTACAGATAAAGGACTGGTATCCAAGATCTACAAAGAACTTCTCAAACTCAATACACGAGAAACAAATAAACAAATCAAAAAATGGGCAGAAGATATGAACAGACACTTTTCCAATGAAGACATACAAATGGCTAACAGACACATGAAAAAATGTTCAAAATCATTAGCCATCAAGGAAATTCAAATCAAAACCACACTGAGATACCACCTTACGCCAGTTAGAATGGCAAAAATAGACAAGGCAAGAGACAACAATTGTTGGAGAGGATGTGGAGAAAGGGGATCCCTCCTACATTGTTGGTGGGAATGCAAGTGGGT
>NW_024425341.1:15375665-15387208 GCF_017311325.1 Ursus maritimus
TCTTGTTTCTTTGCTGATTTCTTGCTTAGGTGATCTGTCTATTGCTGATAGTGGAGTGTTGAGGTTAAGAGTTGGCTTGTGACCCCAATGTTCATAGCAGCAATGTCCACAATAGCTAAATCGTGGAAGGAGCCGAGATGCCCTTCAACAGATGACTGGATTAAGAAGTTGTGGTCAATATATACAATGGAATATTACTCAGCTATCAGAAAGAACGAGTTCTCAACATTTGCTACAACAAGGACGGCACTGGAGGAGATAATGCTAAGTGAAATAAGTCAAGCAGAGAAAGACAGCTATCATATGATTTCTCTCATCTATGGAACATAAGAACTAGGATGATCGGTAGGGGAAGAAACGGATAAAGAAAGGGGGGGTAATCAGAAGGGGGAATGAAACATGAGAGACTATGGACTATGAGAAACAAACTGAGGGCTACAGAGGGGAGGGGGGTGGGGGAATGGGATAGGCCGGTGATGGGTAGTAAGGAGGGCACATATTGCATGGTGCACTGGGTGTTATACACAACTAATGAATCATCGAGCCTTACATCGAAAACCGGGGATGTACTGTATGGTGACTAACATAATATAATAAAAAATCATTAAAAAAAAAAAAAAGAATATAATGAAAGAAGCCAAACATATAAGGTCACATATTGCATGATTCTATTTATATAAAATAGTCAGAATAAGTAAATCCATTGAAACCGAAAGCAGACAATAGTTTCTAGAGGCTGGGGAGAAATGCTTAATAAGAATAGGGTTTATTCTCGGTGTTATGAAAATGTTTTGGAAAGAAGGTGTTTACGTTATGCCCATACTAAATGCCACTGAATTGCTCAGTTTAAGATGGTTTATGTTACATGATGTGTACCCTCAATAAAATAAACAGAAATAAAAGACTAGAATGAGAAAAAGATTAACTTGAAAAATCCAACTAAGTCATTAGAACACATTATCAGTCAAATAAAAATAACCATTCAGAAAATACAGTCTTCTAAGGGCCTCAAGAGTAAACTACATTTGTTCTCAACACAAAATGCACGCTCATCTCATCAACTATGTTACTAGTTACATTGTTTAAATTATGTAAGTAACTGATCTAAATGACAACTAGATAATAACTTTTAAAATATAAACAACTTTAAAAGGTTGAGGGAAATATACCATTTTGGAATAAGCAGAAAATTCAAACTTGGAAACTTACTGGCTGAATGACCTGAGGTAGGTCACTTAAATCTTTCTCAACAGTTCCCTCAAAGCTTAATAATGAATTTTACTACTTTCTTGCTCATATTTACATTACATAGTTATTATGAGAAGCCCTCTTCTCTTCTACAGTCTCTACCTACATTCTCTCCTAGGTAAGTTCAGCTGGTCCCATGGCATTTACAATTTTTAAAAATTATTTTATATGGCACTATATTCAGCTCTTCAAAATTCAAAAGGGACAAAAGCATGTAAATGCAAAATCGCCCTCCCTCCCACCCTTGTTCTTTTCCTTGGAGGAACCACTGTCTCTAGTTATATGGGTCCTTCTAGAATTAGCATAGGCTATCTTTTTAAACAAATGGTAGTAGACTACACATACTGTTGAAATCGTGCTCTTTCTCACTTGCTGTGTCTTGGAGATCATTCTACAGTAGTATATGATAAGACTCTTCCTCATCCTTTTTCTTCGGGAATACCTTTTCCATTCTTTACATGCGTCATAATTTATTTAACTACTGTTTTACTGAAAGATATTTAGAACGTTTCCAATCTTTTGCTACTACAAACAACACTCTAATAAATAACCTTGTATAGCTGTCATTTCACTTGAGTGACTATATCTGCAGGTAAAATTCAGAAAAACAGAAAAGCTTTAAGTTCTACTTCTTTAAATACTATCAATTCATTCAATAGGGGTTCTAGGTACCGGGAATAAAAAAGATAAAATACCAGCGTTACATTCTAGTAGGGAAGACAGATAACAAAAATTTTTTTTAAAGTTCTATTGTTTATCCAGATAAATAATGAAAAATAAACATAAAAACTAAACCTATATTACAGTATGATATAATATGTTAGAAGATGGTAATATTATGAAATAAAAACAGACAAGAGAAGAGGAATAGGGAATGCCAAGGGAGAGGGTTATAGTTTATATTATTACTTATGTGATAGGTTATACGTTATTTATATAATAGGTCATTATTTATACATTAGACTGGAAGGGTAGGCCTCATCGAGAAATAACATAGTAAGCCCTGTGGATATCTAGGAGAAGAGCATTCTGGGCAGAGAAAAGAACATACACAAAAGCCCTGAGCTAGAAGATTGCCTAGTGCTGAGAAGCAGGAAAGCTGTCAGTGTGACTGCAGCAGAGGGAGCAAGGCAGGGAATGGGAGGAAATGAGGTTGGAGGAAATGAGAGAGTAGCTTGTGTGGGCCTCACAGGCCACTGTAAGGATTTTAGCTCTCATTTTGAGTAAAATGGGAAATTAATAAGATCTGAATCATGGTATATATAGATCATTTCCTTAATTGGCAAATGGAGAACAAACTGTAGGGGGACAAAGTTGGAAGCAGAGAGATGATTTAGGAGACAACTGCAACAATGCCGGCAAGAGAGAATGGTGACGAGGGTAGTAGCAGTGGAGGTGGCAAGAGTGGTCAATTCTGATGGAGGCAGCGTCAAGAGGATCTGTTGATGGATTGTATGTGGAAAGGAAGGAGTCCAAAATTTTGGCTAGAACAACTAGGGAAAACAGTTTCCACTAACTGAAACAGGAAAGACAGTGTGTGGACGTTGGGGGATGATAAGGAGCTTTAATTTCGCACTATTGAGCCTGAGGCGGCTACTGGACACCCAAGAGGAGAGGCTGCGTAGGTGGCACAATGTGAAGGTCTGAAATTCAGGGGAGATGCTTAAGCTGGAGGTAAACTTTGGAAGTCTATACACTACTGATTACCAAAAGTACTCCTGATGGCACCCCTAAATTCCAGAGGCACATATCCAACTGCCTACGTAATTTTTCGTTTAGATACCTCATAGGAATCTCAAACCTAAGTTGTCCGAAATGAAACTGTCAATTCTTTCCTAACCCCAAACTTGCAATCTTGCTTAGCTCAGTGAATGGCACACTGCTTCACAATGTGGTTCAGGCCCAAACCCTAGGAATTCTTGCTTCCTCTTTTTCCTTCACATTGAAATCTAATCCAGGAGCCAGTTTGATCAATTCTACTCTTTAAATGACCCAGTATCTGACCACCTTTCCTTACGTTCTCCCTGGTGCAAGCCAGGCTCATCTCGTCCCTGCACTCCTGTGACAACATCCTAACTTGTCTCTTTCTTTCAAAGGTGGGGCAACTAAAGTCTATTCTCAATATACCAGCCATGATGATCTTTTGAAACATGCATCAGATCATATCTGGCACATGAGTCAGATCATATCTGGGTGTCCTACTAGACCGTGAATACTTGCCGCATAAATACTTGATGGATGAATGTACATTCACCTGTGTTCTAAAGCAAGTTAGCACACTTTTTCTATAAAAGGCCAGAGGGTAAATATTTTCATTTGCATAGGCAATATGGTCTGTGTTGCACCGACTCCACTACGCCACAGAAGCATTCCCAGACAGTACATTCGAAGAAAGAGTGTAGGGCGTGGAGCACTGGGTGTTATAGGCAAACAACGAAGCATGGAACACTACATCAAAAACTAATGATGTACTGTATGGTGACCAACATAATTTAAAAAAAAAAAAGATTGAGTGTGGCTATGTTCTAATAAAACATTATTTACAAAAATAGGAGGTAGGTAGTTTGCTGACCCCTGCTTCAAAGTTTAAGTGCTATAGTAGCTTCCCATCACTCTTAGAATCACCATTCGAATAAAAACTGAACTCCTTATCTTGGCCTACAGGGTCCCGTAAGATCTAACCCAGATCTGTCTTTCCTTCATCTCCTACTATTTTCCTATTGACTTATTTTACCCTTTTTTGCAATTTCTCAAATAAACTCAGCTTTTTCTGTCTCCAAGCCCTTGGTATTTACTGTTTCCTTTGCCTGGAACATTCTTCATCCAGATCTTTGCATAGGTCATTCCTCACCGTCTTTCCTCAAAAGCTACCTATTCAGAGAATGTTTCCCTGACAGTCCAGCTTCTTTTCCAGTGCCCATGATTTTTGTTTCTTGTCATAATATTTATCATTATCTGAAAATACATCATTTCTTTTTTGTTTACTTGTTTATTGTCTCTCCACTAAGAGGCATTTCTGTGAGACAAGGATTTTGCTTATCTTGTCACTTTACCTACAGTAACTACAATAAGGTCTGGTGAATAGCAGATGCCTAATATCTGCTAGATGCATGAATGGAAATAAAAGGATTTTAGAATATGTAAAGTGCCATCCAAGTAGCCGTACTTGTTATTCTTTTTGGAGAGAGGGGATGAGAAATGAAAGGAAGGGAGAGATCTAAGTAGGGTGTTGGAAGAATATCACTGGCTTACAGTCGTGGGTTTGATTCCTTGGGCAAGTGTCTAAGTACCTGAGAGACTCAACTTCCCTTTTTCTAAAAGAAAGATGTCAACGTCTGGAAGTCAGTTCTAAGGACTGATGAGGTAACACCAAGACAAAAATCATGAGACTCGATGCTGGTTCATCGCCAAATTTCCCTTATTAAAACTGTAATGATGTGTAGTGCTTAAGATACTTCTATCAATTATATGTTTTCAGAAACTGAATTTAACCTAAAAGAAAACTTAATTTTCAAATAATTTTAGATATAAAAAATAGTTGCAAAAATAGTACAAAGAGTTCCCATACACTCTTCACCCTGGAATTGAACTTTTTGAGTTACAGTTTTCTGTGCTTCCATTTGATAGAAGAAAAAGAAAAGCAGACTCATTTGGGCCCTAAATAATACCCTAGCAGCTTGACAGAGTGGTACAATTTGTAATATTTATTTTTAAGGAAGTGTCTATGAATTGAAAAAATTCAGTTTATCATGTAAAACCGATAGAAGTCCCCTAAGAGATTATGTGAACTAATGGCCAAATGCATCAAGTCTTTTCTTCTCATTCCTTAGGGGACCTGGAGAATTGTTAGAGCTGTCACAGTGTATCCATTTTAAACAAAGTCAAACTATTTGCAAGTTTCTCTTGGATAGATTAACTTGATCCTTCTATAAACACAAATAGAAGGCAATATGTCCAAAACATCTCATGCTTGAAGGGGTACTTGTAACACCAGTTCTATTTAGTTGCAATGATGCATTCAAATACCACTAGGTAATGCAACTGCTCAGAATTGCCCACAACACATTTGCTGCTAAACAAATAGACAATCAGTTGTCCCGGGTTCTTAACCATTCACGCCATCCAAACTCTTTGAAAAACCTCACTTCACTTGCTGATAAGATCAGTCACTCATCAATGGCTGTCTTCAAATGACCTTTTATTAAGGATATTACAGAATAAAGCGTTACCGAAATGATGTCAATATAAACTGTTTATATGAGGGCATGTTTATGTAGTAGTCAAAGCATGTATCTCAGAATTCTCTTCAAAAACGATATTCATAATTTGAATAAAACAATTGCTAATAACCTTAAGGGCTTTCAGCATATCTAAGAAAAACATGGATCTCTACCCAGACTTTTACATTAATCAATTTTAAAAATTTAGCCAGAGTACTAAGGACACTGAGGAAAAAAGAATGAAATATATCCAAAATATCTATTAATCCACAGAGGACGAAAAGAACTAAGAAACAATACATTCTATAGACCTATGTAATTACAAGATAATATCCTATGTAATAAAACAGATATGGGAGATTAGATACCTTTTCTTCAGGTATACTGTAACGCACATTTTCCAAAAATACTGACGTATTCTCCACATTTGTATACCGTAAAAGAATATGAGCAAAATCTTCTTCAGTGATAGTGTTCATCCCATTAGAGTAGGAAAGGAATTCTATTTCGAGAACTTCTGTCTGCAGGTTATCCATGAATCTATGACAAAAATATAGAAAGAATGCATAAGATAAATGAAGAGTGTTGGCAACAGATGATACTTAGCCTCGCAGGGTTCTGGCTTCCTCATCTGTAAAATGGGGACAACAAAAAGACGTTGCAGGGTAGTGATGAGACTTAAAAGAGTTACTGTGTAGTGCCTGGTGTTTTAGTACAGAGGACACTACATCCATGCTTATCACTGTGGCTTACTGAGACAAAGGAGTTGGTAATATGCAGGAAATAATCAATCCAGATATCCAGGCATTTCTTATCATTCAGGAACTTATCAATATAATGACTAGTGTACAGGTACTGATGGACGTGCTTGTTTGTTATACAGAGTATCTTCAGCTAGGATGAAATCAGCAAAGGGTGAGTATTTCTGCACCAGATGATTCCTAAAGACCTTTCTGACTTTAGCATGTTAACATTTTTCAAAACAAATATAAAATTAAGCTCACCTATAAAAATCTTCAAAGTTGAGCTCAGCTTTTCCTTTCTTTCCAAAAAAGTGTACAAGAAGTGTAGTATCTGTTACTAAACTTGTAATGTCATCAGCACGCTTAAAAAATCACAATTTAAAGGTTAGCTGCAGTAAACAAACAATAGGGATACCCAATATCCCTCAAAGACTTTTATCAACATATAAATACCAAGAACATGAATATATTACCATTAGAATGAAAAGCATAAGACTGTATTAATAAATTCCATCACAGCTAAAATGAAGTTCAGTATTTGAAAATAGAAATATGACTGAAATTGATCTTTATCCTAAAAAATTTTAAAGATATGACTATATTTTAGGAAGTTTTCAAATTATGTATCTAGAATACCTGTGATTTAAATTATCTAAAATAGTTGAAACCTTATAGGAATCATCTGTTTTATCTTTAAGTCATTTAGTTTGGATTTTCCTAATTAACCTAAAAAATCAATTTTTAAAGGATGTTCAAAAGAGGTAAATTCTTCAGATATATGAAATATATGGGGCTGACAAAAGAATGGTCTTAAGCTTCACAAAATAGTTTCTTTCCTTTGAGCATGATACTTTCCTATTGCATTCCATATTCATGATACTTTAAATAGAAGATACTATATTTTGAAAGAGAAATTATAGTACTATTAGTTTGGAATTTACATAATTTATAATTTTTTTAAAAGAAAAGTCTTACATTACTTTTTGAATGGAAGAGATTAATTCCATAGGACTTTTTCCTTTAAGTTTCAACAAGTGTATTCTTAAAATCACTGCAGTCTAGCCCTTATAACGTTTAATGGCCTAGGAAAATAGTCCTTCTTTCCTTTAATGTGGCTATACAGATTTCCCTTTCTTTTTCCTCCCTCCCCTTCCATTCCCTTCTCTTCCTCCTCTTCTCTCCTTCCTTCCTCACTTGGCCATTAACTCATATCTAGCTTATAAACTCAGGTACAAAAATCATAAAATTCAAATGATTATAACTCTCCCATATATTATCCTGGGAAATGTAAGAAAAATAAGAGACTAAATAATAACTAACATTTTCTGTCTTTAAAAAAATAGCTGTAAATGTCCATCCAAAGATACATATCTGAAGTGTTACTTCTTGGCCAGAATTCTGTTTCACAGAAAACACAAGAAATAAAAAGTATATACTTCTCTACAAAGGGTAAGTTGTGCTCTATGATCCCTGATGAAAAGTCTCATTTTACTCCTCTTCCACACACTTTTGGTAATCTTTTGATTCCTTATAGCTCTCTTCCCAATCATTCACGAAGACAGCTATTTTATCCTTCATAACATTTGTTGCATCTCTATTTCCCTTCTCCCTAGACCAAATATTATTAACATCTAATGACCAGTTTGGCGTTATAAAGACTACATCTTGTGTTTGGTCTTTCCCCCTCCTACATGCCTTTTGATCCCTGTTGTTAAGTGGTCTCTTTGCTACTTCGATTACTCGGGTCTTTCTTAAAACCTCCAACATGTAGCATATCTTCTATTTTAAATTATCTAAAACGGTTGAAATTCTTTAGTAAATTGTGTAGCCCTGCTTATGTTTGTTTAGCTTGGGTTTTCCTAAGTAATCTCTAGCATATAACCTCCTTATAATTGGTTTGAAAGATCTCTACTTAGTTTGCTGACAACTCCGAAGTATTTTCAGAATTTGGAATAACTTAGAAGTTTCCTATTACACACACACACACACACACACACACACACACACACACTTCCTAAAATATCTCCAACTTCTTTGAAGATCTGATTGCCAGGGAGAAAACACACAGCCTGGAAGCCTGGTGTCATACACTATGTTTTAAATACGCCTTCCTGAACAAGCTTGTAATGGATGTTGAGGAATAGTGATGGTGCCTGCCTCTCACGGCTCCGTATGTGACGACAGACTGGGATCATTTTGAGTAGTGCTCAGAAGGCACTATTACTTTCACCAGTACTTTATGCTGAGGAGGCAGACTGCTGTTAAGGAGAGGATTTTAAAATCAGAAGACCTGAGTTCATGGAGTCTTTTGACCGTTAGCTTCCTTTTCTGTAAAGTAGGCATAAACCTATCTAAGATAATGATTTTGAGGATAAAATTAGACTATGAGTGTAAATCAAGTATACAAATGTTATTATTGGCAGTCACAAGATGCTTGGGAATACAGCATTAAGACCTTGGGGAAAAAGGAGATGTCTCATGTTAATTATCAACATTCCTTTGCGATTGTGTGTGATCCATTATTTCCCATTGAATAGCTTCAGTAGGCTGGGGGGGAAGTTATTTGAGAAGGCATGCCTAAATGGAGCACAGGAGTAGAATCTATGGAATCAGCAGTCAACGTTAGGAACTGGGGTGTCCATCTAGAAGCTAGATGACTAGAATGGGGGGAGAGATAGAGTTGATGAGAAGAGGGGCCATGGTGTTTTAGACGAAGTTGCTGACTTCACAAATAAGCAGTGGGGTGGTGGCATGTAAAATGACGAGCTCAAGAGTCAGATTCCTGGCTTTGAATCCTGACTTTTTTCCTTATTAGTTAAGTGACCTCTCAGGGAAGTTAATCTCTCTGAGGATATTTTTACCCTCAGTAATAACAACAGTACCTACCTTAAAGTGGTGTTGTGAGGATCAAGTAACACATGAAAATCACTTAGCACTATAACTGGCATACTGTAAATGCTCAACAAATCTTATTATTTATTTTTGCCAAATCAATACATTTCAAGAAGTTAAAAAGGACTAGACAAGATAGAAAAGATAATAATGTTGAAGCTTAATGCAAAAAAAGTTTTACATGGCACACTCTTCTTTTTTGTGAACTGAAACTACACATATGTTGTATAGATCTGAAAAAAAAATGCCTTCAAATGAAGAGGTCAGAGGAACACCCAAAGTTAGTGACCTCAGCTAATATAATTATGAAATGTTTTCCTTCAGTGCTATGATGTCCTTTACCTCAAAACCTAACACAGTGAAATGAGATGGCTTTGTTTTATACAGGTTTTCAATAATGACCTCATTCTTCCAGCTTTTCTCATGCCCACTGAGCAGAGCAGAGCAGATCTTCGTTTACAGTCTTTCATCATCAAAATCGTATTAGACTTAGGTTGCACTTATCCAGATAATCCAGACCCACAGAGGCATAAGTAACAATATGACATTAGAGAAAAAAAATTAGAAAATGGAAATGGTGAAAACTTTTCTCCCCCCAGTCAATGAAACAGAGCACTGTTGGGAGTCATGGAAAACCGTACCAGTGCCCTTAGTATCCTACCAGTGTTATATAACTTAAATCACAGGGGAGTTGGGACAAAAATAGAGACTTTATCCCTTTGATTCTTGTGCCCATTGTTAAAATAAAATGAATTCAGGTGTTTTCATAACAAAGCAAGAAAAAGCCACAAAAGAATCCCCATGGGCCATTTACATGAAAGGCCCTTATCTTTGTTGTGATTAAAAATTACATGATTTCATCAAAAATAAAATAGATAAATAAATCTGCATGGAATTAAAAATATGTAAAAATATTACAGATTTTTAAGATATCTTTCAACATATTTTTATTGATTACAATGGGATAATAATCTTATCAAACTCTATTCAAGGGGTGGGGGGAGGGAAATCAAATAGATCTCTAAGCTTTCTTTCTGAACCAATTTGAATCCTGAAATACTTATACTATAAACAATTCAATGTTATAGTGGCATCCTTATACTAACCTAAAAGGAATTTCAATGAGTTGTAACTTAACTACAGTTAATTCTCAACTATCCTCTCTAATGTGGGAGGGTAGTAAGAGATAATCCCCAAGTAATTATTTTATTTTAGAACACAGTGTAAGTTTTATTTTCTTCTTTCTTCTATCAGATTTACTTTTGTAATATTTGAATCAATTCATTAATTAATTTAGTAGCTTATGATTATAATGGATTGATGACGGCCAATGGTATGCTAGTAAACTAGCTCTTTAGGAAAAACAAACCTGATTTGTAGTGTTTGCCAATTTCTATGGTATTAATACTTCTATCATGGCCACTTTCAAGTACCAACAAGATGTCATAGATGTTGGGTTGGGAAGAGATGTACAGAAAAAACTCTAGGAAGCCATAAAAGCCAGCTCCAGCACCCCTCTGACAGCGTTTATATCTTCAAAAGGTCTTACGCATACCATGAAATCTTAGAGCGTATGTAAGAGCTGACTGATCTTCTGATATTAAACCTCCCAAGATTTGAATTACATTCAACATCGAATTAGTGGATTGTGTCTAATTGTGAGAATTTCTAGCAGAGTTAAATTAAAGATAGCCTGGAGGGTGAGGTGGACAGTCTAGGATGGAGTGACATGACTGTTAGTTTGAAGCTACCTCCCAGTTCGCTTGTAGGACTCTTGGGCCAATGTCCCCATTTGCTCTTATTTTTAGGTACTGACTACTATGTGCCTGCATAAATGATTACAGAATTAAGTATTTCTGAAATACCTCCCATGAAACATCTATTACCACTTTTTGACTAAAAAATGGTTCAAATTTAAAAGTTAATTTTAAAACGTTAATTACTGGTCATAATTACATCATATTTACATATCAGATAAATTAGAGAAAGGCAAAATGCTTTATTTGTTTTGGGATTTCAAAATTGAACACAATTGACAAAATTAACATTTCCAAATATCTGTCCCAGTCTAGAGGTGTCAATTGAGTAACACTACATATGGATAACAGAAGTCACACCTGATTCCAGTTTACTTTTCTAGATACTTTTAGGTGTAATTTTTATAAGTCAAACTTTAGAAAAAAGAAATGACAAATCAGCTTTAAAGAGAAAAAGAATGAAAAATATCTCAGTATTTATTGAAAAGTTCTTTGTGGTAAGACTGATAAAGTTCTTAAAAATTCTTAATAGGATATATGAAATTTGTGTTTAATGTAGAAGACATAGCCCATCTTTTAAAATGACAAATCGCTAAGAACAAAACAAAAACCCAAAACAAAATAACAAATCCTTAGTAACAGTGGCGTACTCAGTAGGCGGGGGGGGGGGGGGGGGGGGGGGG